>NC_132794.1:118112967-118412967 GCF_048418805.1 Vulpes vulpes | reverse complement strand
TGTCGCAGAAGAAGTGGTTGATGACGCGGGCGCCACAGAAGGAGAGGCGGGCGATGAGGGCGGCGGGCACGGCGATGGCCGAGAAGCCGCACAGCCAGCAGCCGAGCGCCAGGCGGGCGCACAGGCCGGGCGTCATGACGCTGCCATAGCGCAGGGGCCGGCAGATGGCCAGGTAGCGGTCGTAGGCCATCGCGGCCAGCAGGAAGTACTCCGTGCAGCCCAGCGAGAACACGAAGTACATCTGCGCCGCGCAGCCGGCCGGGGAGATGGCTCCGCGCCGGGAGGCGAGCGTGGCCAGGGCCTTGGGCACGCAGGCCGTGGTGAACCAGACCTCCAGGAAGGCCAGGTGGCAGAGGAAGAAGTACATGGGCGTCCGGAGGCGCGGGCGCGCCCCGACCAGGCCGATGATGGCCAGGTTGCCCCCCACCGCCAGCAGGTACATGAGCAGGAAGAGGGCGAAGAGCCCCACGTGCAGCCCCAGCGGCCCCGGGAAGCCCAGCAGGATGAAGGGCGCCTGCGCGGACTGGTTCTGGCTGCGGCCCCAGGCCATGGGCACCGTGGGGACAGGGACCCTGCCGCTGGGGCCAGGGACCGCCCGCCCGAGCCCAGAGGTGAGAGCCGGGGCCGGGCCTGTCCCTTCTCTTTGGGGTCTACTCACCTCGTCTATGGTCCCAGGATCGCAGCCAGACCTGGGTCCCCGTGGGGGCGACGGGGCCATGGACCTCCCCTCTGCAGGGACGCTGCTCGCGAGGACACTGGACCCAGGTCATCAGGGCTTCTCACCTGGGGGGACAGCGCCTCGTTCCAGACCCTTCTCACCTGGGGGTGTCCTCAATCTAGACTCAAGAAGCCTGGGAAAGGACACAAATTGTCAAGTTTTCACAAATGAAATTACGTGTGGCCCAATTTTTAGCATTTGCATCCAATAAAGCAGATTGATTCCTGGTGAGACATCCTTACCTGTGCCCAGTAGCACCCCCCGGCCACACCCAACAACTGACCGAGGTCGCCCAGGGGCCCCGCTCCCCTCCCCTCCCCTGGGGCTCTCACCCCCACTACCAGCCCCAGGCTCCTAGTGTGAAATTGCAGCTGCCTCACGAGCGCCCCCTCCTGGCTGGATGCTGGGGGGCACTTGGGGGGCACTTGCTGGAAGGGGGGATGCCCGAGGGTGGTGCCCGCAGGGGAGGGCGCGGGGCTGTGGCACCTGTTGGGGGGCTCGCTGGGAGCTGAGCTGCGACCCGGGGCACCGAACGCCTCTGCACCGGGGCCAGAGCCCCCACCCCACGGGCAGCCCCGGTGAGCATCAAGGGGGGCAGAGCCGGCAGCGAGCAGGAGGGCGGCGGGCAAGGGTTCCCAGGAGGCGGAGGCTGAGCATGCTCCGGGAGCCGGCACGCAGGCGCCAGTCCCCATCCCCCCCCATCAGGCGTCCCCCCCTCCCACAGGCACCCTCCTCCCCCCTGCAAGCACCTGCCTCCCCACCCAGGCACCCTCCCCCCAGGAGCAGGTGCACACACCATGTACCTAGAGGGTGGGGGCGCACACCCACGGGCCTGGGCTCACACGTGTGTGCACACCCGCTACCAACTGGCCCTGGAACACTCCCCCTGGCTCCAGGTGGGCCGGGGGTCCCCTGCTGTATCCCCCCAGGGCGCATCAGCAAAGCCTCCCCAGCAGCAGCCCACGCTCAGCGGCTCGGGCGGCAAAGTCCCACGAAGGCCAACCCCCAGGTCGCCTGTCCCCAGGCCCAGCGGGGCGCCAGGCGGGTCCTGTCCTGGAAGAAGCCGTCTTTCTGGCAGGGCCCCCATGACTCCATTTCGGGGGGTGGGAGTGCCTCTCGGTGCCACCCCCAAGACTCAGCGGGGCGACCCGAGCCCTGGGCGCCGCGGCCCCGGAGGGCAGGCCGGCCAGCCTCGCACTTGGCCGGGGCGCTGGGTCCTGACTCGGGAACCGGGGCTGCTTCCTCGGCCTCGACGCCAGGTCGGGCCTCAGCTAGGAACCGTCTTCGCTGCTGAGGGTGCCCGCGGGGACAGGAGGCGTCGGCTCGTCCTGCCGGCCGGGGCACCCCGGTTCTGCAGGCCCGAGCGGCCGTTCCTCCCGCGTCCCTGAGCGAGGACAGTGGGCCGAGGCCACTGTGGAGGAGCACCAGGCCCCGGAATCATGCGCATCTCGCACGGGGTCCCTCACGAGTCCGACTCGGGACCCCCCTTGTGAGGGACAGCAGGGCTGGGGAACCCACCTGCCCAGGTCATCTTGGGGGGCACAGCACAGTCGGGGTCACTCACCCGAGGTCTGAGCAGTTCCAGGAGCCCCCGAAGGAGGGTGAGCGTGGGAAGGCCCAGGGACTCTCGGGCGGGGGCGCTGCCTGGGGTCTGCGGACACTCTGACTTGCCAGTGGGGGCCCCTTGCTGTCCACCGCCGACCTCCTGGCACGCAGCGAGGAGGAACAGGGTGGGGGGCTCGGAGCGGCCCCACGCAGCCCGGCTCATCCAGGGCGGGGCCGGGAGGCAGCTCTGGCAGCCCAGGAAATGGCCTGGCCCCCAACAGCACCCCCGGGGGCCGCCCCCAGCCCGTTGTGGGTCCCGAGCCTGCAGGACGGCGCTGCCCGGGGACCCCGACTCTGCTCATTCACACTGGCCAGAGCCCCAGTGCCCCTGCCTCCGGGACGAGGCCCGAGGTGCCCGTGCTGAGCCGCCCTCACCCCCAGCTGAGGCTGTGCTGTCCCCTCCCAGCTCCTCCTCCAACAGGGACGCCCCCCAAGCCCCGGGTGGCCGTCAGCTCCCACCTGCCACCGTGCTCGGGCGCACGGTCCAGGCTGCACACGCATCTGAGGCGGGCGGTGAGGGGACCCCCTCCCTGGAGCCCCCACCTGCCCGCCAGTGGGGAGAGCAGAGGGCAGCCCTCCGACACCGGGTTACTTCTGCCCTCCCCCGGCCTCCCCCGGGCTCAGGCCTGCAAGGACCCTCCCGATAATCACGCAGCTGCCGCGGGGCCCTAGGGGCCAGCGAGGTCCCTGGGCTTTGCCTGGCGCCCGCTTCTCCCCCGCAGCTCAAGCCTTTCCCCCGGGCCCAGCAGCACGCCAGGCCTGTCTACACGGAGCGCCCACGCTGCAGGAACACTGGTGGCCCCCGGCGCGCCGGGGCATGACCCAGCCGTGCACTACACACCGGGTACTCATCCAGGTGCTCTGTGCTTAGTTCCCCATCTGTAAGCTGTGCCTCAGTTTCCCCCTCTGTAAACAGGGAGTTGGCCGCAGGCTGATAGGCAAAGGGCGGCTGTCCCACTCCCTGCCCCCACGGAGCCTTCTGGAAAGAGCTGCCTCAGCAAGAGCCAAGCTGGGGCTGTTTGCTGCCAGGCAGCTTCCCCGGTGCCCCCCCCACCCCCCCGCCCCGCGAGGCCGGGAGGAGGCTGTGACGCGGGGGAAGGGCTGCCGTCAGCAAGGTGGCCTGGAGCAAAGGCCTGTGGCTGGGCCGCACCCCGGGGGGCGCGCTCGGGGCTGCACCCGGCTGCCTGCAGTCACTCGGGGCCGGGGCTCAGGCGGGCTCCCCGGGCGGTGGGGGGAGCGTGCTCCCCCGAGCCTCAGCCTGTTGCCCTCACCAGCACCGGCCGGGGCAGGGCCTGACGAGGCCCCAGGGACACAGGGCCCGCTGACCCCTGCCGACCTGCTCTGGCATCGCGTGTCACACTGCCCCGGGGACTCGGGGCCACCGCGGGCACTGCCACACAAGTGTCTGGGCTCCCCTAATTGGGAGCTCGTTAAAAGTTGGCGGAGGGGCTCCCTGGAGGCAGCTGCGTTGCCTCATCGGCTGGCGCCAAGGCCGGGGCTGCACGGGGCGGGTAGGGCGGAGCGCCTGCAGCATCCGGACCCTTGTCAGCGCCCGCGTCGCGTGTCATTATTACGGTGCGGTCGATGGACCGGAGAGCCCGTGGTGGCCACGAGGTCGCCATCAGCTGAGCCTCCCCCACGCGCGAGCCCGCGGGGACAGCGGGGCTGTTACCGACCTGCCGTCACCAGCAGCTTTTTTCCTATTTCCGACAAGGTCCCAACCAGAGAGGAAATCTGTGATTCCCCCGCCCCCCGCGACAGGACCCTGAGAGGTGACAAGGCCCGGGGGCCGGTGCCCGGAGAGCCTCCTCCCCAGCCCCCTGCGACCGCCTTCTCTGCGAGGGGCCACGCTCTCCTCCGTTTGCTCTGCAGGGGTCGCGGCGAGGACGAGCCGTCGGGGGCCGTGAGGATGCCCTCGCAGGATGCGAACCCGGTGGCGGCATGGAACGTGTCTGTCCTGACACCGAGACCCGGAGGCCCGGAGGGCGGGGGCTGTGACCAGCACAGCAGACGGGGACTTCCAAGGGCACCTGTCCCCCGCCGCGGTGGCACAGGGTCAGGAGGGGCCTGCAGGCGAGACGGAGGGGCCGCCCCCGCGAGCTTCCTTCACGCCCTGCAGCAGGCGGGTGGCTGAGCGTCCCTGGCCGTGCGAGTGCGAGTGTGAGTGTGCGCGCGAGTGCAGCAGGCCCCACCCGCGGCCCCAGACCCAGTAAGGAGTTTGCTGGGGCCCCTGAGGTGGTTCCACAAACTCCGTGGGCGACTGAGAGCAACACACACCTGTGGCCTCACGGCGGGTTAGCAGCTTGGCCCCGACGCCGCAGGGTCAGGTGCGCAGGGCAGGGTGTGGGCAGGAGCGGCTTCGCCCCGGGCAGTCTGTCCGCTAGGCTGTCCCCCCCCCCCCGCCCCCCGCGGCCACACCTCCTCCGACCGACCACCTGCCCCGGGCCCCACTCCGAGGACCCCCCAGGACCGGCACCCCCAGCCCTGCCCCAGCAGCCGTGCCGCGGACACAGCGCACCGGCCCAGGGAGTGACACGCCCCTGTGCAGGGAGGGCCGTGCTTCCCCGCGGGGCACAGAAAGCCCCACCGGGCCTGTGGGGGGGCTGGCCTGGCGGGCCTCCTGGGGACCCGCGGGTGTCCGAGACCCTGGCCGTTGCCGGAGGCGTCGACAGCTCGGAAAGAAGTTTCGTGTCCGGACACGTGAAAGGAACCGTCGGAGACAAAGCAGCCGTGATTGAACGACGAGTTGTGATGAGAGTGACCTGTCCTTCGGCAGTCGGCAGTCGTGCAAAAACCCCAGTGGGCGGCTTACGGTCCCAGGTCCTCCGCGACTGTTGGTTTTATTGTTTAAAGTGATCAACGCGCTCTTTGTGGGCCCGTAGCCCCGCGGCCACCCAGCCCGGAGTCACCCCTGCGAGCCTCCCCTCTCCTTGTGGAGGTGCTCACGGCACCCAGCCCTCCCCTGCAGCCCAGGGGCAGCCCCCCAGTGCCTGCACCCCGACCTGCCTCCACTCCACCTGCCGCATGACAACCGGCTCCTGGATCCCATGGGTGCTGGGCCACCGGTTGTCTGGCCACCAACAGGGTCACTCTGGGGTGCTTGTAAATGTCCCCTGTGGAGGCCGTGAAGACGGATTTGGGGGACAAAACAATGACACCCCCTGCTGCCCTCAGAAGCTCTGCACACAGTATCTCCTCCCAGTTGTGACATCGTCATAGAGTGGAGCAGAAGCCCGCACCCCTTTGCTCTCATCGGCAAATCTGCAGTCCCTTCCCGGAAGGTGGGTGCACGTCCGGAGGGCCCCCAGACACCGCAGAGCAGGGACGCGGGCAACCAGTCACGTGCACCAAGTGCAAACATGCAGCTGCCGAGTGCAGGTGCGGGGACCACAGGAACCGGCCTGAATGGCGTGACCCCGGGTCCCGGGATCGAGTCCCCATCGGGTCCCTGCAGGGAGCCTGCTTCTCCCTCTGCCGGGGTCTCTCCTCTCTCTGCATCTCATGAATACATAAGTAAGATTTTTTTTAAAAAATGCCCAAGAGTAGACAAAACGGGAGAATCGCTGCTAATAAGATGCCGGAAACACCACTGGTACGTCGCCACCGCCGGCTCTAAGCAGATAATCCTTGAGATTCCCTGAAGGAGGCGAAACAGGGAAAACACGCACCCCCACTGCTCACGCTCTGTGCGCTGCTTGTGACCCACAGTTCCGAGGTCACCGCTCGGGGACACGTCGGTCACCAGCGTGACTGGCATTAATCCCGTTTGGACAAACGTAACTTAGATGAGTATGTGTGTGTGCGTGTGTGGTTCAGCGTTAGTTTGTTACAGGAAAACCTTGCGGTTTTTTGCTTTTGGGGGGTTTTTTCTGGAGACATAGTGAGCACGGCAGGAGCAGAGGGAGAGAGACTCCCAAGCAAGCTCCGCGCGTGGCCCGACATAGGGCTGGATGTCACAGCCCTGACATCACGACCTGAGCCCAAATCAAGTCAGACACGTGACCCCTGGGCCACGCAGGCGCCCTACGGGGAAACTCCTTTTAAGTGAAGTGGTTTATCGTGAGCCGGTGCGGGCCTGTCTGTGTGAGCTGCTGACGTCGTCCTTCCATGACCGTGCCTGGGTCCGGCCAGATGACTCAAGAGTGTTGATCTTGCCAATGCCACCCAAAGTGACCTACAGACTCAATGCAATCCCTATCAGAATAACAATGACAAAGTCCCAGTAGTTCATTTTCGCTTTTGTTTCCCTCGCCCTTGGAGACGCGTCTAGCAAGGAGCTGCTGCGGACAAAGTCTGTAGCCAAAGGTTGCTGCCTGTGTTCTCCTCTAGGATTTTGACCGATTCTTTTATCACGTTTAGGTCTTTCACCCATTTTGAGTCTATCTTTGTGTGGGGTGTGAGGAAATGGTCCAGTTTCATTCTCCTGCATGTGGCTGCCCAGTCTTCCCAGCACCATTTGTTGGAAGAGACTGTCCTTCCAGGGGAGAGTCTTTCCTGCTTTGTCAAAGATGAGTTGACCACAGAGGTGAGGGTCCACGTCTGGGTTCTCTATTCTGTTCCATTGATCTCTGTGTGTTTTTTGTGCCAGGACCACACAATCTTGATGATCACAGCTTCCTAACACAGCTTGATGTCCAGAATTGTGATGCCCCTGGCATTGGTTTTCTTTTTCAACATTCCTTTGGCTATTTGGGGTCTTGTCTGCTTCCATATAAATTTTAGGATTGTTTGTTCCAGCTCTGTGAAAAATGTTGATGGTATTTTGATAGGGGTTGCATCGACTGTGTAGATTGCCCTGTAACATAGACATTTTCACAATATATGTTCTTCCAACCCATGAGCATGGAATGTTTTTCCATCACCTTGTGTCTTCTTCAATCTCCTTCATAAGTGTTCTGTAATTTTCAGAGTACAGATCCTTTACCTCTTTGGTTAGGTTTATTCCTAGCTATGTTGTGGTTTTTGGTGTAAATGGGATAGATGCCTTCATCTCTCTTGTTTCTGTCTTGTTGGTGTGTAGAAACGTAATTGATTTCTGTGCATTGACTTTGTATCCTGCCACTTTGTTGAATTCCTGTATTAGCTCTAGCAATTTTATCCTGGAGTCTTTGGGGTTTTAAATATCGAGTATCAGGTTATCTGTGAAGAGTGGAAGTTTGACTTCTTCTTTGCCCATTTGAATGCCTTTTATTTATTTTAGTTGCCTGATTGCTGAGGCTGGGACTTCTAGTACTATGTTGACTAGCAGCGGTGAGAGTGGACATCCCTGTCTTGTTCCTGATCTTAGGGGAAAGGCTCCCAGTGCTTCCCCATTGAGAAGGATATTTGCCGTGGGCTTTTTGTAGATGGCTTTTAAGATGCTGAGGAATGTTTCCTCTATCCCTACACTCTGAAGAGTTTTGATCAGGAAGGGATGCTATATTTTGTCAAATGCTTTCTCTGCATCTATTGAGAGGATCCTATGGTTCTTGTTTTTTCTCTTATTGATGTGATCTATCACGTTGATTGTTTTACGAGTGTTGAACCATCCTTGCATCCCGGGAATAAATCCCACTTGGGATAAATCACCACTTGGTCGTGGTGAATAATCCTCTTAATGTACTATTGGATCCTATTGGCTAATATCTTGCTGAGAATTTTTGCATCCATGTTCGTCAGGGATATTGGTCTGTAATTCTCCTTTTTGGTGGGGTCTTGGTCTGGTTTTGGAACTTCATCAAGATAAAAGGCTTTTGCACAGCAAAGGAAACAATCAACAAAACTTAATGGCAACCTATGGAATGGGAGAAGATATATGCAAATGTCTTATCAGATAAAGAGCTAGTATCCATGGGATCCCTGGGTGGCGCAGCGGTTTAGCGCCTGCCTTTGGCCCAGGGCGCGATCCTGGAGACCCAGGATCGAATCCCACGTCGGGCTCCCGGTGCATGGAGCCTGCTTCTCCCTCTACCTGTATCTCTGCCTCTCTCTCTCTCTCTCTCTGTGTGACTATCATGAATAAATAAAAAAAAAAAGAGCTAGTATCCAAAATCTATAAAGAACTTATCAAACTCAACACCCCCCCAAAAAAAATCCAATCAAGAAATGGGCAGAAGATATGACAAGGCATTTCTCCAAAGAAGACATACAAGTGTACAACAGACACATGAAAAAATGTCCAACATCACTCAATATCAGGGAAATATGAACCAAAACCACAATGAGATCCCACCTCACACCTGTCAGAATGTCTAAAATTAACAACCCAAGAAACGACAGGTGAGGATGCAGAGAGAGGGGAACTGTCTTACGCTGTTGGTAGGAATGCAATTTGGTCCAGCCATTCTGGAAAACAGTATGAAGATTCCTCATGAAGTTAAAAATAGAGCTACCCTACATCCAAGAAATTGCACTACTGGGTATTTACCCAAAGGATACAATGATTCACAGGGGCACCTGCACCCCCATGTTCACAGCAGCCAGGTCCACAATAGCCAAACTGGGAGGATCCCAGATGTCCATCGACAGATGAATGGATAAAGAAGACATGGTATACATACATATGATGAAATATTATCCAGTTATCAAATAGAAAAAAATCTTGCCATTTTAAATGACATGGATGGAACTAGAAGGCATTATGCTAAGTGAAATGAGTTAGTCAGAGAAAAACAAATACCATCTGATTTCACTCATATATGGAATTTAAGAAACAAAACAGATGAACATAGGGAAGGGAAGGAAAAATAAAATAAGATGAAATTAAAGAGGGAGACAAACTGGAGGAGACTCAACTCTAGGAAACAAACTGAGGGTTGCTGGAGGGGAGGTGGGGGGATGGGATAACTGGGTGATGGACATTAAGGAGGGCACTTGATGGGATAAGCACTGGGCATTATATGCAACTGATGAATCACTAAATTCTACTCCTGAAACTAATAATACAGTATATGTTAACTAAATTGAATTTAAATAAATAATTTTTTAAAGAATAACAATATCCTTTTTCTTTTTTTTTTTCCAAAATTGAGAAAACTGATTCCCAAATCAAATGGATTAGCAATGGTCCAGAATAGCCCAAGCAATCTTGAAAAAAAAAAAAAAAAAAACACAAAATTGTAGGACTTACAACTCTTAATTTCAAAACTTACTACAAAGCTATAGTAATCAAGAGTGTGGTACTGGCATAAGGATAGACACACAGACCAATGGAATAGATTCAAGAGATAAAAAATAACCCCACACATCTACGAACAACCAATTTTTGACAAAAGTATCAAGTCCATTCCACAGGGAAAGAATAGCCTCGCCAACAAAAGGGCTGGCACAACTGAACTACCTGCAGAAGAATGAGGTTGGAACCCTACCTCACACCATATATCAAAATTAAAATTAACTCAAAAAGGATCAATGATGAAAATATATTAGTTAAAACTATAAAACTCATTGAAGTAAATATGAGTAAATCTTTATGACCTTGAGTTTGCAAAAGGACTCTGAGATATGACACCAAGAGCAACAGAAGGAAGAATAGATGAACTGGAGTTCATAAAAATTTAAAACTTATGTGCATCAGAGAATACTCTCAAGAAATTGAAATGATAACTCACAAAACGGGGTGAAATATTTACAAATCTATGTCCAATAAGGGTCTAGTATCCAGAATATATTTTTAAAAAAACCTCTTACAACTCAAAACCTAAAAGACAAACAATTTAACTTAAAAATGGGCAAAGGGGGCATCTCAGGTGGCTGAGTGGTTTAGCGCCGCCTTCAGCCCAGGGTGTGATCCCAGGGTCCTGGGATCAGGCTCCCTATAGGGAGCTTGCTTCTCCCTCTGCCTGTGTCTCTGCCTCTCTCTGTGTGTCTCTCATGAATTAATAAATAAAAGCTTTTAAAAAAGACACACAGATGGCCAACAAGAACATGAAAAGATGCTCAGTGCCATTAGTCATTAGGGAAATGCAAATCAAAACAGTGAGCGACTGCTTCACGCCCACCATAATGCCTATAATTTTTTTAATGGAAAAGAACAAATGTTGGTGAGAATGTACAAAAATTGAAGTCCTTGTATATTGCTGATGGGAATGTAAAAATGGTGCAGCCTCGTGGAAAACTGGCAGTTCCTCAAAAAGTTAAACAGAATTATTATATGACCCAGCAATCCCACTCGTAGGTATATATATATGCAAGAGAATTGGAAACAATATGCAAGCAAATACTTATGCATGAATGTTAATAGTACTATTCACAGTAGCCAAAAGGTAGGAATGACCCTAATGTCCATCAATAAATGAATGAAGAGATAAAATGTGCTAAGTACTTGCCATGGAGGGACACCTGGGTGGCTCAGCAGTTATCTGCCTTCAGCCCAGGGCGTGATCCTGGGGTCCTGGGATCGAGTCCCACATCAGGCTCCCTGCGTGGAGCCTGCTTCTCCCTCTGCCTGGGTCTCTGCCTCTCTCTCTGTGTCTCTTATGAATAAATAAATAAAGTCTTTAAAAAAATACTTGCCATGGAATATTATCCAGTCATAAAAAGGAGTGAAGTACTGGTCCACACTACAATGCGAACGAACTTGGAAAACAGAGCTAAAGGAAAGATGCCAGACACAAAACGCTACATACTGTATGATTCCACTTATATGAAATATCTAGGATAGAAAGCAAATTGGTGACGGCCAGGCCAGAGCAGGAGGAAGGAGGAATGGGGCACAGAGCTTCCTCTGGGGGTGATGAGAACATGCTGAAGTCAGACAGAGACAACAGTGGCACAACATCACCAAATCCTGCTGGATCGCACGTTCTCACTAGTTCATGTTATGCTGTGTGAATTTTACTTCAGGAAAAAAAAAAGGAAAAAGAAAAAGATGCCAAAAACAAGGAAATCTTAAAACATTTCCATGAAGGTATAGATGCAACTATTCTAACCCCAGAGTAGTCAAGAATGTCCTTAAAAAGAATGTGTATTTAAAAAAAAAAAAAAAAAAAAGTTTTTTAAATAATGTGAATCAAAAAAGAAAAAATTTTTATTTTTTTTAAAGATTGTATTTATTTATTCATGAGAGACACAGAGAGAGACAGAGAGAGGCAGGGACACAGGCAGAGGGAGAAGCAGGCTCCATGCAGGGAGCCCGACGTAGGACTCCATCCCGGGACTCCAGGATCACACCCTGGGCCGAAGGCAGGCGCTAAACTGCTGTGCCACCCAGGGATCCCCAAAGAAAACATTTTTAATTGACAACAATCATTATTTATTAACTTCAGGCTACACTTTAAGACACAGGGAAAATGCTTTATCAATTTCCATTTCTTAGAACCTCTCGGGTATAGCCCAGAGGGCATACCCACTGGCAAGTGGATTGATGAGGCATCCGTATGAAAGCAAGTCTACAAAGGAGACAGTCTCATGTAGTGGGTAAGAGCTCGGACTCTGGAATCAGAAAAGCTGGATTCTAATTCCCATTCACTGCCTAGCCCCTGTGTCGCAATGGGTGGATGGCCTCAGTTCCATCTCTAAAATTAGGGATGATAACCCAATTTACCTCACCAGATGGTTGCAGAAATAAAATGAGAATGCATCACAGATACCGTTTACAATGCCTGGCTTATAGTCCAGCCCTCGACAAATGTTAGCTATTATTATTGAGCAAGAAGACAAATCATAAAGGACATTTTTTTAATTTCTGAAAATTTGTTAAAATTAAGGCCTTTATTTAAGGGGAACCTGGGCAGCTCAGTTGGCTAAACGTCCAACTCTTGATATTGGCTCAGGTCATGACCTCAAGGTCTTGGGGTCAAGCCCAGTGTCAGGCTCTGTGCTGGGCTTGAAGCCTGCTTAAGGCTCTCTTTCTCTCTCTCTTTCTCTCTCCTCCCTCAAAGAACAAAAAACCTTTAACACCTGACCAAAGAAGATACACAGATGGAAAAAAAGCATATGAAAAGATGGTCAACAAAGATGTTGCTAGAATATTGCACAACTAAAATACTGCACAATTAAAACAACGAGATACGACTACATGCCTATAAGAATGGCTAAAATTCAAAAGCCTGACAATGCAAAGTGCTGGTAAGGATGCAGAGCAACATTGCTGGTGGGAAGGCAAAACCCTAAAGCCACTTTGGGGGATGGTTCGGCAGCTTCTTATGCAGCTAAACATACTCTTGCCATACGGTCCAACAATCACATTCTCAGATACTTACCCAGCTGATTTGAACACTTACGCCCACACAAAAAACTGCACATGGATGTTGATAGCAGCTTTATCCATAATCACTCAAAGCTAGAAGCAACCAGCATGTCCTTTAATAGGTGAATGGATGAAGTCTGGAAAGTCTGCATACTGCACATTCCGATTATGTGACTTTTCCAAAGTCAAAACTATGGGGACGGTGTAATGATCAGTTCAGGGGAAGGAGAGTGTTTAGTAGGTAAAGCTCAGAGGACTTTCAGGGCAGGGAGACTATTCCATACCCTAGTGTAATGGTGGGTACGTGATGCTTGCTGAAACCCATTACACTTTACCACACAAGAAGTGAATTTTGATGTATGTAAATTTTTTAAGAATCAGGGCAGCCCGGGTGGCTCAGTAGTTTAGTGCCGCCTTCAGCCCAGGGCGTGATCCTGGAGTCCCGGGATCGAGTCCCACACCGGGCTCCCTGCATGGAGCCTGCTTCTCCCTCTGCCTGTGTCTCTGCCCACCCCCACCCCCCCCCCGTGTCTCTCATGAATAAATAAAATCTTTTTTAAAAATTTTAAAAATTTTTAAAAAAAGAATCACTTAGGATGTTTGGGGATCTGAGATGGGAGACAAAAGGTGACAATCTAACTGTAGAGTGGGGTGGAAAGGTGCTGATCTAAGTAACCTTGGAAATGAGTAGAGTCTGTAAGCTGCACAAGCTCGGTACCCCAGCTGGCAAAGTACAGGTTAGCAATCCTGCTGCCGCCATGCACGCACGCTGCATCTGAAGAGCTAAGTAAGCAGATACTGGATTTACAGACCAGCGAGGGCAGGAGGCTGGAATAAGGCACATGGCGGTGGATGAGAGGTGGAGGTGTCAGTAAGGTCTTGAGTTCAGCTTATTGTGGGTACAGACGGCTGCGTGTTTACAGACGTGTGCACATACACAGGTTAATGGTCACACCTACAGCTCTTGCTCTGTCAGCTGGGAGGACCCAGAAGGAACGATACCCGGGAGCAACAAGCACACCCAGGGCCCAGGTATTTGTTTCTAATATTATTGTCTAATAAAAAGCTGCATCTACAGCTGAAATGGCTGAATCTACAGCTGGGATAAGAAATATGCAGGATGAGCCTGGAACATCTCCTGGTGCCAGAAATTTAGCAAGTGTTCAAAAAGAAAAAAAAAAAAGGCACGATGAAGGGGTATGTCACAGGGGCCCGGGAAACAAGTGAGCCCCACTGGGGCAGCTACAAAATAAACACAGTAGTACTGGGATATAAGCCAAAGTATGAAATAGATACCATTAGCCTGTATGGATATAAACAAATGATCGGATCAATAAGTGGAAAGAATAGACAAATGTCCCATGAAGGAGGATTCCAAATAGTTGGTGTACCTGTTTCTTTCTCAAGGAGGGAGAACAGGACTTCCCATCCCTCCATATGGGCTGTGCCTGCAGCCTCCTTCCAAAGAGGGCAGCGTGGAAGGGAGGTGGGTAACTTGACGTAGAGAAATCTGACACATGACCCCAGCCGGTGACCGACCACGGCCATCTGTGCAGATAACATGTGTCCTTGATGTGATGCGCTGAGAATGGCACCGCATGTCTGTGGTCTTCCTCCGAGGACACACAACCCCCGTCTCATCCTGAGAAATACATGAGACAAATCCCAGTTGAGGTCAAAAACATAAATAAAGGGATCCCTGGGTGGCGCAGAGGTTTGGCGCCTGCCTTTGGCCCAGGGCGCGGTCCTGGAGACCCGGGATTGAGTCCCACGTTGGGCTCCCGGTGCATGGAGCCTGCTTCTCCCTCTGTGTCTCTGCCTCAATCTCTCTCTCTCTCTTTCTCTCTCTCTCTGTGACTATCATAAATAAATAAAAATTTATAAATAAATAAATAAATAAATAAATAAATAAATAAATAGAAAATTTTTAAAACTCACACCCAACGGAGGCTAAGGAGATAAGACAACTGAATGTAATGTGGGATCCTGGATAGGATTCTGGGACAGAAAAAGGACATTGGATAAATATTAAGGAAATCCAAATAAAAAGGCATGCACTTGTGATGAGCACAACAATGCAGTGTTATGAATTACTGAATTCTACTCCTGAAACCAAAACAACACCACATGTCGACTAACTAGAATTTTTTTAAGATTTTATTTATTTATTCATAAGAGACACAGACACAGAGACAAAGGCAGAGGGAGAACCAGGCTCCCTGAGGGGTGCTCGATGCAGGACTTGATCCCAGGACCCCCGGATCATGCCCCAAGCTGAAGGCAGATGCTCAATCGCTGAGCCACCCAGGCATCCTTCAACTAACTATAATTTAAATAAAATTTTAAAAAATTAAAAAAACAGGAAATGGAAATGAATTAATACCTACAAAAAAAGGAATCCAAATAAAGTACAAACTTTAATTGATAACATATCAATATTGGTTCATTAATTTAAGAAATGTGTCATACTGGTGTAAGTTATTGGCACTAAAGGAAAATGGTTATAGGGTGTATGGGAACTGTCTGTAATTTTTCCATGTAACCATTGTAAAATAATTTTGAAAAATTTAGAACTTGTGTTCATCAAAAGGCATCCTAAAGGAACTGAAAAAGTGATGCTCTAACCTGGGGAAAGAGATTTGCAAAATATGCTAAAGCTTACAAAGTATGGGACACCTGGGTGGCTGGCTCAGTGGTTGAGCACCTGCTTTCGGCTCAGGGTGTGACCCCAGGGTCCTGGGATCGAGTCCTGTGTCAGGCTCCCCACAGGGAGCCTGCTTCTCCCTCTGCCTGGGTCTCTGCCTCTCTCTCTCTCTCTCTCTCTCTCTCCCTCTCTCTCTCTCATTAATAAATAAATAAATCTTAAAAAAAAAAAAAAAAAAAAAGCTTACAAAGCACTCCTGAAAGGAATCAAAGATTACCTAAATAGAGAAATATACCATGTCCATGGATTGGAGACTATCGTAAAGATGCTAATGCTCTCAACCTAATCTACAAATCCAATAAAATTCTAGCAAAATTTTTATAGAAAACAACAAGCTGAGTGTAAAATTTATGGAAGAGAAAAATGAGTTAGAAGAGCCAAAGCTATTTGGAAAAAAGAACCAAGTCCAGGAACCCATGCTACCTCTACCTGGTTGCAAGGCCCGTAAAGACGTAGTAATCAAGACAGTGTAGTATTGGAGAAAGATAAACATACAGAAGTGTAACGGACCAGAGAATCCAGAAATGAGACCCACACATGAATGATTTTCACATAGATGAAAGGTAATTCAATTTTCAATAAACAGTGCCAGAAAAGTCAGCTATCCTGATGCAGAAATGAACACTCTGTATCTCACACTCAAAGTGGACCAGTGACCTGGGGATAAAACCTTAGACAAATGGAGAAAATGCTCATGAGCTAAAAATTTCTTCAACACAACATTAAAAGCACAATCCATAAGAGAAAAAAATAGGGCAGCCCGGGTGGCTCAGTGGTTTAGCGCCGCCTTCAGCCCAGGGCGTGACCCCAGGGTCCTGGGATCGAGTCGTGCGTCGGGCTCCCTGCATGGAGCCTGCTTCTCCCTCTGCCTGTGTCTCTGTCTCTGTCTCTGTCTCTGTGTGTGTGTGTGTGTGTGTGTGTATTTTCATGAATGAATGAATGAATGAATGAATGAATTAATTAATTAATTAAATGTTTTTGGGATGTCTAGGGGGCTCAGCAGTTGAGCGTCTGCCTTTGGCTCAGGGCGTGACCCCGGGGTCCTGGGATCGAGTCCCAGGTCGGGCTCCCTGCATGGAGCCTGCTTCTCCCTCTGTGTGTGTCTCTGCCTCTCTCTGTGTGTCTCATGAATAAATAAATAAAATCTAAATAAATAAATAGATAAATAAATAAATAAAATAAAAAACCAACAACGCAAGGAGATACCAGAAAACACTTTTTAGAGCAACAGTTTCTCAAAGTCCGTACCCAGTGCAAGGCGGTGTGGCCACATTGGCCCAGCCTGGCAGCTCCTCACAGAGCTGAACATACTCTCATGTAACCCACACTTACATTCACACGGGGAAATGTAAGCAACTGTTTATAGTGACTTAGTTCGTAATCAGCAAAAACTGGAAACGGCCCAGGTACCTCGGAGGGTCTTCCACGCAGGGGACGCACGCAACAGCCTGGCTGAGCCACGAAGGGAGTGCGCTAAGGGAGCCAGTCTCAAAATGGGACACGCTCTTTTGATCCTATTTATATAACATTCTGGAAAAGTCAAAATTACAGGAACAGAAAACAGATTTGCCAGGCACCGGTGACGGGGAGGTTTATTCACCAAGGGGTGGGCAGCAGGGAGAGAAACTTGGAAGATGGAACCTTTGTATATTTTTATAGCGGTGGTGGTTATACGATTATGTGCATTTGCTAAAATTGCAGAACTGTACACCCGAGAGACTAGGCTTTGCTGTATGATATCTTAATAAAGAGAACGTGAAAATACCTGAGAACATCTGTTCATTAAAAGACACCTTAGGGCAGCCCAGGGGGCTCAGCGGTTTAGCGCCGCCTTCAGTCCAGGGCCTGACCCCGGAGTCCCAGGATCAAGTCCTGCATCGGGCTCCCTGCATGGAGCCTGCTTCTCCCTCTGCCTGGGTCTCTGCCTCTCTCTCTCTCTCTCTCTCTCTGTATCTCTCATGAATAAGTAAAATCTTTTAAAAAATAAAATAAAAGACACCTTAAAGAAAGTAAAAAAAATACATTAAAAACTGAGGGAAGCTACTGCAACACATAGACTATATCCATTTTGAGGATATACATGTGAGGCGGCCTCCAGCTGCACGGAGCGAGCTCGCGTCAGGGCCGCCTCCACCGCAGTGACGGGCTTAAACATGACCCGTAATATGATTATCTGGGTGCTGTCACGTTTGTCTTTAACAGCTGTTTCCGGATGCCGGGCAGGGGCAGTGCGGGGCGGTGACCCCGGGAGCAGTGGGGGACGGGCTGGATGGCAGCTGCGCGACCAGGGCCCGGGCCAGGACCGCTGGTCTCTGCAAAGGGAGGAGCTCAGGGGCTGCAACAGGTTAGGGACGGGGTGACTGGACTTGGGGTCCCGCCTGCCGCCAGCACAGAAGCCAGACGCGGACTGAGCCTCCTGCCTGAAAGGAAACAAACACATGAAAATTGTGGTTTTTCAAGACCCGGAACATGAAGGCAAGAGAGTGACGCTGAGGGACAGGGACGAGGGGGTGGGGCGTCGGCCGACCCGGCTTATTAAGGGCTCGGGGGCTTCAAGCCACCAGACAGGCCCCGGGCGGAGATGGGGTGAACATCACACACCCAGCGCAGCCGCCACGGAGAGCAGCGATGGCAGTGACGCGGAAAGGCAAGACCCGAGGGACAACATGTGGGACAGCCTCCCGCACAGTTGGCGTCGAGCCACCATGCGTCACCCTTGATTAGGCCGCCGGGAGCAGCGACGGTCCCCGGGCACAGGCTTGCCGGCGGCCGCGCTCCCACAGGGCCGATGACAGCGGGTGTCGGGGGACCGCCGGGGAAGGCTAGACGGCTCGGGCCGGCTCCCCAGCCTGGGCGCCCCAGGGCAGCGGCGGCGGGCGTGACCCCACTGTCACTCAGGGCAGGGGCTGGGCCGCCCCCTCCCCCGGGCCCCGCACTAGTGGCTCTGCACCCCCGCCCAGGTGAGGATCTGCCTCGGCATCTGCTGTGGGGCTGGTGGCCAGGACCCAGGGAGAGGCGGCGAGCGGGCCGGACCCCAGACCCCGACCCTGACCCTTGGAGCCCCGCAGGGACCCAGGGAGGCCGCACCTCCTGGGGGGAGGCTGTTCCTGAGGCAAAGGCCGGGGAGGGCGAGGGGCCCTGGGCCTGGGGTCCGAGCGGGTCCCACCGATCAAGCGCGCCCCCCCGTCTGCAGACACTCTGCCGAGAACTGGGGGGCAGGCCTCAGCCGTCCGCACCCGCCCATGAACGACCTCCCCCCAGCCCCAAGCAGCCCCCGCTGTCCAGGGCTGAGCAGGTTGCCGGGAGCGCGGTCCCCTCCCCGGGTGAGTGGCGGTGGTATCCCAGGGACCATAGTGCTGCGGGAACCCCCGGTGCACCCCTGTCCACGGGGCAGCGTGAGCCCGGCTGGCTCCCCAGACTCCAGGGCCAGGGGGGTCCATCACCCTGAGACACCTAGGACAGGGGTGTCCTACCCCTTGCGGCTCCCAGCCCCCAAACAGCCACTTTGCTGCTCAGAAAGCTCAGGTTAAAGACCTCGGGGGCTCAGCCACCACCGACCTGGGCAGGAGCCCCCCCTTCCGCAAACCTGCTGGTGGCTGCTGGGCCCCGAGAGCCCCCTGGCCGTCCCATGGACGTGGTGTCCGTCCCCAGGCCTGAGGGCCCCTGAGCATTCTGGGGGGACCGGCCGAGGCCAGGACGATGCCCAGGGACATGCCTGAAAGACAAAAGGGGTCTTCCTCTTGCTCCGGGTGCTGTGCACTCCAGGTGTGGGGGGCATGTGTACACCTGGAGATGTGAGGGGTGCACACGGACAGAGGGTGCCCCGGGGTGGGTGGGTGGGTGTGCGTCCTTGCGCACACACCCCTGGCGGGCACCGGTGCACTGGAGCAGGAAGGGCACACACCTGGCGGCTTCCGCAGGAGATCGCTGGCCTGTGGGGCCCAAAGCCCCTTTGCAGGGGCCACCCGGGTAACAGCGTGGGGGTGGGGGTGGGGGTGGGGGCGACACCCAGGGGGGCAGCACCGTGGGGACCCCTCTCGGGAGGGGTGACGGCACAGCCACCGGCCCCGGCGGCCACTCACTGCCGCGTCCCCCCGCCGTTCCAGGTGCTCCGAAGGGCCCGCCCCGGCAGCCAGGGCCATGGGCAACTCCACCGACGCCCTGCGAACGGAATTCATCCTGCTGGGCTTCCCAGAGCTGTGCCACCTTCGGGGACTGCTTTTCGGGTTATTCCTCGCCACCTACCTGGTGACCGTCCTGGAGAACCTGGTCATCGTGGTGACCGTCCGAGTCAGCCGCCAACTGCACACGCCCATGTACTTCTTCCTGGCCAACCTGTCGGTGCTGGAGACCCTCTACATCTCGGTCACCGTCCCCAAGCTGCTGGCAGGCCTCCTGGCGCGGGCGAGGACCATCTCCTTCGCGGGGTGCCTCACGCAGCTGTTTCTCTTCCTCTCGCTCGGCTCCTCCGAGTGCTTCCTCCTGACCACCATGGCCTGTGACCGGTACCTGGCCATCTGTCGCCCGCTGCGCTACCCGGCCACCATGAACCGGGGGCTCTGCCTATGGCTGGCCCTGGGCGCCTGGCTGGGCGGCTTCCTGGCCTCGTTCGTGTCCGTGGCTCTCATCTCGCGCCTCAGGTTCTGTGGCCCCAACGTCCTCAACCACTTCTTCTGCGACGTCTCACCCCTGCTGCAGCTCTCCTGCTCTGACACCACTGCCGTGGAAGTTCTGGACTTCGTGGCAGCCCTGGCTGTGCTTGCCACCTCCCTGCTGGTGACCACGGTGTCCTACGCACACATCCTGGCCACCGTGCTGAGGATCCCGGGGTGGGCCAGACGCCGGAGAGCCTTCTCCACCTGCGCCTCCCACCTGCTGGTGGTGGCCGTCTTCTACAGCACCACCATCTTCATGTACGCCCGGCCTCGCGCCGCCAGCTCCATCGACCTCAACAAGCGGGTGTCCGTGGTCTACTCACTCGTGACCCCGCTGCTCAACCCCGTCATCTACTGCCTGCGCAACCGGGACATCAGGGAGGCTCTGGCCAAACTCCTCCACGCCCCTGGGCCCTGCTGACCACCAGCTGCAGGAGGAAGGACTCCCCGAAGCCCTCCTCCCCCTGCTCACAGCCCCAGCCCAGCCCGGGGCAGGCCACAGCCTGGCACCCTGAGCCACAGCTGCCAGGGACCAGAGCTCCCGGCCACCCGTGCTCCAGAGCGTCAGCACCCGAGCGTGGACAGCTCCCGGCAGGGCCTCAGCCCAGGAGGGCGACCCCCTCCCCTCCTTGTCCCCCCTCCCCTCCCCGTCCCCATTCCCATCCCCTCCCCCATTCCCCTCCCCTCTCCTGTCCCCTCCCAGGCCCATTCCCCTTCCCCATTCCCCCTCCCCTCCCCATTCCCCTTCCCTCTCCACTCCCTCACCCCACCCCACCCCACCACCCCTCACAGGAAGGCTCCTCCCCCCCACCCTCCCACCCCCGGAGTGGCCAGCCCCTCTTCCTGGCCCTCCTGGGCCCTCCCTGCCCTGTCCCTCAGCCCCCCCGGATGGCCTCCAGGCCCGATGGCCCCAGGCCCTAGAGCAGACCTTGCCACCAACCTCAGCTGGCTGGACGGCGGGCCATCTTTCCTCAGAAACAAGAATGTCACTTTACCAAAACTTGGCGGGTCTTGGGGATCTCTGGGTGGCCGAGTGGTTTAGCGCCACCTTCAGCCCAGGGCGTGACCCCGGGGTCCCGGGATGGAGTCCTGCGTCAAGCTCCATGCATGGAGCCTGCTGCTCCCTCCGCCTGTGTCTCTGCCTCTCTCTGTGTCTCTCATGAATAAATACATAAAATCTTGAAAATAAAAAAACAACCTGGCGGGTCTAACGGATAGATGGCAAGCCCATATGCGGTATTTCTGCCTTTTCTTTGTTCCCTGGCACTTAGGGGCAGAAACTGGGTTGGCCCAGCACTCCCCTTCTTAGTGTGCTGTCGTCACTGGTCAGGGTGACCTCATTGTTTCCCCTGCCGCAGCCCCAGCGAGTGTTTCATGTCCCTCCCCCCACCCCACCCCCGCCAGCGGTGTACCCACAAACCTGTCCCACTGCTTTGCATGTGAGACTGTTAAATGCGCAGACGTGATTTCCTACAGTTTTGCTTTATTATTTTGAGGTTATGTCACTACGTACACGAAATTCCAAACTGCTTTGTCACCTTGGTGAATCTAACCTTTGGTCTAGAAGAAGCGCTTCTCTGTCTCCCATAAGGCTTCCTGCCTCGACCCTGAGGCTCGGGTCTGACGGGTCTGACGTCCACAGAGCCGTGCGCGCCCCCGGGTCACTCGTGGGAGCTTGTGTGACACAGGACTTCTGTCTGGGCCTCTCAGCTCTGCAAACCGCACCTTGTGTCCCGGCTGCCCCCCGTGTCTGTGGAGACATCAGCTTGTCTTCAGTCCCTTTAGGTTACTGGGTTTCCCCCGTTGCCAGAAGCTTTCAAGGTCTTCTAACAAGAAGTTTGGTGTTTGGCTTCCAGGGCATGCTCTTCTCTGTACTTGCCATGCTTGGAGCTTGTGATGCTTCTAGAATTTGTGCCTTGCCTCATCGGCTTTTGGAAATGGTCGGCTTGTGCCCCTAGACACTGCACCTGCCACGTCCCCCCTTCGCCCGGCTCCGCATGTGGCCCCGCAGCCCTGGCAGCCAGCTGCGTACGCTCGCTTCCTCTCTGTGCTTTCTTCTGGAAATTTCCTTCTCCTCTTCCAGGCTACTAATTCTCCCTGGCCACATCTAATCCGCGTTTTTAAGTGTATTCTTTTCAGTTCTAGAATTTCCGTTTGGTTCTTTGAGGTTCTGGCTGCGTCACGCTCTCGCCCCCGTCCTACTCGTGTGGGTGCGTGTGAGGTTGTTCCGTGTGTCCCTTAGCGACACTCGCTTTGCCTGCACTGCTCTGTGTGATCCTCGCCAAGACCAGGTTGCTTTATCCCCGTGACCTTTTATAACAATGTCTGACACACTGAGTCCTTCCTTGATCTTGTTTATCAAAATGAGTTATATTAGTACTTTTTTCACTTTCCCATATGGACTAGAAACCCTTGGGTTCTCTGTTACTTGCTCAGGACGGCACAACCAAGTACCACCCATGGGGTGGCTTAAACAGCAGAAGTTCATTTTCCTGTTTTGTTATTGTTGTAACTCTTGAGATCCTATCCTTCTCCCTCAATTTCACTTGTCACCTGAGCTTTTTCTTTTTTTATATATATATTCTTTTATTGGAGTTCAATTTGCCAACATATAGCATATCACCCAGTGCTCATCCCAGCAAGTGCCCCCCTCAGTGCCCGTCACCCAGTCACCCCCCCACCTCCCCTTCCACCACCCCTAGTTCGTTTCCCAGAGTTAGAAGTCAGTCTCTCATGTTCTGTCTCCCTCTCTGATATTTCCCACTCATTTTCTCTCCTTTGCCCTTTGTTCCCTTTCACTATTTTTTATATTTCCCGAATGAATGAGACCATATAATGTTTGTCCTTCTCCGACTGACTTACTTCACTCAGCATCACACCCTCCAGTCCCATCCACATCGAAGCACATGGTGGGTATTTGTCCTTTCTGATGGCTGAGGGATATCCCACTGTCCACATAGACCACATCCTCTTGATCCATCATCTGTCGATGGACACCGAGGCCCCTTCCACAGTTTGGCTATTGTGGACGTTGCTGCTGTGAACATTGGGGTGCAGGTGTCCCGGCGTTTCCCTGCATCTGTATCTTTGGGGTAAATCCCCAGCAGTGCAATTGCTGGGTCGTAGGGCAGGTCTATTTCTAACTCTTTGAGGAACCTCCACACGTTTTCCCACGGTTCTGGGGGCTGGAAGTCTGACACAGGGTGTGGCGGGGCTGGTTCCTCCTGAGGCCGCTCTCCTGGGCTCACAGATGGCCGTCCCCTCCCTGTGTGCTCACCTGCTGGTCCTGTGCCTGCCTGTGTCCTGGTCTCTCCTTATAAGGACACCAGGCAGATTGGATCAGGGCCTGCCTTACGGACCTCATTTTACCCTGATTACCTCTGTAAAGACCCCATCTCTAAATACAGACCCATTCTGAGGTTGTAGGGGTTGTGCCATCACACGATTGTGTGTGGAGCAGCAGCTCTGAGCCTCTGGGCATCGAGAGGGGTCACTCATGTCACAGGTGAGGAGGTCGTGGGGTGCACTCCTGAAGCCATCAGGGCAGCCTGGTGTCCCCAGGCCGACTGGCCAGGGCGCAGGGAAGGAGATCTCAAAGCCGGGTAGCAGGGAAGTGTGATGGATGCAGCGGGACAGGGAGGGGCGGTTGGCTGGGGCAGCGGCTTGGCTTCCAGGCGGGGGCTGCACAGGCCGGGAGCCAAGGTCAGCCATGGCTCCTTTGCTCCCCGGCCTTGGAAGACGGAGCCTCCTGTGGGCCCTGGACGCCGGAACCTAGAACCGGGCCGCTGGGGCATTCTGAGGGCGTCTGGGGCACATGGCGGGAGGGGCTGCGGGGAGGCAGGGGAGGAGGGGGGAGGGGGGAAGGGGAAGGGGGAGTGGGAAGCGGGCGCGGGGCAGGGGCGTGGATGGTGAGGATGGGGGGCAGGGGAGGGGGGAGGAGGAAGCAGGGGGAGGGGGGAGAGGGAAGCCGGGGAGAGGGGAAACAGGCAGCGGGGTGCGGGACTGGGATGACGGGGCAGGGCGCGGGATGGTGAGGATGGGGGGCAGGGGGGCGGGGGCAAAGGGCGAGGAGAGGAGAGGGGGGAGGGGGAAGCAGGGGGGAGGGGCGGGGGGGGAACAGGCGGGGGGGGGCGCGGGGCAGGGATGGCGGGGCGGGGGTGCTGGGTGCAGCGGGCGCGGGGCAGGGGCGGGGGGGTGGCGAGGATGGGGGGCAGGGGAGGGGGAAGCAGGCGGCAGGGCGCGGGGCAGGGGCGCGGTGGGGGGATGGCGAGGATGGTGGCAGGGGGACGGGGCAGAGGGGAAGCAGGTGGCGGGGATGGCGGGGAGGGGGGAGGGGGAGGGGGAACAGGCGGCGGGGCGGGGGCGGGGGCGGGGGGTGCCGAGGGGCCGCTCTCCTCCTCCTCCTCCTCCGCCGCCGCCGCCGCCGCCGCCGCCTCCCCTCCCGGGCACGAGCCTCGGGCCCGCCCGCCCCCGCCCTCCGAGGCCTCGGCAGCCGGCTCCGCCCGCCCGCAGCGGGGTCTCGGCCGCCGCGGCTCCCTCCCTCCCTCCCTCCCGCGCCCCTGCAGCGGCGTCTCCGGCCCGGGGTCCGCAGCAAGCCCGAGGCGGGTAAGGCGGGGCGGAGGCGGCGCGAGGGCCCGGGGGCCCGGGGAGGGTCGCGGAGGGTCGGGGAGGGTCGCGCCGCTGCCGGTCCCCGCGGCCCGATGGGGCCCAGCGAGCGGCCCGGCCCGGCCCCGGGCTCCGCGGCGGTGGGGGGAGCGGACGGCGCCCCGGGTCCCGGGCTGCGGGGCGGGGCCTGCACGGGGTCACGGCGCGCGTGTCCGCGCCGCCTGCGAGGCCAGAACGCCCTGCTCCGCCCCGAGGGTCCGGGGGAGGCACACACCTGGTCTCCGCCGCCGGCGCCTCGGGTCCTGCGGGGCCTGGGTGGGTGGTCCCGGGGCGGCCCAGGCCGCGGGCCCCAGCGCAGGTGTTCACCCCCCCCCCCCCATTCTTTGCTCCCGCTCCACCCCTGGGCGCGCATAACCCCTGTCATCCTCCAACTCACCCCTTCCTCCTGCCTTAACGGGACCCCACCCTCTCCCCAGGCCTGACCGCCTAACCCCCACCCCCACCCGCGGGGCCCCAGCGCGTCCCACCCTGAGCTCAGGATGCTGGTGGCTGCGGACCGCCCAACGCTGAGCCCCCAGCCCTGGCTCCCCAGGCCCTGAGCCCCCAGACCCTGAGCCCCTGAGCCCCCAAGCCCCCAGACCCTGAGCCCCTGAGCCCCCAGACCCTGAGCTCCCTGTCCCCAGGCCTGGCCCCCCTGGTCCCTAAGCCCCAGCGTCCCAGGCCCTGGGCCCCCCAGGGCCCTGAGCCTCCTGGGCCCTGAGCCCCCAGACCTTGAGCCCCTGAGCCCCCCGTCCCTGAGCCTCCCCAGTCCCTGAGCTCCTGAGCCCCCTGTCCCTAGGCCCTGGCCCCCTGAGCCCCCTGTCCCCAGGCCTGGCCCCCTGGTCCCTGAGCCTCCCTGGTCCCTGAACCCCTGGAACCTGACCCCCTGGCCCCAGGCCCTGGGGCCCTGGGCCCTGAGCTCCCAGACCCTGGCCCCCTGAGCCCACTGTGCCCAGCCCCTGGCCCCCGACCCCCTGGCCCCCCTGGTCCCCGAGCCCCTGACCCCTGGCCCCAGGCTCTGGCCCCCCTGGTCCCTGAGCCCTGGCCCCCTGACCCCTGTCCCCAGCCCCTGGCCCCCCAAACCCCTGGCACCCTGGCACCCTGGCTCCCCTGGTCCCCAACCCCCTGACCCCTGGCCCTAACCCCCCTGGCCCCCTGAGCCCCTGACCCCTGTCTCCAGCCCCTGGCCCCCCGAACCCCTGGCCCCAGGCCCTGGCACCCTGGCCCCCTGGCCCCCCTGACTCCCTGGCCCCCCTGGTCCCCGACCCCCTGACCCCTGGCCCTAACCCCCCTAACCCCCCTGGCCCCCCTGAGCCCCTGACCCCTGTCCCCAGCCCCTGGCCGCCCGACCCCCTGACCCCCTGGCACCCTGGTCCCTGGCCTCAGGCCCTGGCACCCTGGTCCCTGGCCCCCTGACCCCTGGCCCAGCCCCGGCACCCCCGCCCCGGGAAGCTGAGGCCCTTTCCCCTTCCGCCGCAGGTGTGCTCCGCAGCGATGAACTGGACGGCCGCGACGTGCTGGGCGCTGCTGCTGGCCGCCACCTTCCTCTGCGACGGCGGCGCGGCCAAGGGCGGCCGTGGGGGGGCTCGCGGCAGCGCCCGGGGAGGGCTGCGCGGGGGCGCGCGGGGGGCCCCGCGGGTGCGCGTGAGGCCGGCGCCGCGCTACGGGGGCTCCTCGCTGCGCGTGGCGGCGGCGGGGGCGGCGGCGGGGGCGGGCGCGGCCGCGGGCCTGGCGGCGGGGTCCAGCTGGCGGAGGGCCCCGGGCCTGGGGGAGCGCGACCCCGACGACGGCGAGGACGCGGCCCCGGGCGGCAACGGGACGGGCCGAGGCGTGTACGGCTTCCGCGCGTGGACCTCGGGCGCCGGGCCCACGGGCAGCCCGCGCCTCTGCCTGCTGCTGGGCGGCGCCCTGGGCGTGCGGGGGCTGCTGCCGCCCTAGGCCCGGCTCGGGGGGGCCCCGGCCCCCGGCCTCCCCGCCCCCCCCTCCCCTGCCCTGCCCGCGCCCTGCCGGCCCCTCCCTGCGCCCAGAGCCCGGCGCGCCCGCTGGGGGGGATGCCCGGCCCACGCCCGCGGTCGTCGGCCTCCCCAGACAGGCAGGTGCCCTGTGCCCCCTGCACCGACCTGGCCAGGCGGTGCTGACCCGGCCGGGACCCGAGGACCCCGCGGCCTCCCTCACAGAAGCGCAGAACCCACCAGAGGCCCCACTCACGGGCTGCGGTGTCCTGCCACCGCCTGCGGGTCCCGGAGCCCAGGCGCGCCCAGCACGGGCCTCCGCACAACCCCCAGGGCACCCGGCCGCAGCCTCGCCAGCTCACCCCCGGGCGCAGCGGCCGGTCCCTCCCTGGGCCACACTCAGACCAGGGGCTTGGAGCCACTCTGGCCCAACTTGAAACAAATCATTCCACTTTTCTTGAGACCTATTTGGGGAGGAAAAAAAAAACCCCAAAGGTTCTGTTTAAATTTCAGGAGCTCTCCGTTTCCTTTGAGCTTCAGGTTTACCTTCTGGAACCAGTGCCCGTGGGCACCCAGGACGCAAACTGCCCTCGCGCTGGGCCCTCCCGGGGCAGCCAGGTGCGTGAGGCCGCCCCATAGCCGGCAGCAGCACCTCCCGGGAAGGGGACGTGTAACCGGCGCAGGCCAGACCCCGGGTCAGAACCAGCAGGCAGCACCGAGGGCCCGAGGACTCTGGCTCAGCCCAAGAAAGCCCGCAGAGGCTGAGCCCCCGCCGTTCCGAGGGCAGGACAGAGCCGGGGAGCCTCTGAGGAGATGCCAGGCGGGCCCTGCAAGATTTGCCTCCGGCACCCCAGCAGCCCTATGCAGGAGGCCAGCCCTCGGCTTCTCAGGCGCCAGGAGGCCCGTTTCCCTCGAGCCTCGGGCCTGGGTCACCGCCCCTGAGCTCAGCCCCGTGGCCCTCGGCTCTTCACACTCTCCAGCCCATAGCCCACGGCAGGACGGCATCCCCGCCGGGGCCTCCGATCTCCTCCTCTGGTGCTCACTGAAGGCCTCAGCGGCTGCTGGGCTGCCCCCCAGACCCGGGGGCCTCGGGACTCAGATGCCGGCACCTGCAGGGGCCCCACAGCTGACTCACAGGTCTGGTTGGGGCGGGGGGGGGGGTCTCCAAGCTACCAGCAGAATCGCGGACCAAGCATTTTTCTCCAAAGACCAGGACACAGTTCCCCGCAGCCGCCCGCGTCCACACCGCCAACATTCCAGGGGACAGCAAGCCCAGACACGCCTCCATCCACTCCAGACCAAACGTGATGCTACCAAAGACCCACAGGCCGTGGCCAAGCCCTGCCCAGGGCCCAGGGGCAGTGTGTCCATTGAGCCACCGTACCTGCGGGCAGGACACCCATCGGGGCTGCTCCCTGGGCGCACTCGGTTCCACCTGAGGGCAGGAGCATGGGCCCAGCCTCCGGGCGCCCTGGCAGGCCGCACGCACCACGTGGAGATGCGCGGAGTCAGGGAGCGCCTGGCATTGGACAAAGCCGCAAGTGTGGACGCTTCGCACTCTACTGGCCAGGGCCCCAGCAGGAGGCAGGCGGCGCCCGGGCCGGGGACCCTCAGGAGAGGTTAGTGTGTGCACACGGGGTGGGCGGCGTCGGGGGGTGCTCAGCGGAGACCCCGGGGTTTCCAGGAGGCCACGCCCGGCCGGACACAAGGGGCAGAGCCCTGACCGGGCCCAGCCTGAGCGCTGTGCTGGGTGCAGGCCAGCAGGTGCAGCTCCCGGGGAGGAGCCTCATGGGCCTGTCGGGTGAAAGGTGCTCACGGGCGGTGGCGAGCAGCTCGGGAGTCCCCGCCAACCGCACCAGCGCCACAGCCACTTGGGGACCTCCTGTCCATTCGTGTCCATGTATCAGTCGTGTCGTAAAATAAACACCCTGCTGGCAAACAGACTCTGGTTTCCTGAGGGCCCAGGACACTAACCCCCAAGGACCTGACGCAGGAGCCCTACTTACTAAGCCGTTCACCTCCCGTGCCTCTTGGTGCGAGGCGCACGAATGAGCCGCCAGCACAGAGAGACCTCTTAAATGTTTAGATTACAGATTGTACTTTCACCTCCTAAGAAAGCGTCAGCGTCTCCTGAACAGATCCCTGGCGTGTGCGAGGCAGGGACAGCCCTGAGGTCAGCCGCCCTGGGCGCAGGCCCTGTGGGCGGCAGCTGGCCCGGCCCCCTCCTGGGTGGGGCCCCGCGTGGACTCTACAACGACCACACAGAGCTTCTGGGATCCCAGCGCCCAGTCCTTGGCTGTGAAGCTCTGGGACGTCCCACATCTCGGGTGCCAAGGGCCAGGCGGGCATGAGGCCCCCGCCAGCAGGACCAGTTCAGGGGTCTGCGCGGGACGAGCTCCGCAGGACGTCCCTGTCCAGCATCACTGGGCCCAGCAGCCCGTGGCGGAAGGTCCGGAGGAAGTCGCGGGCTGCCGCGGGGTAGTTAGGCTGGATGACGTTGACGTCTCCTGGGGAGAAAGGGTCATGAGGAGGGCCGTCCTGCAGTGCAGGCCCAGGGTTCACACGCACCCCTCCCGGCGCGGCCCCAGGGACTGGTGGTGGGCACTGCGGAGCCCGGGCAGAGGCACCTGGACCTCAGGAGGCCTCCCCGGGGGAGGGGGTGCAGGGTGTACCCAGTACAAGGCAGGGCCGCCCGGCCCCCTCCTCTGCGGAAACCCCGTTCCCAGAGCAGCCAGCTGTGCCCGCCACGTCCCCATAGCCGCAGCCCCGGGGGGCCTCCGCGGCTCACCTGTGCCCGTGAGCACCTTCACCTTGTGGGTCTTCCCCAGCCTCACCGCCACGTGCTTCAGCACACGGGTGATGTCATCACAGGCTCCGTCCAGGCCGTAATGCTGCACGTACCTACAGAGACCAGGGATCAGGGCGGGGAGCCGGGCCAGGACACCCCCCAGAGCCGCCGACATGCACCCTCCCACTTGGCCATGACCACCTGTCCCAAGCCGCCCTCAGGCTGCATCGTCCACCCCAGTCCCGAGCAGGCCCACAGCCTCCGGACAGCCGCCCCCGGTCAGGAGTGAGCACCAGCGTCGGCAGCACCCGCTGCGCCAGGGCCTGAACAGGTCGGCCTGGCACGTCTGCAGCCCCCAGAGCAGCACAGGATGACGGGGCACCCCCCACGGCCGAGGACAGCCAGGGACTCTCGCACCCTCCCCATGCCACGCGTCGCGGGCCCCGGGCCAGATAGGAGAAGCCCAGCACCCGGCCAGACGCGTCCGACCCCACAGGGCTGAAGGAGACCAGCCTCGTCCAAGCCACTCCCCGAGCCCCAGGAGCTGCACCCACACCCCTGCCGGGTCACTGCAGCCTGGACCTCCCGACAGGCAGGGGAGATGCTGTCACCCACCTCGGGGTGTACCGGGGAGGACAGGTGCAGCCACGTGGAAAGTAAGACCTGGCCCAGCCCCCCGCGGGGCTCGGGGAGCCTGGGTCGGGGCGTGGGAACCCCAAGGCCAAGGGCAGCCAGCGGCCCCAGGGCGCTCTGTCCTGGCAAGCCGGGGGGCTGCCTCTGGGTCAGCACCCCACTCACACGCAGCCGAGACTCCGCAAACTCCAGAAATGCTGCAGGGCCGCAGAGGCCCGAGCAGACTCACAGCCCCAGACGTCAAAGCCGTGGAGAATGTGGACAGGCCCCCGCCACTGTCCACGTGGCACCTGGAGACCCCGGAGCCCGCGGGGTCATCGGGCTGCGGGCCCCAGGGAAGGGTTCCGGAAGTCTGCCAGCCTCACTGGCCAGGGAGGCAATTCTCCGAAGCCAGAGGCCAGGAGGGGCCGCGGCCAGTGCTCACGCGGCGCCACGAGCAGGTGCACGGGGCGCAGGCAGACGACCGTCCCAAGCAAAGCCCGAGAGCTTGTGCAGGAGCTTAGAGATCCCGCCGCCCCCAGACAGAACTCCAGGAGCCTGGCATCCGGCAAACTCCACCCAGCACACAGCAGGACCGTCGTGAGGACGAGACCTGGCGCTCAAAGTCCGGGCGGGGGGGTGGGGGATTAGTAGAAGAGACGCCAGACTGCTTCTTGCGGCCACGTTCCACGTGGTTACCAGGCCAAGTGGAGAGAAGATGGGAACACGGTCCCAGTCGGACTGCGGAGCCGCGCCCGGAGACACGGGCAGGTCGACACGCAGGGGCGCAGGGGCGGGCCCACACGGGGCAGCAGCCGGGGCCAACACTCCGGAGGACGGAGGAGCCGGGAACCAAAAACACAAGGAGAAATCACGGCTGGAGATCTGACAAAAGCTACGACGCCACAGTCCTAAGAACCCCACAAACCGTAACCCGAGGAAAACGCCAAGGAAACCGTCGCGGGCCTGTTGTCATAAATGGCTCAGAAGCCCGATGAGAAACTCTTAAAGCAGCAGGAGGAACAGAGACGAACATGACCGATGACCCATCAGAGACCACGGGGTGACAACGCGATGCCATAACGTCCTTCCAGAAAACCGCAGTCCGTCTAGACCCTCCGGAGCAGGGCAGCTTTGCAACACAGACGTGAACTAAAGGCTCCTGCAAACCACCCCAACTGGAAAGAATTCAGCAGCAGCAGCCCTGCCCCGCGACAAACATCCCGGGAAGTCCCAGGGGACGGTGACGTACACGGAACTGGCGCGCCCACCGACCCTAAGGCGATGGGGAAAGGGCGGAGGTTTGTTAGACCTGAAGTCTCTGTCTCTCTCAGGTTTACAAAATACGTAAAAAGACGCTGAACAGGGCAGCCCTGGTGGCTCGGCGGTTTTGCGCTGCCTTCGGCCCAGGGCCTGATCCTGGAGACCCAGGATCGAGTCCAACATCAGGCTCCCTGCATGGAGCCTGCTTCTCCCTCTGCCTGTGTCTCTGCCTCTCTCCCTCTCTCTCTCTCTCTCTCTCTCTCTGTCTGTCTCTCATGAATAAATAAATAAATAATAAAATCTTAAAAAAAAAAAAGACGCTGAACAACAAAAGCCCGAAGACCCGGAGAAGAATGGAGACGCGCGGCCGTAAGGGGCTGGCGCTCACGGCTGTTCCTTGAACGCTGAGGCAAGGGCCTCCAGAAGCCACGGATGACGAGCCGGGAGATGGGACACAGGGACATCGTGAGTGTCCACTCAGTGCACCAGAGGCCAAAGAGAGACACGGAAAGGCAGGGGAGGGAGACAGACAGGCAGACGCAGAGGAGACGGAAGGAGCGGGGACAGGAGGCCCAGACAGCAGGACGGCGGCGGGGGGAGCCTGAGCGAGGGGCAGGGAGCCCGATGCAGGGCTTGACCCCAGGGCCCGGGACCACGACCCAAGCCGAGGGCACACGCTCCACCGACGGAGCCACCTGGCGCCCTTCCCGAAAGACGACAAATTTAACCCCAGCGTCAATCATGTAAACGGCCCAAAGACCTGAAATAAAAGACAGAAATGGTCAGATTGGATGAAAAACAAGACCTCGCCGTCTGTACGTGAGAAAGACACTTTCAATAGAAAGACACAAATATGCTTAAAGCAAAAGGTTAAAAAGAGATGCAGCGCTTGGACACCATCCAAAGCCGGAGTCACTGGGCACCTACCAGCCGAGGCAGACGTCAGAACAGAGCACGGGGAGGGTCAAGGCCGTTCTGAACGACCACGGCATCAAATCGGGGTCGCGATGACCCGCGCGCCTTGCTACGGAGCTTTGAATACACGAAGCAGACGGACGTGGCCGCAGGGATAGACTGACCAGTCACAGGTGGACACCTCGGTACCCCGTCAACGACTGACGGCAGAAACAGGAGGAAAGGCAGCAAAGGAGCAATAAGGAAATGATAAAGGTCGAACGGTCATCGTCAATAAAAGGGAGAGCTGGTTCCTGGTGGAAATCCGCAAAACTGATGAACCTCTAGCGGGACGTCCTGGAAACATCCAGCTCATCCTGGTGACGACAAACGGACGTGTCGGTCTGTACCGCGGACAGCACGTGCCAGCCACCAGGAGCCACCCGCGTCACAATGCGCAGGAACCCCAAAGCAGCCACGCTGAGCGCAGGGAACCCAACAAGAGCGTCCAGGCCGTGTGACTCCATTCACAGGACTCGAGCGACAGACCAAAGGTGGTCACCAGGGTGTGGCGTGCGGGGTCTGGGGACCCCTCTGCAAAATGGGGGAAGGAAGGGGCAGGAAGGAGCAATCGCCCCAGCGCACAGGACACTGCGGGGTTTTCTTGACTGTGTGACACTCAAACGTGTCAGGCCGTACGTGATGTGCAGAGTTCGTCTAAACGCCTTAGGCTGCTACGTCCGTCCCCTAATTACGTTTGCACGGGAGGAGAGAGGACCGGCCGCCGCCCCACACCCTGCACTCACCCAAAGAGCTGGTGCCTGTTGAGGGTGTAGAGAAGGTAGTCGGCCAGGGTCTCCTCCCCGACAAGGTGGTCCAACACGGTTCCTGGGACCAGGAGGCCAGTGTGAGCTCTGAAAACCAGCCCGGCATCGGCTCTCCAAGGCCCGGGGCCTGACGGCTCTGCCTCAGCTCTGCCTCGGCAGTACACCGAGGAAGGCAGGTGCTCCCCAGGCCGTGGGGAGTGGGAGTCAGAGCGGTGGCGGGCCCCCGACAGCTGGGAGCTGGGGCCGCACAGGCTGCTTGGCCTGCTCGCCCAGCACAGCCCTGAAGCATCTGCAACGGCCACATCCTGAAAGGGAGGCCCCGCACGCCAGGCCTGGCGGCCCCCCTCAAAACCCCCCCACTTACCACATAGGGCCAGCTTCAGGCCCATCTCCACACTTTGGATGCGAGGGGCCAGCACCCCAGGAGTGTCCAGCAGGAACATGAGGGGCCGCTCACAGACCTGTGCACACAGAGGGCGGTCGGACAGCCACTCCGCCCAGGCGTTGTAGGGTGGGCCTTGCACTGAGGCTCCGAGGAGACCCTGGGGCCCCGTCCTGATGGGTTCGTCCCTTACAGGAAGCTCTCGGCTTCCCCACAGGATCAGTTCCCATTGAGTTTGGAAAATAAATCAGAGCAACAGGTGCCAACAGCCCCCGTCTTCCCCTCCCAGGGCGAAAAGAGCAAGCGTGGACAGGCTGAGCAGAGCCCGAGACAGTGGGCCTCGGTGTGACCGTGGGCAGGCCTCAGGCTCCCCCATGCATTCACCAGGGTGAGAGCACACCCTCCCACAGGTTTGCGGTAAGGGTGCTGCGGTGCCCGGCACGTGACAAGCACGGGGGGGGGGATGGAGCGGGACGAGGCAGGCAGGCCACCCACTGCCCTCAGGAGGTGCCAGGCGTGTGCACGCGGAGCTCTACACCCAGCAGCCAAGGACTATACCTGAATTCTGGACATCACAGCTCTGGTGATCCCGGGCTCCCCGCCCACCCTGGTAGCTTTTCCTGCAGGATGAAATGCGGCTGTCACATGCAGTCAACACACAAAGCCTGGCAGACAAGCTGCAGAATGAGAAGTGAGACACATGGAAACCGACAGAGGCCCACGTGAGCTTGATTCAATTTGGCTCCAAAGTAGGTCACGGCAGTGACGCTTCAAGCCAGGAACCAAACCTCGTCTCTGAGACCTGCCGAGGGACAGACAGGCAAGTGCCTGACCGTGGAGGTCCCAACGGAGCCGCTCCTTTCAGCACACCAGCCGCCTCCCCCCAGACCTTGACCCTGTGGCCCTGACGCCAACCCTGCACCCTGTAAACCTGCCCCCAAGGGGCCAGAGCAACTCAAGAGTAAAGAGATACACGTGTCCATCAGTGGACACGCAAAGAAGCCAAAGCTGGTTTATAAACCCAACGGGATATTCTTCAGCCTTGAAAAGGAAGGAAATCCTGGCACTGCCCGCAGCGTGGATGGGCCCTGAGAACGTTACGCTCAGCGAAAGACGTCCAACACCAAGGGACAGACACCGTGCGATGCACTGCTGTGAGGCACCAGACCGTCACGGCTGCCGACCAGCAGACTCGGAGGGGCTGGGGCCGGGGAGAGGCGTCAGTCGTTGTTTAAAGACTTCCAGTTGGACGCAGCGGGAAAGTCTAGAAATAGCGCGGTGGATGCACAACCCCAATATACTTAAAGCCACAATTTTTTTAAAGCCACAATCTTTTTTAAAGCCATGATTAAAGAAAAATAAGCTTAAAAAAAAAAACGACTTGACAAGTCAGCAACGAGCACCAAAACACCGTGTAAAACAACGGTCCGGGTGTGTGCGCTGGGTCCGGGTGAGTGAACAGACCGCGCGTCGCTGGTGTGCAGCGGAGCCCACCTGCGCTTGGCGCTGACCTGCGGCGCTTATCGGAAGAGGGAAAGGGGGAGTAGAGCGGCTGCAGTCAGGGCGGCCCGGGAGGAGGCCACCCCAGCTGCCTGCCCCCCAGGTCATCCCGCACCTCCCGCCTGACACCAGGTCGCGTCTACGCTGCGGCACCTGAGGACAGGTGTCAGGCGCCTCGGTGATGGAGGAGGCAACCGCCAAAGAGCACGAAGGTCACCCGCGCGGGGAAACCCCGTAACGCTTCACGTCCAGGAGAGAAGACAGGTGCGACGAAGCGCGCCGCAGGATGACCCGGCCTCAGCCTTCAACCTGGCGCCAGGCAGTCAGGTGGCCCCTTCGGGCCGGGGGGCGCTGGCTCTGCCCGCGGCCAGAGGAAGGGGGGCTGCTCGCCGGGGGCACGAAGGGCCCACGCACCAGCTGCGCGGCCGCAGTACCTTTCCTGAGGTGCTGTCTCCTGAGCGCGTTGATGAGGGAGGACTTGCCCACGTTGGGGATCCCGATCACCAGGGCGCAGCACTCCAGGTTCTGCAGGGGCGCAGCGGCCGCGCAGGGTCACCGTCCGCCCGCGGCCCCGCCCACACCGACCACGCCCCGCCCACAGCACCTTGGCCACGCCCACTGTCCTGGCCACGCCACGCCCAGACCACCTGCAGCCCCACCCACAGCACCCATGACCCCGCCCAGATGGGCCGCTACCCCGCCCACAGCCCCGCCCACTCCACGTGGACCACATCCCGCCCATAGCCACGCCCCCACAGCCCCGCCCACTCCACCCACACACCGCCCCCACGCAGCCTACGGCCCGCCCACGCCACCCACTGTCCCACCCAGACCACCCGCTGCCCCCCACAGCCCCGCCCACACCGCCCATGACCCCGCCCACTCCACCCACGCCCCGCCCAGACCGTCCAAAGCCCCGCCCACAGCCCTGTGGCCCCGCTCGCTCCACCCACGCCCCGCCCAGAGCATCCAAAGCCCCGCCCACAGTGCCCTGGTCCCGCCCACTCTGCCCACGGCCCCTCCCAGAGCCTCCTCTGGCCCGTGCACGGGCCCACAGGGGAAGGTCACCCTCGTGGAGGCCCTGCCCACCTCGGCAGGGCCACCCCGACCCTTCCTGCCGCCAGCACAGGCGGGTGGAGCAGGGCACCCCCCCAGCGCCTACACAGGGAGCCCCAGGCCCAGGCGAGGAGTTCTGGGGCAGTCGCGCCCCGCAGGGGGCCTGCTCCACCGGGAGGGGCCATCCCACAGCACGGGGCCCACGACCAACCTCCTGGCGGTGATAGCGGTGGCTGCTCTCCACCAGCCCTCTGACCATCGGGATGACCTGCAAGGGACAAACCACACGGAATCTGGCTACTTCCTGAGCTTCTGGAGGCGGTGGCCTCCCAGGTCCAGCAGGGGCGGGGGGGGGGGGGGGGGGGTGCACCTGCACCCATCATCAGAGAGCAGGCCATCCCCCAGAGGGGGGCAGCTGTGACCACAGCCACCTTCCACAAAGAGGCAGGTCAGCCAGTGAAATAGTCCTCAGAATAACTGCAGAAAATGCGGCCCCAGAGCGTCCAGCAGCTCGTGGAAGCTCAGGCCCCTGCGTGCACACTGGCCCGGCGCCCCAGGACCCCCAGCGAACCCACGGATCCTCTCCAAAACTCTGCTTCTTGTGAGAGCATGAGAGAATCTCTGGGATTTCTGACCTGTATTTAAGCAAAAGCATTAGAGAGTGAAACAGAGGGGCGCCTACCTGCTGGATATTCTCATCCCTTACACAGTTGGTGAAAACAACATTTTTCAGGCCCTCTTCTTCTAGGTGTTGTATAATTTTCTGAAAAAGAGATTTCCATTTTAAATACCAAATGCAAATACGGGTGGTGTGATATGCTAAAATCAAGGATCTGAGAGGGAGGTCCCCACCCCCACAGGGCCAGGCCGCTCAGGGCCACAGCAGCAGGATGGGGAAGAGCCAGGCTGTGGGGGGGGGGGCGACGGGGGGGGGGGGGGGGGTGGTTGCAGGCAGGGAGTAGGCGGGCGGGCGGGCAGCACAGAGCACAGGAGTCCGGTGAGGGCAGGAGGGAAGTGCCCTGGCCCGGCCCCATGCACTCCAGGCTCCAGCGGGGATGAGGGCCTCTCGGGGCTCAGGCCCCCCCATGTACTAGGAGTCCCCGCCAATGTGAAGTGCTACAGCTCTGGTCTCCATTGCTGATCTTGTTACACCCTAGCTCCCCTGCACGCTGAGGCTTGAACCTAATCCAGTCACAAAGTATAGGTAGTGTTTTGAAAGCCCAAATGTAAACTAAGGCAAGTATGAATTCACTTTTTTTTTTTAAGATTTTATTTATTCATGAAAGACACAGAGACAGGCAGAGGGAGAAGCAAGCTCCCTGCGTGGAGCCCAATGCGGGACTCGATCCCAGGACCCCAGGATCACGCCCTGGGCGGAAGGCAAACACTTAACCACTGAGCCACCCATGCGTCCCTGAATTCACTGGTCTTAACATGAAGCAAATGCAGTGCAGGAACCCTACTTTTTAAAACCAGTATGGGGACACCTGGGTGGCTCAGCGGTTGAGTGTCTGCCTTCAGCCCAGGGCATGATTCCGGAGTCCCGGGATCGAGTCCTGCATCGGGCTCCCTGCATGGAGCCTGCTTCTCCCTGTGCCAGTGTCTCCGCCGCTCTCTGTGTCTCTCATGAGTGAATAAATAAAATCTATAAATAAATAAATAAAAATAAAACCTGTATGATATTGTTTGATCAGCTACCGACCTAAAAAGATGACCCATGTCTGCTTATATATTTTAATTATTCGTTAGATGATGCAGATCAAGGTACAGGCCACACAACAGAGACGTATTTGGAGCCTCACTCTGAAGTGCATCCATCCACGATGGATGTCCTGAGCCGGCACCCAGAGGCAGACATGGGGCCGCTGCTGGGGGCCTTGCCTCTCCTCTGCGGGACCTCTGCCCCAGCAGCACCTCCCAATGTGGGGAGACAGTGCTAGGTCCCCAAGGTAGGTCACCTCAGTACCCAGCATTCTATGAAAATTAGCATTTAAGGCCAGAAGCAATCACTGATTATGACTCAAGTCTCAGCCAATAAAAGCCAAGCTTGGGACAAATCTGCACAGCAGGGTGGCTTTAAATGACACCAGGTGCCGGCCTGTGGACTCTCAATGAACAAAGGACTCCTGTGGCTTCAGGATTTGATGTTTCCCTGGAAACCTTGAGACAGAGGCTTGTGGCTGGGTTTTTTTTTTTTTTTTTAAGATTTTATTTATTTATTTATAGAGACACACACACAGAGAGAGAGAGAGAGAGAGAGAGAGAGAGAGAGGCAGAGACAGAAGCAGGCTCCATGCAGAGAGCCCGGCGTGGGACTCAATCCAGGGTCTCCAGGATCACACCCTGGGCTGCAGGCGGCACCAAACCGCTGTGCCACCGGGGCTGCCCGTGGCTGGGGTTTAAGTAGCTCAGACCTAATCAACTAAGAAATCTGAGCTGTGGGCGCTGGTGGCTCAGTCGGTTCAGCATCCATGTGTCGTGTGTGCGTCTGCATGCGTGTGTGTGCATGCGTGTGTCTCTCTCTCTCTCCATGGTCAGCAGGGAGTCTGCCTCTCCCCCCAGCCCCCTCTCCCCTGCGTTCTCTCTAGCACACTCTCTCTAAAATGAATAAAATAAAGCTTTTTAAAAAGAAAAAAGAAGCCCAAATTGCATTCTCAAAACGAAAATAAAACTGCACCAACAGCCTGAACACAGCCTGGCTGGAATCCACGAGGTCTGGGACCTGCCCTCTGGGAGGGCTTTGACCCCCACAGCAGGAAGAGCAGAGCTGCGCGCTCGAAAACAGCGGGTCCAGACCTTCAGGTTTCTTGTACCTCTGTGACACCTGGGAAGGCCCTGAGCTGTGGAGTTACTTCGGGCCTCCCCACCCTTCTAGCGTCCAAATCACTGGATGTGCAGGACTGGCCAGTGAGGGCACCTGGGGCACACGTGGCCGCCAGCCCCACAGAACTTCTGAAATGCAAATCATTAAACTGAAATATGATATAAACATCATTCCTGCATCATTCCACGTCCCAAGTGCTCACGGCCACACGGGGACAGAGTCCACGCTGTGGGGCACCAGGCTCCACCTTACAGCCTGGCCACTTCCCATGGGAGATGCCCATTTGGTCACTGGGACCATAAATTAAACACTGGAGGCAAGCCTGTCCTCCTGAGGGGCCATGTGAGAATACCTCCGCAAACAGCGGGCTGTTTGCCAAAGCAAGCCTGCCCAGGTGGGTCACCCGCGAGACGGCCCGAGTGCTGCCAGCATCGGGGACGGGGACCCTCACCTGCTGCTCCTTCAGATCCGCCAAGTCCATTTTGTTGAGGACCAGCACGTGAGGCTTAAGCCCGAGAGCTTCCTGAAACAGGGGGTTGCGGCCTGAAAGTGGGATGTGGCAGAGTTAAGGCAAAACTCCTTCAGCGCTTCACCAGCCCACGAACTTTGTCTCGTTACGCAGACTGCCCACGGCCTCGGGAGGGATGAGCCGAAGGAAGCCCGGTCTCCACGCAGGGGCATGCCCCCAGCCAGCCTCTCTCCAGGCGCTAGGACAGCAGCCCGGGCCCTGCCCTCCCGGCGGGGGACAGGACCCCATCGCCGCCACGGACCCCCGCAGACACGCAGGGCAGGGCTCCATGTGCCTTCTCAAACAGGAACGACGGTGCAAAAACAAAACACAAAGCTCGGTGGAAGGTTTTCTAGCTGCTCTTTGTTTACTTGCCAAGGCACATCAAGTTCAAAATGAATGATATCACTCAAAAAAAGTGCGTCTGGATCCCTGGGTGGCTCAGCGGTTTAGTGCCGCCTTCAGCCCTGGGAGTGACCCTGGAGACCCAGGATCGAGTCCCTGCAGGGAGCCCGCTTCTCCCTCTGCCTGTGTCTCTGCGTCTCTGTGTCTCTCATGAATAAATAAATCTTTAAAAAAAAAAAAGCGCATCCGGTAAAGCCCTGACTAGTGTATCTCAAACTACTGCTACCCGCTGGTCACGCCTAGGAGCGGCCGGTCCCCCATGCAAGCCTCCCGGAGGCTCTGCCTCCTTCGGCACCGTGAGGCCCCTCCGCCCTCAGCCAGGGACCCTTGGGGTCAGGACAGGTCCCACTGGAGGGGACCCTAACACAGGCAGGAGAGGCCCTTGCTTTAGTCTCCTGAACACTCGGCCCCCGCTGGTGCTGCACCTCGTGGAGGCCTGGTGTGCAGCTCCCGAGCCTCCGGCACACCCCAGGTCCAGACGCCACTTACAGGCCGTGCTGTCACCCACACGAGAGGACTTTCCACAAACCTCACCGTCCCCTCAAGGGTTAACCAATCCTGTGTAGCTCAGAAGAGCAAAGCGTCAGACCTCCTCCCAGGGCCCCTGCCCAGCCTAGGGCTCCCCAAGCCTGGAGAGAAGCGCAGCGGTCTAGAAAGCAAAGGACAGATGTCCGCTCACTGTGCACTAGCCACAGGTTTATCGTTTTTGATCATCCCACACACGAGCGCCAGCAAACGCTCTGACCAGCAGGGCTGGCCGCAAACTGACGTACGGAGCCTACGGTAAGTAAACTTGGTACATTAGTCCAAAAGTTCCAGAGCCTTGAAGCTGTGAACCCGGCCCCTCTTCCGCGACCCTTGAGCTCCTAACAACCGTCAGCCCAACGCCGTCATCACAGAGAATCCGAGCACGGCTCAAGCACGGTGAAAACCAAGTCCGAGAAGGAAACTCGTCGAGGAACAAGAGCAGCAGGTCTCGCCATTCAGGCCTCAGGCCCGGAGGAAGGCCGGCGGGCTGCGGGCCGGCTGCACCCCACCTAGAGGACCCGCTGCTGGACTGGACTGGACTGGACGGCCAGGGCCCGCCAGGCCGGGGCTGGAGACAAAGATGCCACCTGGTAGCAGCGGGGAACTTCAGAAAACAGAGGGCCTGGACCCCATACCACACACTCCGATGAACTGGTCTGGAAAGGGGCCCAGGCCAGAGGGTTTTTTAAACCTCCAGAGAAACTCTCGTGTAATGAGGGCTGAGAACCACTGCTTGTAATGCCAGTAACTGAGAGGGGTCTCGGCCCCCGGGGTAGCGGACAGCAGACCCAGGAGGATGGAGACCAGCCGGCGGTGGTCAGGGATGCCTCCTGCCGTCCTGAGCCCGGTCAGGGAGAAGGCCCCGGACGACTCTAACCCTGCACCCAATCCTGATGGCGCTGGGGCTGAGGGAGCCCAGCGTTGGCCCAGGGCGCGATCCTGGAGACCCGGGATCGAATCCCACATCGGGCTCCCGGTGCATGGAGCCTGCTTCTCCCTCTGCCTGTGTCTCTGCCTCTCTCTCTCTCTCTGTGACTATCATAAATAAATAATAATAATAAAAAAATTAAAAAATAAAAAATAAAAAATAAAATAAAAAAATATTTTATTGATTTATTCATGAGACACACAGAGGGAGGCAGAGACACAGGCAGAGGGAGAAGCACTCCCTGTGGGAGCCTGATGCAGGACTCGATCCCAGGACCCTGGGGTCACGGCCTGAGACGAAGGCAGACGCTGCACTCCTGAGCCCCCCAGGCGTCCCAAGCATCCAACTCTGGATTTCAGTTCAGGTGGCGATGTCAGGGTCGATGTCAGGGTCGGGAGGTGGAGCCCTGCATGGACCGTAGGGTCGGCTTGAGATCCTGGCTCCTCCCGCCCTTGCATGTGTGTCCCTCCCAACTCCAATCAATCAAAATCATCTAAAACTAAAAAAACTGCCACTCTCCCTCCAAATCCACATTTTGCCAACCCAGAAGCTCTCCAAACCCTGACTTTTTAGCTTTTTATTGAGGCTTCATTATATAGGCCTGACTAATAAATCACGGGGCACTGGCAACCGGTTCCACCTCGGGCAGCCCGCTCCCCAGGCAGGTGGTTGCACGGGGCAAGCAGCCCTCAAACTTGGGTGACTTAGGGCCTCCCCAGGTCGCCTCCCCGCGGCTCACCCACCGCCACCGCCGACACTCCCACACCCAAGAAATGCCCTGGGTTTGCCAACCAGGGACAAGGCAGACCGGCCCCCTCCGCCCCTCTGCCCGAGTCACGGAAGGATATCCGGGCGTCGTGCACCTCGATGACGCAGTCCACCAGCCTCAGGCTGCTCTGCATCTTCTTCAGCCCTGGGCGACAGGGGGGCGCGTGAGCCCCGCGTGAGCCTGCCGGGGCCTGCGAGGGCCTCCGCGAGTCCAGCCCGGGGCCCCGGGAGCCGCGCGCGGTCTGGGCCACCGGGCAGCACCCAAGGCCCGACCCACGGGCGCCCCCCACCCGCCACGCCGGGCGCGCAGCGCAGCCTCCCGCAGCCCACGGCGCCCACTCCGCGCCCTCGGGTCGCCGCGCAGAGGGGAGTGAAGGGGCACAAGGGACTCGGGGTCGCCCGGGGCGCGGATAAGGACGAGGAGAGGCGGGGGCAGCGGGGGGGGGGGGGGGGGGGGGCGGGGCGGAACCAGGCCGGGAGCGGGGGGAGGGGGTCGGGCTGGGGGGGTACCGGGCTGGGGGCGGTGGGGGTCAGAGGGGGCGGGCAGCGGGGGAGGGTAGCGCGGCGGGGGGGGGACAAGGCTGGGGGCGGGGGGCGGGGGACAGCCGGGAACAGAGGGCTGGGGGAGGGGCCTGGGACAGCCGGGGGGGGGGGGGGGGGGGGCAGAACCAGGCGGGGGCGGGGACGGGGACTGGGCTGCGGGGGGTACCGGGCTGGGGGAGGGGGAGGGACAGCGAGTCAGAGCGCGGCGGGGCGGGGGGGCCAGGCCTGGGGGCAGCGGGGGGCGCAGCGGGGCGCAGCGGGTGGGCCGGGGCGGGGCGGGGCGCGCACCGAGCAGAGCAGAGCAGACCCGGCCCGGCGCCCCCCGCGCCTCACCCTTGGCCATGTGTCCCGGGAACCAGCGCGCCACGTCGCGCCCGCCCAGGGGGAAGCTCTCCCGCCAGGCGGCCCCGGCGACGCCGCAGAGCGCGCGAGAGCCCAGCCTCATGGCGCCGTGTGCCGAGCGCGGCGGTGGAACCGCTCCCGGACGGACCCCCCGCGGCCCCGACCCGGCCCGACCAGACCCCGCGGTCCCGGGGCCTCCAAACACCGCCGCGCGGCTCGCGCGTGCGCACTACGGCGCCTTCGGGGACGCGCGGGGCGGGGCCTGGGCGGGGGCGGGGCCGGGAGGAGGGGCGGGGCTACCAGCCGACCTGCGGCCTGCGCTGCGGAGTCTCGGTTTACGCGTTTTAAGGAATCACAGATACATTAACGCTCTTTACATTTAATCTTTTTTTTTAAAGATTTTATTTACTCATGAGAGACACAGAGAGGAAAAGAGAGAGAGGCAGAGACACAGGCAGGGGGAGAAGCAGGCTCCAGGCAGGAGCCCGACCTGGGACTCATCCAGGTGTCCGGGGTCACGCCCCGGGCTGAAGGTGGCGCCAAACCGCTGAGCTACCCGGGCTGCCCCCATTTAAAATCTTCTAATTCGGGGAGATCCCAGGGTGGCTCAGCGGATTGGCGCCTGCCTTCCGCCCAGGGCATGATCCTGGGGACCCGGGATCGAGTCCCACATCGGGCTCTCTGCATGGAGCCTGCTTCTGCCTCTGCCTGTGTCTCTGCCTCTCTCTCTCTCTCTCTCAAATAAATAAATAAATAAATAAATAAATAAATAAATAAATAAATAAATAAAATCTTCTAATTCGGGATGCCCGGGTGGCTCAGTGGTTGAGCATCTGCCTTCGGCCCAGGGTGTGACCCCAGGGTCCCGGGATCGAGTCCCGCATCCGGCTCCCTGCAGGGACCCTGCTTCTCCCTCTGCCTTTCTCTCTGGGTCTCTCATGAATAAATAAATAAAATCGGGCAGCCCGGGTGGCTCAGCGGTTTAGCGCCCCCTTCAGCCAGGGAGACCCAGGATCCAGACCCAGGGTGGAGTCCCACATCCAGTCCCACATCAGGCTCCCTGCATGGAGCCTGCTTCTGCCTCTCTCTCTCTCTCCTCTCTGTGTATTCTCATGAAGGAATAAAATCTTTAATAAATAAATAAAATCTTCCAGTTCGTCCCTAGGTGTATTCTAAGTGTAGCATGCCTCAGTTGTCCCCTGCCACTGACCCTTTTACAAACTTGGTTATAATTTTCAAATATTTTACATGTAGCCTACATTATCTAATATCCCCCCCCCTTTTTTTTTCAAGTGCTCTAGGTCTTTTTTTTTTAAGATTTTATTTATTTTTTTAATTTTTATTTATTTATGAGAGTCACACAGAGAGAGAGGCAGAGACATAGGCAGAGGGAGAAGCAGGCTCCATGCACCAGGAGCCCGACGTGGGATTCGATCCCGGGTCTCCAGGATCGCACCCTGGGCCAAAGGCAGGCGCTAAACCGCTGCGCCACCCAGGGATCCCTTATTTATTTATTCATAGAGACACAGAGAGAGAGGAGGGGGGAGCAGAGGCACAGGCAGAGGGAGAAGCAGGCTCCATGCAGGGAGTCAGTCGTAGGACTCGATCCAGGGTCCCCAGGATCAAACCCTGGGCTGCAGGTGGCGCTAAACTGCTGCGCCACTGGGGCTGGCCCTCAAATGCTCTGGGTCTTAAAGGAAGTCTTTGCCGATGCTGACAGCAGTCCTGCTCCCTAGACTGCTCCCTCCTGAGCCCCCTGCACAGACATAAAGGAGGTCAGGTTTCAGCTTGAACACAGGGCAGGATCACGTCCTGGAATTTGGGAAACGAGCTCCTCCTGGTTCTCAACACAGAAACGACTCTGCCGTGATGGTCTGACACCTGCCAGTTGTCAGCACTGAACATCGCAGGGACCAGGAGGTGAGCGCTCCGGGGGGAGGACAACGCAGCCCCACCACCACCACTGAGAGGCAGCGGCCACCCTGCTCACCTTTGTCACCCAGATTCGGCTCTAGGCTCGATGCAAGCAGGACAGATGACTGCCCCTGAGGGAAGCAGCAATCTCTCACAGCCCTGGGACCACGAACACAGGTGTCCACGCAAAACCACTCGAGTGACACAAAGCAGTGGACACACATCCAGAACGCTGGGGCAGGGGCCATCTGCCCCCTTGGAGGGGAGGAAGAGAAGGGCCCACAGGGAGCGTGCTGGGGCCCAGGGCATGTCCAGCACCATCTGGGACTGCAGAAGAGCCCATATGGGCCTGGCCCCAAGACCCCTCTTCCCCACACGCGTACACTCACCCTGGAGCCAGCGCCCCTGCCAGTCCCCTGGAGCAGGTCACAGGCTGGAGCCCAAGATCTGAGGAGGGGCAGGAGACGCTGACAGCCCCACCCCCTGCAGCACAGGGTCCCAGCCTCTGCTGCTCCTGGACCTTCCTCCAGAGACTGGGCAGTTATTGACCTTGACTTACATTAACCTCTAGGCATTTTGTCCTTTCTTCAACTGGGAAACAGCGGCACTTTGGTCCATTCGCTGCGACACTTTGAGGATGCAGCAAGGGAAGATGGGGTCAGCTGAGCAGGGCACCCAACGCACTGGTCAGCACCCATGGCATCCAACACACCCAACACTGCCCGCTCACCCTGACACAGAGCTATCCCACCCCCTCTGCACTCTGGAGGCCGCATTTTTTATTCGCATCCTCTAGAAAACCTCTTGCCCCAGGTCAGGACAGAGTGCCCCTGTGTGCTCATGTCTCCACACTCTCTGGCCCTCACCCAGCCCACACAGCCAGGCCTGAGCACCACCAGTGAGAGCTCAGGAGCACCTGAAGATGCCCAGGACGAGGGGCAACCACAGCACCCACAGCACCCACAGCCCAGGGGAGGGGACACCAGCCCTGCGGTGACTCAGGCAGGTTTAAGGACGAGGAGACACGGAGGCTTTAACACACTTTATATGCATGCCCTCAGCAGCAGCAGTGGCATCCTGGGTCTCATTTCTCCAAGAAGACCTTGCACTCGGGTCAAGCTCGGCCCTGGCCAGACTCAGTGATAGGCGTGAGAAATGAGAGCTGCTCCCAGTCACCACAAAAGGCAGGCTGTCATGGACATCCCCGAATCTCAAGCCCGGCCAGATGCTGTCAGAGGAAAGGACGGTGTCAGCCTCCCCCTGGCACAGGAGGGGCGGAGCAGGGCTCAGAGCTGGGGCCCGGGCTGCTGGGCCTGGGGATCCTGCAGAGCAATGAGCCGGTCGGCCTCCCTCCAGCCAGACAGCAGAGCCCCGTGTGTGGTGGAGTAAAACGTCCGATGTGTGGCTTCCCCTGCAAACAGTATCTGGAGCTGCAAGGAGAAGCCGGGGTTAGCACAGGGTGCCAGGAATCAGGCCGCAGCCGCAAGCCTCTCACTGGCTACAGAGTTGACGGCAAGTGTGTGGCTTCATTGCTCACTAGTCCCACGGAGCCCTGAGATGGTCAGGAATCAGAAGCGGGCACACGGACAGCAGGCACTCCTGCAATCAAATGTGACTGCAAAACGGGGTGCAACGTTGAGAACTTCACCCAAAACACAGAGGGAAAAAAAACCAAAGACGCAGGAATTAGGAGGAAAGGAAGTAAGAAAATTTGAGGACCAGTCCACCACCCAAACAACAAAAATCCCAGAAAAGCGGGAGGAAGACGAGGGCGGGAGAAGGAGAAAAGAGAACTGCAGAGGCGCTCCCAGCTGGCTGAGCACTCGCTCCCAGGACGGAAGCGTGGGTGCGGCAGGAGGCAAGGGGCTCGGCAGGAGGCGAGGGGCTCGGTGCGGTGAGCCCTTGGGGACGGTGGGTCCCTAACATCTTCCATGCGGAGGGAAGTGCCTCTCAAGCTGGGATTTACACCCCGTGTGCGGCTCTCGGGCTACAAGCTCTTGGGGAGACGCCTCCCATAGAAAGGCAGAATCTGTGTCCTGCCCCCTTGAATCTGGGCAGCCGTGACCACTAGGCCAGGGGAGTGTGGCCCTGGGAAGCGAGCTGTGTCCTGCTCCACTGGAATATCTGTGCCAGGCCGTGGGCCGCCACGTGGGCAGCACAGGGGCCCTGAGGAAGCCTGAGCCCTGCAGAGGCCACGGGCCGCACTGAAGTCAGGGTCCCAGCCCAGGGCCACTGTGCAGGAGAAGCAGACCCAGAGGACCCCCAGCCCAGCCCTGAGTGACCCTGGCTGAGACCCCAGACAACACGGGTGAAGGAAGACATAGGGTCCCCCGAGCTGCCTACAGGATCTGTCGGCGTTATAAAGTGGTGGCTTCTACCACGGGCCTTTAGGGGCTTGTTACATAGACAGGCCCGGATGCCTGGAGTAGAAGGGGAGACAAAGGACATGTTCACACATGCACATTTTCTCTAAAAATCTTCCCCCCCCCCCCCCCCCGCCCCGAGTACCCTCTCTTCAGGGAGCTTCCGGAATAAGTGCTCCAATGAAGTAAGTGCACGGGGAAGGGGGGGACAGGGCGCCGGACAGGCTAGACTGAAGCTGACACTGAAGAGTCCAGGCAAACGAGGCTGAAACCGAGCCCCGTGCACTCTCTCACTCATGCACTCACACTCAGGCTCCCTTGCACAGGCTCCAGCTCCACAGCCCGCTCACAGACCTGTAAGCTCTCACATAGATGCACACTCACACCTGCAAACAGGCAGGAGGAGGAAGCACAGCGTCCTCACAGGACAGGAGTGCACAGGGCCTGGGGCAGGGCACATGGGAGCATGGGAGCGCAGCGCTAAGTGCTGGGGGGGCGGGGGGGCTGCAATCGGCTAACGCCTTCTCTGCCGCAGGCAGTCACCCTGTGATGCCGAAAACCGACAATCCAAGGAGCAGCGTTATCGAGCGAGCACACCGGAAAGAAACGGTGATGACTTTGCTGTATTCGCACATGTCAGAGGGCGTCCCTTATCTGCGGGGACCCTTATCAGGTGGGCTGCAGGCCACAGCCAGCACCGGGCGGCCCTGGAGCCACAGGCGGGGGGACCCACAGGGCCAGCCTGCTGGTGCACACGTGCAAGCCTTCCACAGCCAAGTGTTTTGTGAAAAGTGGCAGCACGAGCATGTCGGAGATGCCGGAGATACGGGAACAGTCTGGGCGGGGGATGCTGGGCACCCCAGCCTGCTGGGTTTGGTTACTTTGTTACCAGCTCTTTGGTTACTTTGTTACCAGCATCCTCCCATGCTTAGGCTACATGCATGTAAAACCCTGATAAAACAATATGTTTCAAGATTCCTAATTTCAGGGCAGCCCGGGTGGCTCAGCAGTTTAGCAACGCCTTCAGCTCAGGTGGTGATCCTGGGGTCCTGGGATCGAGTCCTGCACTGGGCTCCCTGCAGGGAGCCTGCTTCCCCTCTGCCTGTGTCTCTGCCTCTCTGTGTGTCTTTCATGAATAAATAAATAAAATATTTTTTTAAAAAAAGATTCCTAATTTCGAACAGCACAGGGACCCAGCCCCAGGGGTCCCAGCCCCCCCTCGCCCGCTTCACCTGCGCCTCTGCGCCGTCCTCGGGCAGGGGCCGTGCCAGCCGGTCGATGTCCTCCCCGGTGCTGCCCACGGCCACGTAGCTGTAGGAGCCCCTGGTGTACGGGGCGCTGTGCCAGCGGGAGCGCAGCACGCTCCTGGGCGCGGGGAGCCTGGCGTTTCCTGCGCCCAGAGACGCGTGTCAGCGCAGCACTGCCGCCCGCCTGGCCCCAGGGCCGCTTCCCTTCAGGACTCAGCAGCTTAAAATGAAGGAAACCACCCGGGAAGAAGACCCAGCCCCGAGCGTATCACCAGAGGCTCTGCGTGTCTGACGGCTGCGCCTAGCTCAGGACTCCCAGCAACAGAAAAAAGAAGTGGAAAGTGTTCACAAAGCTGTTTCAGTCCCTTAGAGAGGAGACCTCCGAGGGACCGCTAAGCTCAGGAAGGCCTGTCCCTGGAGGGCCAGAGCACCAAGCTCAGCTCCAGGCAGCTCTCGAAGCTGGGTCCCCGTCCAGAGATCAGCCTGCGAGGGCCCTGGCGGCGGCCCGGCCACCCATGCTCAGTACCTGTCACCCTGCGGAGGACTTGGGTCAGAGACAGAAGCACCTCCTCGTCGGTCAGAGTCTCCATGAACTCAGACTCCAGCCCGGCGATGAACCCGCAGAGGACGTGGACAGACCTGTGTGGGGAGACAGCCCTGAGATGGCCTGCGGCCGGGCCCTGGACGGGCACCCACAGCGCCCGGGGCAGCTCTGCAAGTGTGGCCGCAGGTCCCCGGGGTTCCAGCACCGAGCTGCTGTTTGCTGCTTCTACTCCGTCCACACACACACACACACACACACACACACGCCGATGTGCAAGGCCACGGCATGTGAACAGGCCCCTTCGCGGATGCGGGGCCGCCGTGCAACCCGGACTAGCAGGCCCGGAGCTCTTCCCACCGCACACACGGTGGAAACGCCAGATGCACCTGAGAACGTCCTCCACGAAGCAGCGGAAGTGATGAACCGTATCAAACCTCAGCTCTCGAGCGCACGTCTCTAATACCCCGGGTGACCAAACAAGATGCGGGCGGGCGGCCCTTGGGCAGCACCCGACGCGGGGCAGCCGTCGGGATGGCCCTGCGCCGAGGGCTGAGCCGCCTGCTGAGTCGCTGCTCCGTCTTTACCGGAAAGAACGTGGCTAGTGTTCCAGCTCGGGTGTCTGGCCGACGTTTTCTTGACGCCGAGCAGCGTGTCTGTCACGAGGAAAACAACCGCAAGTGTTTCCTGCCAACGATGAAACTGAAGCGCTCACACGAACATCACATTTTAGAAAACTTCTATCTGCTGCCAGCTGCTCTATAGGTTCCAACACCAAGAGATGTTTCTGAGACCCACGGTGACGTCAATCAATCCCATCGTTTGATATCGTACAGTGAAACGTCGCAACATCCGGAAGACGGGGCGCTCGGCTGAGATCCCCGCGTGGCGCAGGGCAGGCGGTGGGTCCTAGCGTCCCGCGCGCGCCCGGCGGAGGGTTCAGACCCCGCACGGCGCCCAGGGAGCCCCCCCCCCCGCCTGAGCTGTGGTGCCCATACCCACAGTCATCTGGGGCTCTTGGCGCGGCTCCCCTTCCCAACTACGTGTCTGAGCGGAGACTGTCGTCGACTTCACGTGGAACGAAGCTCGGCACCACCGCTTGCCAGCAGCGGGACTACGGAGCCTCTGCTATTGAGCCAGGCCATAAAGACAGCAGGAGAAAAGCACAGCATCGCCACTCTCCTCACTAAAGTTTGTTTTAGAGATACAGTTATTTGGGGGCGGCTGGGGGGCTTCCTCCATGCCACAGGCACACTCCAGGCCGAGGCCCCGACCGGCTGCCCGGGGAGGCTCCTGGTGCCCCATGGCGGCTGCGGCCCCGGGCCCCCTCGGCGCTCCGGGGCCCTCCACGTCCCACCCGGAAATCCTCCACAAACATCTCCTGGGGATCGATGCGCTGCTGGACCCTCAGCCGAGCCCCCGCCCACGAGCCAGCACCCCGGGGCCCACAGCTGAAGCCTCCGCAGACAAACCCAAGGAGCGTACATACTCAGAGGAAGGCAGGACCCAAAAGCCAATGAGCTTCTTGAACCAGACGTCCTGCAGCTGAGAGGCGACGTCCTCCAGGGGCGACATGTCCTCCCACACCACCTGGATGTGCTGGCAGCCTGGCTCCCAGAAGGGCTCCTCGAACTCCAGGAAGATTTTATTGTTCGTCCCAAAGCCCAGTTTCCTGATCACGTCGGCCTTCTCGGTGGGCAGTGGTGGCTCAAAGAAGGTGTCCACGTGTTCCTTAAGAAAACCTGGAATTCACAGGTGCACTCACCTTACACCCCACAAATCTCTCAAGCTGGAATCACCGGCCACAGGAACCGGCCCGGAGGCCCGTCAGAGGGGTCAGGCAGGGAGGCTGCCCGAGACCACGTCCGCAGAGACCCACGCCACCCCCAGCTCTCAACTGGGCTCCCAGGAATCGGGCTGGCCCCGGCCCTCGGGACCAGCCTCGGGAGCAACACACCGTGGAGGGACACAGAAGGCCCCATGGCCACCAGGTCAGCCAGGGACCGTCGGCACAGCCCCCCACCCCACCCCCAATGACCCTGTAGGACAATTTCTCACTTCTAAACCCATCTGCCTCTCAATGTCTGCAAACCGTGCTGCTCTAGATTAGTTGGGAGCAGCATCACAACCTACGGGCTTTTTCCAGAAGCTACGTGAAAAATAATCTGTGTGGCAGAAACAGTTCTGGGCCAGAGTGAAGCCAGGAGATGGAATATTTACGGCACAAGCCACTGTCCTTAGGACACAGACAGTGTGCAAGTCAGTGAGTAAAGGACAAACAGCCCAACAGGGAACAGACCCGCAGAGGCCGCAGAGACCCACAGAGGGGTCTCCGTGCCCTCCACAGGCCCGTCAGAGACCCTCAACCGGGCAACTCCTGCTACTGCAATTTGTGCCTCAGATATATTCATGCGACTGCATTTAAATGCACATGGAGGGCAACCTGGGTGGCCCAGCGGCTTAGCGCCGCTTGCAGCCCAGGGTGTGATCCTGGAGACCCAGGATCGAGTCCCACGTTGGGCTCCCTGCGTGGAGCCTGCTTCTCCCTCTGCCTGAGTGTCTGCCTCTGTGTGTGTGTGTGTCTCATGAATACATAAAATCTTAAAAAAAAAAAAAATACACATGGAAATGCTGCATAAAACAGGAAAGAGTGAAAACCTCAATTTCTATCAACTTTAAGTAATATTAAGCAATGACTCCTACATGGAAGAAAACGCTGTGTGCCTATAAGGAATAAATGTGACAGGTGTCCTGGCTCCTTGTGAACAAAACCAACAGGCGGCAATGCACCTGCGGATCACAGCAGGGCCTCAGCAGGCACGCACTCCAGCTGCGAATGACACCGACATGGGTGCCAAAAAAAAAAAAAAGACCGACAGATTTCTATGTGCTCGTCTGGAAGGACTGACAAAAGTCTTATTCACTAAAAAAAAAAAGGGAGCGGCAAACAGAGCAGCAGAGGACTGTGTTAACACGTCCGGTGGGATTCCGCGTGTGGGAGAAAGGACGTGGGTGCTGAGCAAGCTCGCCCCCAGCCAGCGCCTCCTGAAGGGACCCCAGAACGCAGGCTGCGGCCACCAGGGGTGGGCAGACCCTCGCTCTGCACCTCACATCGGCTCTGGCCCCTGCTGGCTTTGTGACCTTGCACGATTAAGTGACTTATTTCCGTTTGCATCTGTCAAACAGCGTGGGACATACACGTCCCCAGCTGCCTGAGGGTAAATGAGATGGCACAGCACAGTGTGGCTCTCAACCCCGTCCACCTTTTGTCAAATTGTCAAAAAGCCTCTCTCTCCGGCGTCAGATCTCAGATTAAACAGAAGCACACGCGTGCCCCTTCCTCAGCTACAGCAGGGCTGAACCTGAGACCCGGCTCTCACAGCCTGCTCCGTCTCCCAGAAAGCACAGCTTGGTGAGCGCCTGCGGGCAGTCCCAGCCTTTCCAGAAATGACCTCGGGAGGAGCAAGACACGCACGTTCTCTTACTGGGAAACTCACCTCCCAGGCAGCAACCGCTACAAACCGCAGCAGAGCAATCCGTGTGACACTAGATGAAAACGGGAGCCAGGCCCCGAACCAACACTGCGAAGCCTGCTGGGCAGGGGCAGAGCCGGAGGTCGGGACCCCCGGGGGGCGGTGGCCTCGGGGAAACCCACGGGGAAACCCGTGGGGAGGACGCGCTTTACCTAAGGGCACGGTGACGATGACATGATGCACAGGGAAGCAGCCTCCGTCCTCACACTCCACCAACACCGGAAACGTCTCCCCAGGAGACGCGGCCTCCTGGAAGGACCCGTTCCAGTGAATGGTCTTCACAGGCTTGTTAAAAATGATCATATCCTCTGGCAAGGAGGCCATTATGTGGTTTGTGAGGCCCTGATAACCCCTAGGAGAGACGGGGGGGGGGGGGGGGGGGGGGGGGGGCGGTGCTGTCGGAGGGGGCTGCGGAGGAACGCACGGGCCCCCCAGGGGTCTCCAGGCCACCTCGAACACCGGTACCGCTGCCCCAGCTAAAGAGGCTCATGGGAGCATGAGCCGACGGAGCTGTGAGACAACGAGCCCCCCTCTCCCCCCCCCCTGGAGTCCCACTTCTGATCACAAATGATCAAGGAGCCTTGGGGTGATGCTGGGGAGCCCAGCGGGACCGCCCTGCCTGGGTGCATGGGTGGGGGGGGTCCCAGGATACAGGAGGGGCCCGAGTGCATGGATGGGGGGTCCCAGGCTACAGGAGGGGCCCGGGTGCATGGGGGCCCAGGCTACAGGAGCGGCCCGGTGCATGGGAGGCCCAGGCTACAGGAGGAGCCCGGGTGCATGGGGGGGGTCCCAGGGTACAGGAGGGGCCCGGGTGCATGGGGGTCCCAGGGTACAGGAGGGGCCTGGGTGCATGGGGGGGGTCCCAGGGTACAGGAGGGGCCTGGGTGCTTGGGGGGCCCAGGGTACAGGAGGGGCCCGGGTGCATGGGGTCCCAGGATACAGGAGGGGCCCGGGTGCATGGGGTCCCAGGATACAGGAGGGGCCCGGGTGCATGGGGGGTTCCCAGGGTACAGGAGGGGCCTGGGTGCATGGGGGTCCCAGGGTACAGGAGGGGCCCGGGTGCATGGGGGGTTCCCAGGGTACAGGAGGGGCCTGGGTGCATGGGGGGTCCCAGGGTACAGGAGGGGCCTGGGTGCATGGGGGTCCCAGGGTACAGGAGGGGCCCGGGTGCATGGGGGGGTGGTCCCAGGGTATAGGAGGGGCCTGGGTGCATGGGAGGCCCAGGGTACAGGAGGGGCCCGGGTGCATGGGGGGGTCCCAGGGTAAAGGAGGGGCCTGGGTGCATGGGGGGGTCCCAGGGTACAGGAGGGGCCCGGGTGCATGGGGGGCCCAGGCTACAGGAGGGGCCCAGGTGCTTGGGGGCCCAGGCTACAGGAGGGGCCCGGTGCATGGGGGTCCCAGGGTACAGGAGGGGCCCGGGTGCATGGGGGTCCCAGGGTACAGGAGGGGCCCGGGTGCATGGGGGGGTGGTCCCAGGGTATAGGAGGGGCCTGGGTGCTTGGGAGGCCCAGGGTACAGGAGGGGCCCGGGTGCATGGGGGGGTCCCAGGGTAAAGGAGGGGCCTGGGTGCATGGGGGGGTCCCAGGGTACAGGAGGGGCCCGGGTGCATGGGGGGTCCCAGGGTACAGGAGGGGCCTGGGTGCATGGGGGCCCAGGCTACAGGAGGGGCCCGGGGAACATGGGAGGCCCAGGCTACAGGAGGGGCCCGGGTGCATGGGGGGGTCCCAGGGTACAGGAGGGGCCCGGGTGCATGGGGGGGGTCCCAGGGTACAGGAGGGGCCCGGGTGCATGGGGGCCCAGGCTACAGGAGGGGCCCAGGTGCGTGGGGGGCCCAGGCTACAGGAGGGGCCCGGTGCATGGGGGGCGAGCACCTACCCAGGAAAGGTGCAGTCCAGCCCCGGCAGCACGGTGTACTCCCCGAAGGGCGCCAGGGCCACGAGGTCCATGCTGTGGGTTCCGCTCACGCAGCACTCCACGTTGAGGAAGTTGTGCATCAGGGCGAGCCGCAGCCTCCTGGCGTCCTCGCGGTCCGTCCAGCCGGCCGCCAGCGCCCTGAGCGCGCCCCTCACGTACTCCCCGACGCTGGGCGCGGGCGCGGCGGCCCCACGCACGAACTCGCGGGCCTGGTCTATGAGGCTGTGGAACAGACTCGCCGTCTCCGCCACCAGCTCGCGGCTCACGCTGACCCCGGAGCTGGCGTAGGTCACCGAGGGCAGGCCCACGTGCCCCCCCGTCTCCATCCGCTGGTTCTCCTCCGACAAGTCCTTCTCCCGCAGCAGCCGGTGCTCGGCCGCCAGCTCAAAGACGGGGTTGCCGCGGGAGGGCCCGTGGATCCAGTGCGCGCCCAGCTCCAGCACGCCACCTGCGGGGCAGCAGACGGCCGGGCCTGCGCCGAGCGCTCCTCCGGGCCGCCTTCCCCAGCCCCAGGCCTCGTTCGAGCGGCCCCTTAGCCCTTGAGGGGGCTGGCCCGCCCCCGCCCTCGGAGGGCCCCCGCGGAGGGGCAGGGGCAGCAGGGGTGCCCGAGGGGGCGGCCGCGGGGCCCGGCTCGGCGGGGATTGGGGACCGCGGCCTTGACCCGAGGCGCGGGGTGGGGCGCACGGGCCCTCGGGGGGCTCGGGGTCGCTGAACCCGGGCGCAGGCGGGCAGCGCCCGTGGGGCTCCGGGGCTGGGCTCGGGGAGGGGCTGCGGGAGGCGGTTACCGAAGCCGCGCTCCGAGCGGATGCGGCCGCCGGCGCGGGCCGTGGCCTCCAGGACCCGCAGCTGCGAGAAGGCCCGGTGCGCGCGGAGCCTCTGCGCGGCGCCCAGCCCCGCGATGCCGCCGCCCACCACCAGCACCCGCCGCCCGCGGCCCGGCCGCTCCGCCTGGCCTCCGCTCCACTCCATCGCGCCCATCCACTCCGTGCGTCCGGCCGCGGCGAGGTGCGGAGAGCCCCGAGGGGACCGGGGCGGGGCGGGAGGCGGGGCGATGGGGAGGGGCGGGGAGGGACGGGGCGTGGGGCCGCCGGCAGCCGGAGGGGGGCGCGGGGAGGGACTGGAGGTGGGCGGCAGTGGGGGCGGGCTGGGGGCGGGGCGATGGGGAGGGGAAGGGAGGGGAGGGACGGGGTGGGCACGGGGCCGCCAGCAGCCGGATGGGGGCGCGGGAGGGACTGGAAGTGGGGCGATAGGGGAGAGGAGGGGAGGGGAAAGGAGGGGGGGCGGGGAGGGGAAGGGAGGCGGGGGCGGGGAGGGACGGGGTGGGAACGGGGCCGCCAGCAGCCGGCTGGGCGCACGGGGAGGAACTAAAGGGGGATGGGAGTGGGTCGCGGCTGGATACGGGAGGGGCGGGGGGGGCACGGAGCGGCCAGCAACCGGATGGGGGCGCGGGGCCAGGAGGGACAGGAGGGGGATGGGAGGGGGGCAGGGCTGCATAGGGGACGGGAGGGGTGGATGCGGGCAAGGGAAGCCCAGGGGCAGGGGAGGGGAGGGAGGGGGCGGGGCGATAGGGTGGGGCTGGTGGGACCACCTGCTGCAGGAGTGGGGCTGAGGCGCGAGGCGGCAGGTGCAGGGCAGTAGGAGGACGGAGGAGCGCCAGGCCAGGCCAGGCCCGGGTGGCGGCCGTGCCACGTGACCTCTTGTCCTGGAGTTGCGGCCCCCGTGAGTGGCGCAGGGGTGCGGGCTGCAGGACAGGGTGAAGGCGAGCGCGCTTGGCGGTGGGTGTCCCGGCTGTGGGCCGGCGCGCAGGAAGAGGCCCGAGCCGCAGCCCCACTGCTGGGCAGTCCGGGCAGCTGTCCCCGCGGACGGAGGCCACGAAGCAGGCGTGGAAAGGCGCCCAGAAGGTGGAGGGCAGGCCTCGCTCCTGCCTCAGGAGAGCAGCACCTTGGGGCCTCCGGCGGATTCCGAGGGTGGCGGCGGCCCAGGGTGGCACGGGGAGAGCCTGGCCTGTCCAAAGTGGGGCTGAGGGACACCTCTCCGCGGGGACGGCCTCCTCCGTGTACACACGTGTAATCCACATAAAGTACAAAATTCAAGAGAAGAGGGGAGGGGAGAACTTTCTCGCACACGCCCCGCCCCTGGTCCGGGAGTGTTTAGTGCATATCCTGATTCTGGAAGGTCTGGTCTCTACTGTCTTGCAGGGATTACAGAGCTTCTGCCAGAGGCTTTCCTGGGACACCACCCAGGGCGTGTCATTCTTTGCCGGCCACGTCCAGATCCGGCCACTCTCGCCCAGCGGGAGGCTTCCGTGGACTTTCCGTGGGTGGGACAGGAGGCCTGCGGCCTCAGGACCACCCCTAAGTCAGCCGCAGCCTGGGCAGGTGGTCCTTCCGTCTGGGCCCCCCACCTCCGTCGCCCAGAGGACTCCCTCCTTCCCCGGGGGGCTGGGCCTCCTCCCCCAGCTCTTGTCTTTTCTTGGTTCCTCCCGTTGGGGTGAAGCCCGGCAGACACGCCGGGAGGTCATTTATTTAGTGATATTGGAAACCGGAAAATGTCTTGGTTTCACCCTCACACTTGATTTGTAGTTTGCCTAAGCATAGAACTCTAGGTTAGGGACGCCGGGGTGGCTCAGCAGTTGAGCGCCTGCCTTCTCCTGGAGACCCGGGATCGAGTTCTGCGTCGAGCTCCCGGCGTGGAGCCTGCTTCTCCCTCTGCCTGTGTCTCTGCCTCTCTCTGTCACTCATGAATGAATAAGTCTTAAAAAAAATTTTTTTTAAAAGAACTCTAGGTTAGAGACCTTCGGACTGTGCAGGCCCGTCTCCGGCCCGGGAGTGCCCGTAAGAAATTCACAGGCATTTGAATGTGTGATCCTTTACCACAGTGGAGGCTGCTCCTCCCTGCAAATATTTAGGATCCTCTGTGGAAATTTCACAGTGTGCTGCGTCCTTGTGGTGGACGTTCTCTCGTTATTTTGGGAACTCAAAGCGCCCTCAGTCTGGAAACTCCTGTGCTTCAGACCTGGGAACTTCCTTCATAGGTTATTTCACTAATCATTTCTTTCCACCAATGACTTGTCCCCCCCTTCGCTGTTGCCTCTGTCTAAAATTCCTGTTTTAAGATGTCAGAGGTTGGGCGTGGGGGGGGGGGGTGCGCTCAGTGGTTTAGCGCCGCCTTCGGCCCGGGGCGTGATCCTGGAGACCTGGGATTGGGTCCCACATCGGGCTCCCTGCATGGAGCCCGCTTCTCCCTCTGCCTGTGTCTCTGCCTGTCTCTCTCTCTCCCTGTGTCTCATGAATAAATAGATAAAATCTTAAAAAAAAAAAAAAAAGAAGATGGCCGAGGTTTGAGACTGAAGCTTGTGTGTTCAACCTCTTGTCCCCCGTTTCCTTCCTGGCCTTTCGCTCTGCCTTCTGGAGGATTTCTTCCCGGGAGGCTTGTGGGGCTGCCACTGTGCTGAATTTCCAAGAGCTTCTCTGAAACGTTCTGTTCCTGCTTCAAGGGAGCAATGTCTGAGGATGTGCGTGAGAAACGCGGAAGTGTTCTCCTGCTTGGGGGGTTTGCCCCAGATGCTCTCTTCCCTGTTTCTTCTGTTTCCATCTTCCAGGAACTTTTCGTGCTGGCAGGTACTGTTTGTTTGCTCGTGAGGAGGAACAGGCCAGAGGGGTGTTTGGAAATACCAGGTCCGTAAGCGGGACTTATCTAATGAGAGCTTGACACTGGGGAGTTCGGGGGTGGGGGGGGCTGTTAACCGGGCAACCTCCCCCCCCCAGATCCCCTGAGTCCTCCTGCTGGGCTGCCCAGGCTCCCCAGTAAGAGTCTTCCAGTGTCCTTCCTGCAGCGTACAGGTCTACTTGCCAGTATTTTTGAAACCGAAGAGTGGATAGGATGGGGGGGTGGTCAGCATTCTGGGTACCAGAGACTCACCCCCAACTGTCTCTCCTTCTGGAATCCCTCTGTGCAAAAACAGGTGTCCAGGCCGCTGCCAGGATGGCCCCAAGGGCTACTGCCTGGATTCTAACAGCTTCTCTCTCTCTCTCTCTTTTTTGTTTTAAAGATTTATTTATTTATTCATGAGAGACACAGAGAGAGAGAGGCAGAGACACAGGCAGAGGGAGAAGCAGGCTCCAGGCAGGGATCCCAATGTGGCACTCGATCCCAGGACCCCGGGGTCACGCCCTGAGCCAAAGGTAGACAACCGCTGAGCCACCCAGGGGCCCCAATCTAACGGCTTCTTAAACATGAGAAGACCTATTCAGATAATTGGAGGTGCTGAGGGCTCATCCCAGAATAAGAGACAAATCCCAGCCGCCGCGGAACTCAGAAAGTGGACATAGGAACAAATGTACGTATGTGACTCAATGAAACGTAGGTGCGAAGGACGCAGGCACTTTACAAGAATGCTGCTGGGAGAGTCGCTGCCATAGGCGGGAAGCAGAGCGCCCAGACCACAGGGTGACCCCTCCTGTCACCCAGCAGTTTCCGTCACACAGGCAACCAAGCAGGTCAAGGCGCCCACGAGCGACTGCAGGAGCGGCCTGCTGCCCTGGGGACCACATCGGTGGAGAGCAGCTTTTGTGCGGCCGCTTGCTGGGTGGACGCCCCTGGGCCGCCCCTGTTCTCCTTCCTCTGTACCCCATCCCTGCTCCTGGACAGGGTCGCTGACAGCTGGTACACCACCCCCCACACCCCGGCGCGCATCCCAGCTGCACAGATGACAGTACTCTGGGAAGATGCACCCTGGCACACCCAACTGCTGCAAGGCTGCGGGGGGGGGGGGGGGGGGCAGGGAGGGCAACGGGGTGACACAAAGCCCAGGAGGAAACCAGAGGTCCTGGGGACCAGAAGCAGGCTGCAGCACTGGGCCCAGGACCAGTTCACAGAGCTGACCACCCGGCCCCTGGTCTTGTCACTCAGCCTGACATCCCAGGTGATCTGATGAGTCCGATTTGTTTGGGGTGCAGTCACCCTGACCCTAGTGTCACCTGTTTGCTGAGAGGAACAGCTCTCTCTTTGGGGGAAACTCAACCCTCCCCCACTGTGGCACTTGAAGCAACACTGCTGGTTTGGGGGGCTTCCTCCTCCATCTGGATCCCCAGGGCTCAACTAAGCAGGGTCACTGGGCTGCAGTCAATGTCCCAGACGTCTGGTCTACCAGTGGGGACACTTCAGCCCGCAGATTAAAGGTACTCTGAGGTCCCAAACTTGGTAAAGTGGCCACTGGTCTCTGGGTCTCTCACAGGTAGGCCCATGGTGAGGCCCCTGGTGACCCCTGATATCAAGCTGGTGGCAGAGCCTGAGCCACCCAAAGTGGCCATTTCTCTTCCTACTCAATACTGCTCGCCAAATAGCCCAACAGGATCATAGCAAGCCGGCAATGTATTCGATGACCAGAGAATGGAGAAGGGGACATCACGCTCCAGAGGCACCTTCTTCCATATTAGGTCTCATGGTCGGGGTTATATGGGGTTAGGGTAAAAAAAGGCTGGTAAGCAAGCTGACTAGGAGGTTTTTTAGGGAAGCGGGTAAGTTCTGCTAGAATCAGACTGCCACCTCTTTTTTCCCTTAACTGGGCACAGCTGGATCTGTCAGGGCACCAGTGGGTGTTTTCCGTTATTATAATTATATGGTAATGATTGCGAGGCCATCTAGAGGGTTAGCACGCTGTCTGGTATCCCATGAGTTGGGACAGCCTGGAAGATTTCCAGTTCTGCCTTTCTCCTCCTGGCCCATCATCTTCTCTTCACCAGCCAGCCTTTTCCTGGTGCAAAAGATAAAATGGAATGGAGTCACGTATGTCAAGGAGTTTTCAAATGGAGCCGGGAGGCCATTAAGGAGACGGGCCTGGCCTATTCACACCCGCACTGGACGAAACCATGAACTTTGAACTGGGCCAAACCAGGACTGCCTGAACTTAGTGAGAGTGATAGCCCTCGCGGTCACTTATAGTGAGCGGACAAAAGTTTCCTATCACCAACACCAGTCAAAATTCTTAGTAAACGCTGCATACAAGCATTCCCTTTGGTCTTTAAAAAATAAAAATAAAAATAAATAAAAATAAAAACCTTGACTTTTGTTGCAACCCAAATCTCCGCTCCCTAAATTGCAATTCTGAGACCCCAAATAATGCTTTTGTTTTATTTCAACTCTACCTATTTCATCGGTCGACACTGGTAGGATCAGGATCATAAGGGGTTGCAGAGATGGGACACCTGGGGGGCTTAGCAGTTGAGCGCCTGCCTTCGGCTTGGGTTGTGATCCTAGAAACCCAGGATCGAGCCCCACATCAGGGCTCCCTGTATGGAGCCTGCTTCTCCCTCTGCCTGTGTCTCTGCCTCTCTCTCTCTCTCTTTGTGTCTCTCATGAATAAATAAATAAAATCTTAAAAAAAAAAAAAAACCAACAACCAGGGAGTCTGACACCTGGGGGAGGGAGCACCTTAGCACCCCAGGGTGTAGGAGAGGACATTTCATACTGCTTGTGTCCCTTCACTGTGACACCACCGCCTAAATCAAACCATAGCTGCAACCAACACTGGCCTGTAGCTGGGTCTGTCATCGCTGTCCCACATTCTTGGAAACAAAACTAGCATGGCCACGACCAGCACTGGACTCCTCTGTGGTGTCTGAGACCACCGGCAGCGGCTCCAACACAGGCAGGACATGCCTGGTTTTGATGGTGCTCTCCGGTGATACCGGAGGGTCGCCTGAGGCCATCAAGGCTGCAACTACTCAGTGTCATTGCCCATGTGGCTTAAGGAAACCAGGTTTTCTGGGTTTTGTAAACAGCTTTACTGATTACATCTCACATGCCGTACACTTCACCGACTTAAAGTGCACAGATCACTGGTTTACAGTATGTTGTGAATCCATCAGCACAACCCAGGCTAGAATATTTCATCACTCCGAAAAGTGACCTCTCGCTATTTAGCAGTACCCCACGCCCCCTCTGCAGCCCCTGGCAATTTTCTGTGTCTGTGGATTTGTCCATCTGGACATTCACAGAAGTGGGCTCAACAGTAGAATGCGGCCTTCAGTGCGGCTTCTCGCGCTCAGCATGGCTTCATGGTTCACCCGCGTAGCATGAACCAGCACACCTCATTTCTTTTTATTGCCAAACAACATTGTGTATTTGAATCCATTATAGCGCATCCATCGTACAGACACCCCACATTTTGCTCATCCATTCACGCTGATAGACATCTGGGCTTTTCCCACTGTTTTGACTATGGTGAAGGATGCTGCTATGAACACTCATGAACATGTTTTCCTGTAGAGCCGTGTTTTCATTTCCCTTGGGTACATACCTAGGGATGGCACTGCTGGGTCACGTGGTCACGCTGTTTAACCTTTCGAAGAACTGCCAGATTATCTTATCAAAGTGACTGCATCATTTTACATTCCTACCAGCGATAAATAAGGCTTCCCATTTCTCCACATTCTCGCCAATACTTACTGTCTTTTTGGTGATAGCCACTCTACTATGTACCAAGCGGTATCTCATTGTGGTTTTGATTTGCATTGCCCTAGTGACTGATGATATCGAGCACCTTTGTGTGTGTGCATTGGCCACTTGTGTATCTTTTTTTTTTTTTTTTTTAAGATTTTATTTATTCATGAGAGACACAGAGAGGTGGAGACACAGGCAGAGGGAGAAGCAGGCTCCATGCAGGGAGCCGGAGGTGGGACTCTATCCCCGGTCTCCAGGGTCACGCCCTGGCCCGAAGGCAGATGCTTAACCCCTGAGCCACCCGGGCTGCCCCCCATTTGTGTATCTTTACTGGAGAAATTTCTGTTCAGTCCTTTGCCCATTTTTTTTAAGTTTTTTTTTTTTAATCTCTATACCCAACACGGGGCTCAAGCTCAGTACCCTGAGATCAAGAGCAGCATGTCCTTCCAACTGAGCCAGCCAGGCTCCCCTCTTTTGCCCACTTCTTAATGGTTTGTCTTTTTTTTAACGGGGTTATAAAGTGTTTTTTATATATTCTAGATAGAACACCCTTACCAGATACGATTTGTAAAGATTTCCTTCCATTCTGTGGGTTGTCTTTTCACCTTCTTCATGCTATCCTTTGAAACACAAAAGTTCTTAATTTTGCTGAAGCCCAATTTACCTAAATACAGATATATAGATATGGAAATTAAGAAAGGGAAACCTGACCAAAATGGAGTGGGGAGGCCAAAAGGGGAGCGCCAGCACTCCCTGCTGATTACAGATCTGTGAATGACAGACCCCAAGGGAAGAATCCTCAACAGGAGCCAACTGCAGAAAGAAAAAAAAAAAGAAAGAAAAAGGAGCCAACTGCAGGCCCCAACAGGAAAGGCGAACATTGCCAGGTCCACAGGACCCAGACCCCCCTGCAACTCAGCTTGACCTCCTGCTGGTGTCCAGTGGAGGTCAGAGCAACCCCTCCTAGACCCGCCTGCTCCGCTGCACTGGCCCTAGAGCTTGCATGTCCTTAATTGCAATTCTCTGCTTTTCCTGAATAAACCCAGTTTTGCTGGTAAAATAAGCCAATTTTATTTTGAAGGTCAATGCAAATACATTTCTCTGCCGCCGCCCGGACCCCAGCCCCCAGCCCTCACCCACACCCTTTAGCACAGGCCGGGGGTGTTTCTTCCTTCGACCCTCAACCTGGAGACACACGTTGCTGAGTGTTCGACTCTGGCTTGAATTTTATTATTTAAAAGCGTGGGATTCACTTTTCATTACTAGAGGGGCTGTCTCCCGCGTGCACGGGTGCACCAGCCGGGCGGGGCCTGGCGATCCAGTCTCCACGCTTCAGTGTCATCGCCAAGACTAAACCGTCGTTAAAATCGATCTTCCCTTTTTTTTTAATTGATCTTCCTTTAATTAAACTGCCCACGGCCTGGAGTCACGGGCGTCCGCGCCACTGCACGGGCCAGGCCCACAGGCCCAGGGCGCAGGGGAGGGGCGACCTGGGTCACCAGCCCCGGATGCCCCCGCACACCTCCGCGGCGGGGAGCGCGGCCGGGGCGTCGCGGGCTCCGCGTGCCGCGAGCAGCGCCCCGACGTCCGGCTCCCGCCCCGCCTCCAGCCCGCAGGGCCGCCCGGGAAGTGGGGGAACGAGCCCGGGGCTTGGGGCAGAGACCCGAGGTCAGGGGAGGCGCCGCAGGCCCGCGGGGCCAGCGGGGAGTCAGAGGCCCCGCCCCCGGCCCGGCCCCGCCCCTTCCGCTCCCGGCCCCGCCCCGCCCCCACGTCGCCGCGCCCCCTTCCGCCGCCCCCTGGTCTCGCGATGCCTGCGCCTTCTCGCGACGCCAACCCGGAGGCGGGGCGGGCCCTGACTGGCGCTGCCGGGGGCGGCTCCGCGGGGCGGGGCGGGGCGGGCGAGCTGTCCTCGCGGAGCCATGGCTGCCCTGCGCGTCCTGCTGCCCCTCGTCCGCGGCCCGCTGCGCCCCCAGCCCCGCTGCGCCGCCCTGCGCCGCTTCGCCTCGGGTGAGCGGGGGGCTGAGGCCGCGGGGCGCTGACACCGGACCTAACCCCTCCCCCGGCCGGACCCCCCGACCTCACCCCTCCCCCGGCCGGACCCCCCGACCTCACCCCTCCTCCGGCCGGACCCCCGACCTCACCCCTCCTCCCGCCGGACCCCCGACCTCACCCCTCCTCCATCCCGACCCCTCGACCTCACCCGTCCCCCGGCCGGACCCCCGACCTCACCCCTCCTCCAGCCAGACCCCTGGACCTCACTCCTGCTCTACCCCCCCCACCTCGCCCTCCTCCACTCAGAGCCCATCAGTGCCCCAGCTCCTCCTAGGGCCCGCCCCACCCCTCTGCTGTCCCGCTGGGCACCCCTGCCAGCACCTGCTGCCTCACTCTGCCAAGCTCTGGGGGGCTCACAACCAAGTGCTAGGACCAAGTGTTCTGGTCGTTTCAGTTTGGTTGTTGGTAAAATCCTGCAGGATTTATGGAACTGAGGGAGGCGGTGCAGGTGGGGCCTGGGAGCTGGCAGAGGTCCTGTGCTCTGTGCGCAGCGCGTCCCTCCCGCCTGCTGCTGTTCCCGAGTCTGTTCAGACTCTCCCTGCCCCAGCTGGCCCGACCGTCCACTCAGCCCTCAGGCCGGGGCCGCAGTGCTCCTTGGGGACTCGGCCCTCCCTGAGCTGGGGGAGGGGTGTCCCTGCAGCTCCTTCCCTCACCCAGGCACCCACTTGCTGCCCGGCTACCAGGGCATGTTGGCGTTACCCTCAGTTCCTGTGATGAGCTGCTTTGTGGGTCCTGACCTGCGGGCAGCAATCGTTTCCTGGGCTGCGGAGCGCGCCTGCTTAGCCCTTCTGCTGAGTTCCTCCCCACCAGACCCCCAGGGGGGCGCTGTGCTCCTCAGGCCACCGGGTAGACACCCACCTGCGGCCTCGCAGGTCACCCCTCCTGTCCGGGCCGCGGCAGTCACCCTTCAGCGGCGTGCGCCTCCCACTCCGTCCTCTCCCCCAGCTGCCATTCCTCCCAGGGGGAAGGAACCTGTGTCCCCGTCCCTCGTTCCTGCTGAGTCACAGGGTAGACGTGCTCAGATTTGTGTGGAAGTAGGTGCTGGGGCAAAGGCCACCCACGAGGCAGAGAGCTGTGTGCTGCTCCCCGAGGACTGGGCAGGGGACCGGTGGGGGTCACTCTGACTGCTGACGGGTCAGTTCCGCTGCTCCGATGCCTACGCGGGTGGAAATGCTTTCCTCCCCCAGGTGCTGACTTCCAGTACATCATCACGGAGAAGAAGGGGAAGAACAGCAACGTGGGGTTGATCCAGCTGAACCGCCCCAAAGCACTCAACGCGCTCTGCAATGGGCTGATGACAGAGCTCAACCAGGCCCTGGAGGCCTTCGAGGAGGACCCGGCCGTGGGGGCCATCATCCTCACGGGCGGGGAGAAGGCGTTTGCAGGTGCGTGGGCAGCGGGGCGCTGGTCGCCCAGGCGTGCGAGGGGCGGGCGGCGGCGTGAGCAGCCTGGGGTGTAAACACGAAGTGTAAACGGAGCCGGTCCCGCTCGGAGAGCCGCTCTGCCCGTCTAACGTGTGTGCTGTGCCAGCAAAGTCAGTGCGTCCAGAGGATTCGGGTCCTTGACGCTCAGTCCGTGCCTGGTGAATGAGCCTCACCGTCCGAGTCCAGGCCCTGTCCCGCTGTCCCCGCTGTCCGGCTCCGTGCAGGTGGCCGTTCCCAGCGGCCCCCGGAGCCTACACACTGCACACTCGTGGCTCCCTGCGGGCCGGGGGTGCAGCTGTAGCGGGGTCTCTGCTCTCTGGTAACCGGGACCTCCTTTCCTCTCTCCAGCTGGAGCCGATATCAAGGAAATGCAGAACCAAACGTTCCAGGACTGTTACTCGAGCAAGTTCTTGAGCCACTGGGACCAACTTGCCCGGGTCAAGAAGCCGGTCATAGCTGCCGTCAACGGTTACGCTGTGAGTGTCAGACCAAGTCCCCTCTCCGCACGCCGCTCCTGCCGAGTGTCACTGCAAACCCCGGAAGTGCAGGGAGGACGCGCTGTGGCACAGCTTTCGTGGTGGCTGTCCCGCTGCTGGCTTCCCACTCATTGTTGGGAAAGCCCCTCCCCACAGCCTCCGTGACTCCTGGGAACGTCTCCCCTCCGCTAGGCTGTAGGCCGCCGCACTCGCAGGCTCACCTCTTCTGCTGCCATCGAGAGCTCTGTGTGGCCTCAGGGTCTCTGGGCGCGTGGACCCTCAGAGGCCCTGGGTCGATGGTAGCGAAGCTGAGGGCAGCTCAGCTCCTGATCCTTTCATGAAGCTCCGTGTGGGTGAGGCGAGGCCAGCCCGTCAGGTTCACTGGACCACAGTGGTGCCTGCTGGTTCACGGACTCTGGCTGCCGTCGAGCCCCACGGCCCCGCAGAGACCGCGGGACCCCAGAGCTCAAAGAGTGTGCCGTGGGCGCTTCACAGAGGGAAGCGCCAGCGTCGGCCCTCGTGGCTAACTCACCTCGTGTCTCCGTGCTAATCTCGGTTACGCTCTGGGCCGTGTCCATCTTAACTGCAAATTCAAGTAAGCAAATGGACTGAATTTCTGACTGGCGCCTGGCGGGCCCTCGTGTTTTGCAGCTTGGTGGCGGCTGTGAACTCGCTATGATGTGTGACATTATTTATGCTGGAGAGAAAGCCCAGTTTGCACAGCCGGAGATCCTGCTAGGAACCATCCCAGGTAAAGAGTGACGACGTCTCTGGCGTAAGGTCTCCAGGTCCATTCTCCGGAGCCTCGGGAGCTTTTGGGCGTTTCCGGTAATAGACAGAAGTCTGCAGCTTGCACCTGGCGAGGGACCTGTGCTGTCCCCTGAGCGCCGGCCAGGCGGCCACCTGGCTGTGCCCTCTGCCCATTGAGCTGACCAGCACACTAAGCCGCAGGGGACACAGCGCTCCGAGAGTGGCCCCGGGGCCTCGGGGCTGCACAGGCTCCCTGATGACCGCCCGGTCCCTTATCGGACGCTGTTGGGAAGGGCTGGGCCACCCACTGCATTACGACTGCAGTGATTCCTGCTGGTGACCTGGGGTTCTGCAGAGCAGGGAATCCCATCCCCATGAGGTGGGTGAGGGGAGCTGTGGGCAAACGGGGCCACTGATGAGGACTCCAGGCTTCTGGCCCCTGGGTCTCTGGCCTGCATGTGGAACCCGGGGCCCAGGACATCTGCTGAGCACGGTGAGGTCAGGAGGTGCGTCTGGGGTCGGCTGAGGGTGAGCAAAGCCCTGCGTGAGCTCTGCTGGGTGCTGGGCTCTTCCCGTCCATGCCCACGGTCTCCTCCTCCTTGAGGCAGCGCCTGGGTCTGTTGGATTGTGGGTCCCCCTCAGGTGGTCCCTTGGCTCATGGGGCGGCCCAGGCTTCACCGTGGGGCAGATGACGGGGCAGACCGCTGGTGTTCCTGCCACAGGGCGTCGGCTCCGCAGGAGGCGGGGGCAGCAAGGACGGGAGCTCGGGGACAGGCCACGCCCAGGGCGGCCGGGGGGCAGAGCCCTTGCTGCCCCCCAGGCTGGGCCGGGCCAGCCTCTGAGCTGCAGGGCCCCGATATGCCGGCCCCCCTGTGGAAAGGAGCCACCCTGAGGTTTCGTGGGCTGCCTCCTTGCTGCCCGCCTGCCCCCACCCAGCGGGCCCCTCCCGCCCCTCGGAGCTGCCTGCAGGTGTGTCCGTGTCATCTTGGCGTGCGCTGGCCGGGAGCCGACTGTGACCTGTGGCCGTCTACCTCTGCAGGTGCAGGGGGCACCCAAAGACTGACCCGCGCTGTTGGAAAGTCGCTGGCCATGGAGATGGTCCTCACCGGTGACCGGATCTCTGCCCAGGACGCCAAGCAAGCAGGTGCGGGCCAGGGCCACCCCACAGAGCCACCCTCACGGGGAGCCGAGTGGAGGCAGGGGTGGGGGGCTGCACCCACGGGCGACGAGCACAGTGATCTCGGGTGTCCTGAGAACCCAGGGGACGGCTGACTGTGTTTTACTTGGGACGCGGCACAGACGCGAGAGCAGCTAAAGTAGACGTGTGCTTAGAGTCCTGATAAAACCATCCCGGTTCCCCACCCGGGTCAGCAGTGGGGGATCCCCGAGACCCTCCGCCCACACACCCTTTCCCCGCCCTGGCTGACCGCCCTTCCTCCCTGTTGATGTGTCTGTAGGAGCCTGGTGGCCCCACTCGGGGACTCTGCGGCCCCTTGTTAGCACCGCACAGCCCCAGCTCTAGAGCCGCACCGTGACTCGGGCACCACCAGTGCTGCTTCCACTTGGCGCCCGCCTGTGTGTTTTAGGTCTCGTGAGCAAAATTTTTCCCGTGGAGACCTTGGTCGAAGAAGCCATCCGGTGTGCGGAGAAAATTGCCAGCAATTCTAAGATCGTAACAGCAATGGCCAAGGAGTCCGTGAACGCAGGTAGGAGAAGCTCCGAGGGCCCGACGGCACAGGAGCCCCACAGCCGGGAGTCCAGATTCGCGTCCTAACTGGCCCTGGACTCTTGATGGTGGGGTTCTGGCTCTTGGTGGAGTCCTGGGTTTTGTTTCCTGTGTCACACGTTGTCCTGAAATGTTCCGAGCGTCCTTGGTATCAGGACCCAGGGAAGGAGCCAGCCTGCGGGGCAGAGGGACAGGGGTGCAGGGGTGCAGGGAAATGGCCGGGAGGCCAGGACGGTCCCTGAAGGAAAGCCAGCCGGGCTCCCAGGAAACCCAGTGCACGTCCCGGGACCTGGCGGACGATACCCCGTCCTCGGCCAACGGCTGTGCCTGCCGTGGGGCAGCCTGGCGGCGGCACAGGCTCACGGGACACCCGGGTGACCGCGGACAGTCCAGGCTGCTCCTTGTTGCCCCGGACTCTCCTTCCGCCCTACCGGCAGGGCAGCTCTGGCCCCACTGAGCATCCTTGTGTCTTCACGGAGCCTGCTGTCCTCGGCACTGGGGTCAGCTGCCGGCTTGCTCGCCACTGCCTGCTGGGGGGCTGTGAGCCGGGGGGCTGAGGGGGCCAGGGGGCTGTGAGCCGGATGCTCGGGTCTGCGGCTCCTCTGCAGGGAGGTGGGCGGGCCCCCCAGGCTGCTGGCCTTGGCTGAGCCGCCGTGGGTGACGTGTCCCCACAGGATGAGCACTTAGCTCACGCGGAGGCGGCCCCTGCTGCTTGTGCTGTCCAGGCGCCTGCTGTCCGTCCAGGTGCTCAGCCAGGGACACCACCTCGCCTTCCCGGGGCCACGGTGCCCTGCCCGCCCAGGACTCGGTTATGGCACAGCGTTTTTTACGGTTTTCATCCTTCATTCTCATTTTTTTTTTAATTTTATTTATTTATTCATGAGAGACACACAGAGAAGCAGAGACTCAGGCAGAGGGAGAAGCAGGCCCCATGCAGGGAGCCTGACACAGGACTCGATCTCAGGTCTCCAGGATCACGCCCTGGGCTGAAGGCGGCGCTAAACCGCTGAGCCCCCCAGGCTGCCCCTTCATTCTCATTTTTTAATGCTTTTAAAAATATATGTAATTCCGGGGGGGCACCTGGGTGGCTCAGCCCACAGAACATCTGACTCCTGGCTCAGGTCGTGATGTCAGGTCGGGGGGCCGAGCTCCGGCTCCAGCTCCATGCTCAGCGGGGGTCTGCTTGTGACTGTGCCCCTCGCCCTGCCCCTGCGCCTGCACGTACACGCTCACGGTTTCTCTCAACATAACATTTTAAAAAATAATAAGTTGTATGTGAGTCTCTTGGCCCCCCAGTCCTCTTGTGCTTGCACAGAGTTGGCCGTCGCACTCTTGACTCCATTCCTTGTTCCTCTCCTGTGGGGCCGCTGGCAGGAAGCGGGGGGCAGGGGGCGGGGGGGTGTTCGTAGGCGACCGTGTAGGTCACAATATCACGACAAAATCGAGGTTGTTTGGGTCAGTGGAGAGTGTTTCCTGTCCCCATGAAGAGTTGTCTGTTCCCACATCTGCCCCTGGGTCATAACCTAAGGGATTTCTTTTCAGCTTTTGAAATGACGCTAACGGAGGGAAACAGGCTGGAGAAGAAGCTCTTCTATGCGACTTTCGCTACTGTGAGTGAGCGTCGGGGTGGACGGACGCGGGGCCCCGCCAGAGAGTGCGCTGGGGAGGTCCCCGTAGGGCTGCGGTAAACGAGTTGTCTGCCGCCCCGCAGCTGGATCGGATGCGTTCTGCCCACGAGCACAATTAGCACATAACTGCCCAACGTATGAAGCGTTACATCCTTGACCAAGGTCTCAGGAATCAGGAATCGGGCCCTTAAACGGCAGGCAGCCTCCTGTATTTAAAGGCAATCCATCTGCCGTAATTTTCTAGATCGTTCCAACGACCTGGTGTGGAGTTGGAATGTATCTAATGCTGCGTTCTGAGGCTTCAGAACAGTGTCCTGCAGGATTTGACAGCGAGCGAGAGGCAGTCCTTCTCGTAACAGGCATTGAAACCCACCTGCCGCGATTAGCGTCCTAGACAGGTGTGTTCTATGGGAGCTTGGAAACGGCCGTGGCCCTCGAGGAAGTGAAGGTGTGCGTGTGACCACGTGCACACTCGTGCGTGCGCGCAGGGAAGGTGTAAGGCTAGGGCTTGCACGCCTGTGCCCTGCTCCGTGGCGCTCAGGATGGTCCTCCACGCGGACCGCCACTAAACCCAGGGGCGAATTAGTGAACGGCCCAAACAGGTGCGTCTGAGGTTCCCTGGGTGAGAGTTTGACACACGAAGCGGTGGTTCTTGGACGATCACCCCTGGGGGCTCCGGTGCCCGGGGTTCAGGCCGTGCGCAGGTGCGCAGGCGGTCCCGGGGCAGGACCCTCCCCACCCTGGGAATCTGTCAGAGGAGCCCAGGAGACCGAGAACAAACCCAGAAACGGGCCGAGCCCGCGCCTCCGCCCGTAGGAAACCGGGAGCGCCCATCTCTGCCTATTTTCCTTCTCCCACCAGGAAGACCGGAAGGAAGGGATGACCGCGTTCGTGGAAAAGAGAAAGGCCAGCTTCAAAGACCAGTGAGCGCCGCCGCCTCCGCCCCAAGCCTCGACTCGAAGACAGAAATCACGGTCTGACGGTCTTAGGAGCAAATAAATTCTCTAGTAAAGGGCCCTGTAGGCGGCGCGCGGTCTCTCTGACGCAGGGGCTCTCGCTCTCCTGAGTGGGGGCCGTCCTGAGACTCCGTGTCTGGGGCCTGTTCTCATTCTGACTGAGCAGATTCTTAATCAAAAATTCTCTCACACACACACACAAAGTCTCACGAGGGGAGCTTGGGCGGCGCAGTCAGTTACGTGGCCGGCACTGAGCCCAGGTCATGATCTCAGGGTCGTGGGGCTGAGCCCTGCATCGGGCTCCCTGCTTGGTGGGGAGTCGGCTTCAGACCCTCCGTCTGCTCCTCCCCACATTCGTGTGCACACTTGAGCTCTCTCTCTCTCTGTCAAATAAATGACCCTAAAAAAAGTCCTGCTGGTGAGCCCTCAGTGGTGTGTGTCAGTTTTTACTTGACCCAGGGACTGAGATCTTTCGATGCCAGACTCACTCCGTACAGCCTGCCGTGTTGAGATGGACGCGCGATCCCCGGCCGCTGTGCAGCTTCGCAGCCCCTGAATGTGACGCTCGGAGGAGGGCGCCACCGGCACGCAGCGGACGGAAATCACGCTGTGCCTCTCCTCATGAGCAGACACCACGTCGCTCTTCAGACTTTTGTCATTGTGTGACAACGGTCAAACGGAAGGGAAGTCCAGAAAGTAAGTCACCCGGCACACTCCCAGGGTAACCGCTGTTAACTGGAACGTAGCTTTCTAGGTGCTTCTGTGCACACACATGCACACACACGCACCTGCATACACCGACATGGCTCAGTGCTCTTTTTATGAAAACAGAATTGTGCATCCGCATTTCTTTTACCTTTTTCCTTTTTTTTTTTTTTTTTAAGATTTATTCATTTATGATAGAGAGAGAGAGAGGCAGAGACACAGGCAGAGGGAGAAGCAGGCTGCATGCAGGGAGCCCGATGCGAGACCCAATCCCGGGACTCCAGAATCGCGCCCCAGGCCAAAGGCAGGTGCTGAACCGCTGAGCCACCCAGGGATCCCCCTTCCTTTTTTTTTTTTTTTAATTTAAAGATTTTATTTATTCATGAGAGATACAGAGAGAGAGAGAGGCAGAGACACAGGCAGAGGGAGAAGCAGGCTCCATGCAGGGAGCCCGTCGTGGGATTCGATCCCAGGACTCTGGGGTCAAGCCCTGAACCAAAGGCGACACTCAACTGCTGAGCCACCAGGGGGCCCCCAGGGTGTTTGCTTAAATGCCGAGACCTGGATCAGAACCAGGGCAGACCCTGGGACGCACAGTCTCCAAGGCATCGGGTGTGCCCTGGTGCCCAGCAGGACGGCCATGAGGCTCAGTGCCATTTGCTGCGGGAGACAGAAGGCATTGCTGACAACCCTGAGCAGGACTGTCCCGAGGGCCACAGCCCCATATGGAAGCTCCACCCCCTCGGAGTTAATGGACCTCTGGCTCCATGTTTGGGATTCTGATTTGTTTTTAGAGCCGAATCCTCGCCTTCTCACCTATGCCGCCTGGGTGGCCGAGGTGCAGGGCCTGCTGGCCTTCCCTCCCCTTTCCCTGCACTGCTCCTGGTCCCATCATGCCCAGCGGGGCCAGCCCAAGGCCCTGTGTTCCCGGCCCTGCTAGATCCCAGGCTGGCTCCCAGCTGGCTCCCTCGGCCAGCAGGGCTCCCCAGGGCCCAGCAGTAAAACGGGCACCTTGATTCTCATCAGGTTTTGGTGTGGCTTTGTTGTCTGGTGTATAAAACCTTCCCAGGAGTGGCCAGGCCGCCCAGCATCTCATGTCAGCGCAGGGCTGGGGGTCACGACAACAGCACCGGCCATGAGTCCATCCGGGAAGGAAGCGGAGGAAGGCGGGCTCCAGAGGGAGACAGCCCGGCCACGGCTCTGGGTGGGACTGTGTCCCCTGCGCGGGTGAGCACACGCGTGGGTACCCGCACCGCTGTCTGCCTCCAGCCTGAGTGTGCGAGAGGGATCGGAAGGCCGAGGGCAGTGTCGGCAGGGCCCAGGAGCCTCCGGCATCGGGCAGGCTGTGGGTCAGGAACCCAGACGCGCCACAGTGGGTCAGCTCGTCACCGCGCTATGTCCGGGACCTCGCTCACTCGTCTGGTGCTTGGTGCTGCACCAGCGGGGCCTACCTGGGGCCAAGGCCACCACGTGCACAGGGAGGCTCTCTGTGCCCTGGGCTTCCTGCCAATCCCGTGCCTGGGTCCCAGGACAAGTCCTGAGGAGGGAGAGGATGAGGAGGAAGCCGTACCGCCCTTATGATCTAGCTCAGAAGCCAGGCAGCACCATTCCCAGCGAAGGCCCCCCTGGTTCAAGGGAAGGGAACAGGCCCCATCTCAGTGCCAGGTGCCCCGACAGGGCTGCCCGCGGCTTCTGGAGAGTCTGCTACCCTCAACCAGGATTGGGGCCTGAACAGGGGGGCTGTGCCGTGCAGCCCAGGGGGGGCATCTTCCCGCAGGGAGTGCAGTGGATGGTGGTGGCACCTGACCAGGAGAGCAGTGTGCCCGGGGCCTGGCTCTGAAGAGCTTAAGGAGGGAGCCGGGCACCGAGAGTCCAGTCTCCAGGGACAAGGGCCAAGCTGGCAGAGACCCTGGCAGCTGGAGGCAAGGTGCTCCCCCTGTTCAAGGGAAAGAGGGGTGGATCCAGCCCCACCACCCCTCCCCCCCTCCCCGCCAGACACCCCATCTTGGTGGGTGGGGGATGGGAAGATGCAGTCCTGAGGAGGAAGGGCAGTCAGGTCACTGCTGTCCCGGGCTGGGACGCTGCACCCCACTCTGCACCGAGGGGTCCCGGCGCCTGGGAGACCAGGTGGAGACCCCCCACCAGGTGCTCCCGGCACACCTGCCTGGCCCAGAGGCCGCTCCTGCCTGTCCCCCAGGGCAGGTCCACGGGTGTCCTGCGAACGGTGCGGGCCGAAGAAGTCGGGGTCGGGCCACCCTCACCCAGCGACCAGGGACCCGGCGGGCTGGGGCGGCAGCGGGGAGCTCCGGGCGCTGCGGTCTTGGACCCGGCGAGGGACGCGGGGCCCCGGAGGATGCCGGAGAGGCCGGGCCGGTGGTCGCCCCAGCCCCGGTCAGCCTGCGAGGCGCGGCCGCGGTCCTCGGGGTGGCCAGCCCTCCGGGCACCGCGGGGGGACCCTCTACTCCGCCCCCCCAACCGGCCGCAGGCCACGCCCCTTCCCCGAAGCCACGCCCCCGAGTGCGGGCCACGCCCCTCCCGGCGAGCCCGGCTCCGCCTCTGGCCCCGCCCCTTCCCGAGGCCCCGCCCCGCCCGGCCCCAGGACCATGGTGGTGCTAAAGGGCGTCCCCGCGCTGCTCTCCCCGGAGCTGCTCTACGCCCTGGCGCGCATGGGGCACGGAGACGAGATCGGTGAGCGGGGACGGGGCCTCGGGACCCCCTCCCCCGGGCAGACCCGGCGAGGCGCGCGCGGGGCCCCCACCGCCCCACGCCCCGCTGGGGTCCGGGAGGAGCCGGGTCCGGGGTGGAGGCCTTGCTCCGGCCGCCCCGGGCTCCCCCTGCTGCCCCCACCCCCACCCCCGCCCAGGCCGGGGTAAGCCCGGCGGTCGGGACGGCGGCCCCCGGGGGCGGAGCCCTGGGCGGGGGGGGGGCATCCCCACCCGCGTCCTGGGGACACCTGCAGCTCCTCCTGCCCTCGGAGACCCCCTCCGCCCTGAGGGGAGGGGGAGGGGCAGGGGCGTGGTCTGCGGCCCGCGGTGGGAGGGGCTGGGGCCCAGCGGGGTGTCTCACGGCGTGGCGGGCCCTGCAGTGCTCGCAGATGTGAACTTCCCCACGTCCTCCATATGCAAGTGCGGCCCCGAGGAGCTCCGCGCTGACGGTGAGCGCCCCGGGGCGCGGCGGTGCCAGCTGCCCAGGTGCCCCGCCCTGCCCCCACCCCAGCCGCGACCCAGGGCCCCTCGGAGCGGTGACCTTGGGCCTCCTGCTCCGGCTCAGACACCTCTTGGTAACTTTTGCAAGTGGGGAAACTGAGGCCCAGCGGGCTGTTGGCTGGCTGAGCACAGGTGCACCCCTGGCCCCCACGACCCAGGTCACGTGTTCAGCTTTTGCTCTGCTGTAGAAATCCCAGTACTGGTGACCTCACCTCCCAGACTCCAGGTGCCCACGTGCTCTGTGTCTGAGACCCTCTGGCCCTGGGGAGACCCGGCGGGGACGGGGGGCTGGGGGGGCAGAAGGTTGGCTGGGGGGCCTGGGGCCGGGTCTCCACCATGAAGGCAGTAGCAGAGTGAGTACCAGTAGGGGCTGGCGTGAGGGCACCTGTCCTGCCCTGTCCTTCCTACCTGGCTGCAGTGGGCTCAGGTGGGGCCTGGCTGGCTCCCCGCCCTCAGCAGTGCCAGGAGCGGCGACACGACCCTCCCTGCAAAACTGAGACCACTGAGGCACGGAGATGTGAGGTGTAGGGTCAAGCAGCCCCTGTGGGCAGAGCCGGCCAGTGGTCTGAGGCCCGTTCGCCCGGTGCTGGCCCCCGACCCAGTGGCCGTGGCTTCCACTCCCTGCGGAAGGAGAAGAGCCAGCCGGGCCTCAGCTTACGCTGGGGGCCAGGTGCCCCAACATGCTTTCCTCCCCAAGGAGGAGGGGACAAGGGAAAGGCCGAAATGCTGGGGGACAGGGGACGGCCCAGCTGCCACGTGACCCACATGCCCTGCGCCCGGGAAACAAACCGGTAGGAGTCGGAGCCAGGTACGAGCCTGACAGCAGAGAAAAGCCGGGAAAAATGCAGAAGAGAACGCAACGCGCTCAGGGCGGCAGGCTCGTGAGATCCCAACGGGCTGTCACCAGCTCCGCACAAGCAGTTGTCGGCGTTGCACAAGCAGCGGGAGTTCCTTTAACAGTCAGAAACCTGCTTTACTGGAGAGCAGGGACCTTGGGGACCAGTGGGATGGGTCTGGGGGCAGACTGGGGCACGAACAGCCTCTTCCCAGAGCCCCAGGGTACAGGTGGCAGCTCAGGGGTCACGGGGGGATTCCTGGGGTCAGGGAAGGGGCCCAGGTGCCCCTGCTGGCGAGTGTTGAGGTTTGCGAGGTGTGGGGTGAGGGGGGTGGAAGGGCGAGCCCACGGGCAGCGCAGCCTCAGGCGCTGAGCCAGGGCAGGGCAGTGCCCGTGCGACCCCGGCAAGTGTCGCCAGGCCGGCAGCCCCTGCTCTGTCCTGGCCCAAGTCCATCCCTGCTGGCTGGCTTGGGGCTTGGGGCCCGGGGCAAAGGGCGTGCGGGGGCCGGGAGGGCGGGTGCACTGCTGGCGGGCAGGGACGGCAGCGTGACCTGAGGTGGCACTGCGCCCTCAGGCCTGGGCATCCCGCCGCTGCTGGAGGCCGTGCTGCAGCTGCTGCCCCTGGACACCTACGTGGAGAGCCCGGTGAGCGCCCGTCGCCCCGCCGCCCCTCCCCGCTCTGGGCCTCCGTCTCTGCTTCCTCAGGCCCCAGAGGGTCCACTTGCTTGAAGGCTGGTGGGGGGGGGGGCAGGCGTCCCCAGAGGGCCCTGTCCTGGTCAGAGGAGCCCTGAGCTGTCACCCAGCAGGGTGGGGGCTGGAAGAGCCCAGGGCAGCCAGATGCATAGGCCAGAGCCACCCCCTCTGTCCCTAGGCTGCCGTCATGGAGCTGGTGCCCAGCGACAGGAAGAGGGGCCTTCAGACTCCCGTGTGGGGGACCTACCAGTCCATCCTGTCGGGGGCCGGCTGTGGGGTGAGGTGCAGCCCCGCCGGGAAGGCCCTCGGGACCCTCTGCACCTCCTCAGAGGCTGGGAGGAGTCAAAGGCGGGGCCCCACACCCCCCTGCACTTGTCCCAGCCTCCCGGAAGAGTGACCCTGGGGATGGGGTTGCCCCCAGCCTCCTGCCCTCTCGGGTCGCGATCCATTCCTTGCCAGAGGTCCCTCGCCCGGCCCAGGTGACCGAGGGGGGCCAGGGGCTGCGGGGTATCCCTGGCCTGAGGCTGTGCGAGGGGATGCACTTGCCCTCCCGGGGCCTCCCACGGGCACGTCTTGGGCAGGACCCACCTGAAGGGCAGGGGGGCAGGAGGGGCCCTCACGCCAACTCCGAGGGACACGGGGCCCCAGGCAGCTGGCCAACCCCCCCCATGTCCCTGCCTGTCCAGTCCTCCCCACTCACAGGCTGAGCACCCTTGGGACCCCAGCTGGGAGACCGAGAAGGGAGGCCCTGAGCGGCCCTGCCTCTCGTGCCCCTGCGCCCGCTGGGCCCCGAGGCCCTCTGAGCAAGGCCCTCGCGCCCCTTGTGCCTCCAGGGCGCCCTGGCCACGGTAGAGAGGTTTGCGTTTTATGAGCGCGCCAAGAAGGCTTTTGCCGTGGTAGCAACTGGGTGAGTGCGGGGTCCTGCGGGTCAGGGTGGATTGGGGCGCTCCCCTGCCCCCCCTCGGCCCCTACCCCAGCTGACACTAGAGGCCCCACGGGGAACAGGGTTGTCAAGGGATTTGCCTGAGGACTAGTTCCTGGACTCCCCCCGTGGGGGGGGGCGGGAATGGTCGCGGGGGGCCCGGCCGTGGTGCTCAGCTCCGCCCCTCCCGCAGGGAGACGGCTCTCTACGGAAACCTCATCCTCAGGAAGGGGGTGCTGGCCCTGGGTGCGCCCTAGACCACCGGGCCCAGAGACGCAGCCGGATGCCTGAGCCGGACCACAGAGCACTGGCCCCGCCCCCGCCTAGCTGCAGGGTCCCAGGGGCCGGGCCGGGGTGGGGGGACCGCCGGGGACCCGGGTCACCCGATTTACGGCAGTGATGTGAAGGTTTCAACAACAGCCGCATCCTCACAAAGGCCTGTGTGGTGCTGCGCACAGGGGAGCCGCTGGCCCCTCCGACGACCCCCATCACCAGGGGGGAAGGAGACCTCTCCCCACCCCCACCCCCCGCCCTGCAGGTTTGGGTGGCCTGACTCTGAGCAGGCCCCTGGGTTTGGAGCGAGAGCTCATGGGCCTGCAGCCCCCACAGAGGCGGGGGGGGGGGGGGTGCGGGTGGTGACTGCCCCACAGGAGCCCTGGCGGCAGGTGGAGCCCCGGGGCTGGGGACGCTCGGGTGGGCCTGGAGGAGACCAGGTTGGAGACCAGGCGGAAGGGCAGGTGGTGGCAGGTGGTGGCAAGGGGGCCGCTCCCCTGGGGGCCGGGCTCTGCTCCGTCTGTGGGGCCTCCGGGTCCTGGGAAATGGCAGGGGGAAGGGGTGGTACCGGCCCCGGGGGGCGCCCCCCGACCCCACAGGCGCAGGCCAGCCTGCCTGAAGGCGGCACGAGGGAGGCAGTGGGCTGGGGCTCGGGCTGGTCTTAGGTGGGAGCACCCACCACCCCTGCTCTGGACCCCAGGGTCTCCCCCAAGCCTCTCCCCTCCTCCAGGCCTTCCTCTGGCCTTGTGAGTGCCAGCGCAGGCATGAACGGGGCTCCCGGGCCGCTGGCTCCCGTGTTTGGGACCAGGGCTGGTGTCCCGGAGGTCGTGGGGGGCAGGCAGGCCCGCTGGGCTGAGCATCGGGGCTCAGCCTGGGGGGGGGACCGTGCCCTGGTCCCTGCAGGGCTTACCCTCGGCGCCCTGAGCCCACGGCCACTTCCGCCACACAGACGCCTCTGAACGGCCTTACTGAGGCTTGAGTGACGTGTTCTAAACTACACCTGGGAGTCTCTTGCCTCCGCGCTGTCTCCTGCTCACGCGGCTCGCGCACTCCCGGGCCCCCAGCTGGCCCGGCCTCTGCAGGGGCTCCCGGCCACGTGACCTGGCCACAGACTCCCCGGGCTGCCCAGGGCCGGGGCACCCCTGCCCTTGCGTCCGAGCCGGGCGCCGCCCGAACCCACGCGGCTCAGAGATGCCGTCCTTGACCGACAGGAGGGAGGAGGGACGGGAGGGAGGGGAGGGACCGTGAGCCCTCGGCTGTGCGGGCCTCAGAGCCCGCGCGGGGTCCCAGTGCTCACGCCGCCCGGCTGCCCTGTGAGCTCACGGTCCATCTGGGGTCCCTCCATCAGGAACACGGGGTGACGCCGGGCGGTGAGGCACGTGGGCCCTCAAGCAGAGCTTCGGGTGTGGGCTGCCGTCCAAGTCCTCAGAGGGGACCCACAGGCGGACACCCAGCCTGGGGCATGAGGTCACCTCACAAGCTCACCGTCCCCGGGCAGCGGCGAGAGCTTGGTGGCCTCCACTCGGTGTTTCACCGTGTCCCGCGTGCGGAGCGGAGGCGCCAAGTGCTTCCCTCCCTCCGGGTGCGAGGCCGTGACTGCCACACGGGAGCCCCGGGCACATGCGGCTCAGCCCCTCCCGCTCGGTCCCTGCGCCCGAGCCCACGGTCCCAAGGGCGGGGTGTGGAGCCCCGGGCCTCAGACGGCGCCGGGCAAGCACCCAGAGAGTGAGGACCGGGAGTGGGGGCCTGAGTCCTGCCCGCCCCGGCAGCCCGTCTGTGGGGGGCTGACCTCCGCCAGGCCCGGGGGGCGCCGAGGGCACAGGCCCTTCGGGGAGCAGGGCTGCGGGGCTGGGGGCCTCGGGGGCTCCCGAGCTGCGACGACCGGGGCCTTCCTCCCCAGACGGCGGTCTCTGACCACGGATGCGCCTCCCAAAGACACTCGTGGCCTCTGCAAGCTTTATTTTTCTAGCTGGGGAGGGTCAGGGCCCCCAGGAGGCCTCCCTGGGGTGGTAGATGTGGTCTCGGTCCTCCTCCGGCCCTTGAAGCACCTGCTGAGGTGGGAGCACCCACGGCCAGAGCCGCGCCGGGCCCTGGGCCTCCTCAGGCGGGGGGTGGTACAGGCTGTCGCGGTCCGGCTCAGGGTCCCAGCTGGGGGCACGGCCCCAGGTGTCCTCCGCCCCCGCCTGGGCCTCAGAGCCTGCAGACAAGAGGGGGGTGAGGGAAGTGGGCCCCACGCGGCTTCCCTGCCAGGACCCTGCCCCCCGGGGGTGCCCACCTTGACCTTGCCATGTCGCCCACGTGGCAGCTGCCAGCTTTGGAGCCACGAGGAGCCCCATGGGCTGGTTGTCGTGTTTCAGCGTCTCCAGCATGTGGGCGCCCCGGGCCCTGGGAGCACAGCTGGTCAGGTCTGCTTGCGCCCCAGGAGGCAGCCGGGCCGCCCCACCTGGGGGTCCACCACCCAGTGAGCAGCCGGGGGCCCTAGCTCGAGGCCGGTTGCTCCGCACCCGGGTCTTCGGCGGCTCCAGGGTCCTCGGCAGCTCCAGGGTCCTCAGCGGCTGGGTTCCGTTACTGGCCAGCTGCCCCGGGGCCCAACACAAGCCCCACTGATCCCCGCCTTCCCCCCGCGGGGAGCTACAGCCAGGCCACCCTCAGGGGACCCAGACCCACAGCCCAGGCATCCCCACCACATCCCTGAGCTGCGTCCCCAAGGGCGTCCCCTGAGCAAACCTCCAGGCCCTGGAGACCCCGAGAGCTGGGCAGGAGCCCCTGCTCCAAGGCCAGGCCCTCACAGGCTGGGGGACCCCGGGGAGAAATGCCTCCAGCGAGGGCGGGGAGGGGGTGCGACCTACAGCGCCTCCGGCCGTGGCTGTGGCCCGGGGTGTGGGGGTCTGGTCGCTGCGGGAAGGTCCCCCACCCCGGCCTGTGCCCCCACAGGTCGCTGACAGATCCCAGGGGGCCCTACTGGCTGGAGCATTGCCCCTTCCTCCTCCACCCACCAACGCCCTTAGCTAAGGGGGCTCCCCGGCAGGGCCAGAGCAGGGGGTGTGGAAGGGGTGCTGGGGGCACTCACCCGTCTGGGTCCTGCTCAGGGGCCCCGACTTTGCCGTTGGTCCTGACGAGGCCCTGGAAGCGAGTTGGCAGGTGTGTGCTCCGTGGCCTGCACAGGGCCGAGGGCAGAGGACCACACCGGCCAGGGCACCCCACCCGCTGGGGGCTGGACGGGGAGACCGGGCAACCCCTGGGGCTGCGTCTGGACCCCGGTGGCCCGAGGAGGGCCCTGCCCTTGAGCCTCGGTGCAGCAGGCTGAGCACAGGGCGGCGGACGAAGCGGTGCCGCGGGGAGCGACCTGCTATCTGCTGCGGGGGGGTAGGGGGGGCCTTCCCCTGACCTGGTCTATCCCAGGTGTGCAGGGCGGGGTGGGACGAGACGGGTGGGGGCACACGGTCATCTGCACAGAGGCACGAGGACAGGACGAGCCCTGGACTGGCCGGCGGGGCGCGAGGCATCGGGGCCCTGCTCCACCTGGGCCGCCTTGCCCAGCGGACGCCCCTGCTCAGTCCACCACCCGGCACCCACGGGCGTCTTGCCGTCGGGGCCCCCCACCTTGTGCCCTGTCTTCACCTCCCTTGCTGGGGGCCGGGTACAGGGCCCGCACGTACCTGGGCCAAGGTAGCCGAGCCCGCCTCCCGCAGCAGCAGAGCCGCCAGCCCGGCGACCAGGAGGAGCCTGAGAGGACCAGAGAGGATGGGGAGAGGCCGGGCCGCCCTGCCCACGGAGCTCCCGCCGGGACGCCCCTGCCGTGGCCCGGCCTTGTCCGCGCGGTGTTCTCTCCCTGAGGACGCCCAGGCGCGGGGGCCCCAGGCCCACACTAGCCCCCAGGCCCCTCGGGCCGCGGCCTCTGCCCCGCTGCCCCCAGCAGCCGCGACAGCCCCACGCTGCCGGCCTCCGGGGGAGATGCTGGCCAGACCTCCCCTCCCCTCCCCTCCCGGCACAGAGCGGGGCGCTGGCGGCGTCCTGGGCTCCAGGCTCAGAGTGCTGCGTCCTGCCTCCCAAAGCCCAGCACGGCAGCTCCCGCATGGCCAGTCAGCACCTGGCCCGTCGCAGCTGCAGGTGGACAGCGGGGTGGTGCGGGCGCCCCCGCAGGAAGCCCCGAGGGTGCCCAGGAGGGTGCACAGGGAGAGGCGTCAAGCTCCAGGCCCCAGGCAGGGAGTCAGGGAGCAATGGCCAAACGGAGGGGACACATGCACGCTAGACAGGTGACCGTGGGCCCAGCTATAAGGTCCTGGGAGCCTCACCCAGGGGGGCCAGGACGGGAGACTGACCGGGGCGCAGTGTGCACCCGACGGACTCGCCACCCCAAGCCCCAGGTCGCCCACCCGGACCCTAAATACAGGCTCAGCTCCCCCAGAAACAGATCCTGAGGGCAGTGAGGCAGGAGAGGCCGGGGCAGCCTGGAGGCCATCGGCGACGGGCATCCCCTGGTCCTCACCCCCCCTTCCCGCTCCCCCCCCCCCCCGCCCCCCGACGCCCTCCTGTCTGCAGGATGTGGCTGCCCAGGCCTAACTGGTTTTGCTCAAAGAAACTCAAATGCCCTATGGGCCTCCGTCCTGCTCCTCGGTCTGGGCCCAGCACGGGGCCCTCGCAGGAACCCTTGGCTCCCTCTCCAGGCGCTGGGGCCAAAGGGCGGGGGCGTGCCGGCGGCGGGCTGCTCGGGAGGGCCCCTGCCCCTCAGGCACCCACCCACGGAGGCTGAACTGTGGCCCCGCGCCGACGTGTCCGGACTCCACACCCCCACCTCACTGTCCAGCTAAGCCCAGGAAAGCACCTCATAGGTGAGGTCGCAGCTGGGTCCCCGGCGTGGGGGTGTGGCCATGGCTCCGGAACCAGTGGCCTCTCCCCAGGAAGGCAGCTTGGACTCCCAAGGGGGCCCAGGGACCCCAAGCCCCGCCGCGACCCACCTCCCTGCAGGGGAGGCGTGGCCTCTGGCTTGAGCCGGGGGCCCCAGGAGAAGCCCCCAGACCAGGAGGGCGAGGGGAGCGCTTGGGCTCATGGGAGGAGGGGAAAGGGTCCCCAGGAAGGAGGGGACCCCCCGGCCCAGCTTCCAGGGGACTGTCCCCTCGGGCAGCATCTGACCCCTACCTCTCCTCCTGACCCAGCGCCTCCTGCCTCCCCTTCCAGGCGCCAAGGGGCCCCAGGGGACAGGGTACCCTGTCAGGGGCTCCCAGGCAAGTCCCTCCAAGCTGGTCCCAAGGTAGACACGGGATGGGCAGTTCTAGCCGCCCTGGGGCCCGCAGCCAAACCCCGGCCTGAGGACAGAAGCCACCCCTTCCTCCCCCGCCAGCTCCCTTCCCGGAACCAGCCTGAGCCGGGACGTGGGTGCCCGGGGCTCCCGGACCCAAGCAGACCGCCCGGTTTGGGTGGCTTAGGGGCGTTGGGCATTACCTCCTCATGATGAGGCCCCCTTCCCAGTGTAGACGGTGCTCTTGGGGACCTGTAGTTCAGATCCAAGTAACTGGATCCAGTGACTCAGACCTGCTCTGCTCCTCCCGCTGGTTCCTCGGGCTTTATGGCCCCGACGTGGGCGGATCTGGACAGAGGTCAGAGACCAGGGATCCCAGCGGCAGTGGCGGCTGGTGCTCCCCAGCTGGCTCCCCCCTCTCAAGGACCCACCTGAGGCGCTTCGGCCCCCACGGGGGACCCGCACGCCCGGGGCCCACACCCCCTGGCCGCCACCAGCAGAGTGTCCTGATGTTGCTTTGGGGGACTGGAGCCAAAACTGGGCTGACGGGTGGTCTGGAAGCTGGAAAACCATCCCGGCCTCCCACCCCTCCTTGTGCGCCTGGCACAGGCCTCCTCCTGGAGCGGGTTTGCCCGGAGCCATGGGCAAGGGGTGGGGCTCCCCCCAGTCAGAGTGGGCATCCTTAGGGGGAGCCACGTCGGGGCCCTGGCGCAGACACGGACCCTGGCATAGGCGCCTAGAGAAGGGCGTGCACCTGCGGCCGAGCCTTGGGTGGGAACGGGGCCTCCCCGCGGGGCCGCCCCTGCCCCAACTCCAGGGTGCTGCTACGGGGGCCCCATGGTCCTGCGTGTTCCCAGCTTTATTTATGAATAAGTAAATAAAAATCTTTTTAAAGAAAAGAAATAAAGGGGAGACTGATGAAATGTCTTAAGTAATTTCAATAAACAGAATTTTTAAAAATATTTTATTTACTTATTCATGCGAGACACAGAGAGAGAGGCCGAGACACAGGCAAAGGGAGAAGCAGGCTCCCTGCGGGGAACCTGACATGGAACTCGATCCCCGGACTCCGGATCACACCCTGGGCCCAAGGCAGACACTCACCTGCTGAGCACCCCCCCCCCCCCCCCCCCCGCGTCCCCAAAAGGTGGCTTTCATTTCAGGCTGTTACTGGGCCTTTGTGACAGGTAAGCCCGTTGGCCAATGAACCTTCGCGCGCAGGTGGTTTCCGAGGAGAGCGACTCCGGCAAGGCGGACTAGTGACCGTCCCCTTCCACACTTTCCTCTTTCTCTTCCCTGAGAATGACTTAGTGCTTCTGTGTCTCCCAAGCGCGAATCCGGGTAAAGGAACTCCCCACTTCCCCGCTTGCTCTGTTCCTCTGTTCAGTCACATTGGAAAGGACTTACGCGGGGGCTGCCCCTAGGCTGGGTCACCTGCAGGCCCTGCTGGGGGGGGGGTGGCGTCTCCTCACTCTTGTTTGCCCTTTCTCGTCTCTAGCCTCTGGAGAGTCCTTTTCCTTTGGAGTTTTTCAGCACGCCGCTGTTCCAGGTAGAGCTTAGTTTTCAGACCAATCATCGTTTTCGCTTTCTTTGAACGTTCCTGAGCCTCTCGACCTTCTTCCTTAATCTTTTTCTCCTGGAAATCCAAACGACAGCCGTAGCGCTTCCGGCGTGACTCAGTGTATTCATTTTGTGGCCTGGTGCCGCCTCGGAGCCGCTGTCAGGGCGCGCAGAAGCTCTCAATTTTCGGGTCTCCCAGACCCGTGAGCCAACTCCACGCAAGCCGCGACGGGACCCCACTGCACACCAAAGTTAATTCAAAACGCATCGTTCTAGGGGCACCTGGGTGGCTCGGGCCTGGAGCACGCAGCTCTTGATCCCGGAGCTGGGTGTGCTGGGAAAAAAAAAAAGGAGGTCGTCTCAGGGGTGCAATCGGCTCTGATGAGTGTCCTAAGAAGAGACGAAGGCAGACGGGGGACCGTTGGGAGCCACCAGCCAAGGAGAGGAGCCTGCGGAAACCAAGCCTGCCCTCGACTTGACCCCGGCTTGGAACCTCCAGCATCTAAGGAGCCAAATCCCGGTGGCTGCGCTGCGCAGCCTACGGCCCCAGGTGACCAAAGACGACAGCAAGTGTCGGCGGCAGGTGGAGGGACCCTGCCACTGTTTCTGGCCTCAGACGGTGCAGGCCTTTTGGGAAACGTCTAGCTGACAAAGCTGACCGTAAATGCCCCGTGAGTGACCACGGGCCCTAGTGACTAGTCCTTGCACCCGCCCAGAGGAGGGAGGCCTCAGTCTGCACAAACACACGTTCAGGCCCATCCACCACCAGCTGGCAGCAGGGCCGCCCACACTGGGCAGCAGCCCGAGCCCGGGTCACGGCTGCGCTCGCACCCCAGCACCCCTCCCTGGTGGCCCAATGGGGACGAGCGACAGGCTTGCTCCAGGGGCAGGGGCCGCCCTGGGGCTTCAGGCGCGGGCACACCAAGGGGGGCAAGAAGGCAGTCTGAGCCCCGGACAGGGTCGTGGGGGGCAGGCCGAGGGGCAGGCAGGGCTCAGCTGACCCCCCCCCTCCGCAGTGAGACAGGCGGTGTGCTGTCCGGGTGGGAGCCCCCTGCACCCCCTGCACCCCCTGCACCCCCTGCCCCTGCGCAGCTCCCACGGGGGGGCTCCGGGGTGGAGCGGTGGCCGCAGACGCAAGCGCTCCCTCCCTCCGCCCGCGTCTCCCAGGCGACAGCAGCCTCGGTCTCGGCTCGGCCCCTCCCCCGCCCCGCCCCGGCTGCGAAGCGTCTGGAACCGCATCCTTCCTCCGCATCCTCGTCCTGCGGCCGCGCCGTGCAGCAGCTGCCCGTCGGAGCCGCCTGTGAGCCATTTCCACATTTCTCCTTGTGGAGCGGGGGCGAGGGGGGCCGAGTGTGCAGGGGCGTGTGCACGGCCGCGCGAGGTGCGCGTGCAGGTGCGCGTGCAGGTGCGTGTGCAGGGACGGGGGCACCGCGGCCGGGGGGAGCCGGGGTCCCTCCTTGGGGTCTCCGGCGGCCGCAGCGGGGTGCTGTCCGCAGGCCCCCCCGACGGCCGGGGGCCTCCGCGGGGCGAGCCGCTGCCCGGACCCCCGAGGAACCGCCCGTGTCCAGCCGCGCGCAGACCCGACGTGCCGCCCGGACCCCGGCGCAGCGCGGGCGGGGGTCGGGGCCAGCCTCAGCGGCGTCGCGGTGGCCGGAGGGCCCTGGGGGCTGCGGAGGGGCGGCCAGTTCCAGAACGTCCGGCTCTGTGCGAGGGCGGGGGGCGCGGGGGGCGCGGGGGGCGCGGGGCAGCGGGCGGCCGGACCCCGAGGAACGCGCCATCGCTCCAGCAGCACCTGCCGCAGACCCCGGGCTCGGGCCACAGGTGGCGGGCGCGCGGGAAGCCGGGGCGGGTGCAGAGCCGAGCCGCCCCCACCTGGGCCTCCGGGGCTGTGCGGGAGCCGAGAGCCAGGCCGGGGGCGGCGGGGCGCGGGCGGGGCGCGGGCTTGCGCCCTGGGGGTGTCCGCTCGGCACGCGCCCCCCGCGCTCCGCAGTCACATGCACGCCCGACACGCGCCCGGCCCGCACGAGCCCGCGCAGGTGCGCAGCCCTTGGTGTGACGCAGATGCAGCCGGGCGGGGAGGGGAGGGGGGGGCGGGGAGGGGAGGGGGGACGAGCACCCCGCGGCCCGGCCCCTGCGGGCTGTTCCGCCAGGGCCCCTCGCCCCCTCCCCGCGCCCCGCTCATCCCGCGCCCCCTCCGCAGACGCCGCCCAGCAGCCCGCAGCGGGGAGCGGACGACGGCAGAAAGGGGAGGGGGGGCGGGAGGCGCAGGGCGACCCCCACCCACCGACCACCGACCTCCGAGCCTGTCCTGTGAATGAGCCCAGCCCGCCTGCCCAGGGGCCCCACGACTCAGCGAGGGAAATGGATGGGGGGGTCCCACATGCAGCCCGCCCCTGCCCCAGCTTTGCGCCTCGCGCGTGACGCCTGGAACCCGACGCGGAGAGGCCCGAAGGCCCCAAATGGCTCCTTCCCTTGGAGAAGATGTGTCATTCCCGGCTCCGTTGCCATGGAAACCCGTGATGACGTCACACGGACGTCACGCTCCGTCGGCGGAGGCTTGGCTCCTAGAGGACCCCAGAGGCGGAGCTCCCCGGCCCGGGGGCCCGGCCGCCAGCCCGAGGTTGGGGCTAAGGGCGACCTCGCGCCCCCCGCCCCCCCCCGCAAGCCGCAGCGCCCCGCAGCTGGAAGGCCCGACCCCTCCCGGCCCCGCCGCCCTCCCGCCCCTGCGAAGCCCCCCTGCAGCGCTGCGCACTTGCTGCCCCGGCCTCCCCGGCCTCCCCGGCCTCCCCCTCCTCCGCAGCCCGTCAGGTCCTCCCTCCGGGGTCCCCTCCCAGGGCTTCCTGGCCCTGTGTCCTCCCCGGCACCGGGGTGTTCCCATGGGTGCTGGGCCACCTCGGCCTCCCGCGGCTGCCCTGCCCGGTGCAGGGGTGACGGTGCGTCCTCCCCGGGCTGCCCCCCTGCCAGCCCCACTCCCTGGGAGAGGCCCTCCAGCCTGGGGGCGCAGTCGGGGGCGCTTTGCTGGCCTGTAAGGGCCCTGGGCCCGGGGCGTAGATCCAAGGACGAGCCCCCCCAGGGCCCTAAGGGGACCTTCCTCCCTGGAGCGCCCAGGAAGTCCCCGATGGGGGTGCCCCCTGCCCAGCCAGCTGCCTCCTTGCGCCCCGAGGATGCGGCTCCCGGCCACCCCTCTTTGTCCTACAAGGACCTCCCTGCCCAGCACCTGCACACTCTCCGTCCGTCCCGGCACCCCTGGGCCTCTGGGCCGGAGCTCCTCGGTATTCCCACCCTGCCTGCCCACACCAGGAACCCACAGCAGGGCCTGGCCTCTGGGGTGTGAGGGGGTCCCCCATGGGCCTGGTGGGGCTGCTGCAGGGGAGGCGTCTGGGGATAGTGAGGTTACCCCAGGACAGCAGTCTATAGGAGGGGCGCAGGCAGTGGCCGGGGCCGGAAGCACAGCCCCCTGGGGTCTGACCCCGGTCCTACAAGGAGGGGGTGGGCAGAGAGCCGGGCACAGGTGCCATGCGACTCCCTTCTGCGCAGGCGCACGCCAGGGCCCAAAGCCTGGGGAGGGGTGGGGTGGCCGGGCCTCTGCCTCCAGCCTGCTGTCCTTTGGTTGTTGGTCTCATTTATTTTGAACTCTTTGTTGTGAAATATAATGAATATTCGGAAGATGACGTAAAACAAACGTGCAGCCTAATGATTGAAGGTAAGTGCACCCCAGTCATCCACCAGCCAGTGAAGACTGGAAATCCCCGCGGGGCCCTGAAGCCGCTCCCCTCCCCCGAGGCCCCCCAGACTCCCCAGACGCAGGAGCATTAATTGGTCTGGAGCCGCGCAGTGCGGGTCCCTAAGCGCCGAGCCTGGTTCCTCCGGCGGCTGCTCTCGGGGCCAGCCTCCTCCCGAGGGGTCAGGCGGGTCCTGCCCGCGGCTACACCGTTCACCCCATTGCTCTAAGGACCCGGTGGCAGGAACGCCTCATTTACAGCTTGTTTTCTGGCGTGCGGTGGTGTGTCGGTGGGACCGGCCGTGCCATCCACGTTCACGGGCGCTCCTCCTGCGGGGCGTCCACCCCAGAGTGAGGGCCGCTCAGGGTTCGGGTGTGTGGCTTACGTGAGTCCACACCCCCTGCAGGGCTTTGGCTCCTGGGCTCCTGGAGCTCTCCTGGGTTTGGGGGGGCTTCCCCGAGCCGGTTCTGATTCGCCCCCTCGTGGGCTAATGAGGCGAGCGCCTGCTTAGTATCCGTGGCCTTTTGAAATCTTCCTTCCTGCATTTTTCTATTGGGTTTTTCTAATTTTTTTCTTCATCAACCTGAGCTGTTCTGCCCCAACGTTAGCTTCCTCGCGGCCAACAAATCACCCAGCGGGTGGCTTAAAACAACAGGCACGTATGTGGGAGAATCAAGGATTCTTTGGAGACAAGAATCCAGAATCAGGGAGGGCTGTGCGCCTTTGGGGCTCTAGGGAAGGAGCCTTCCGGCCTCTCCCCGCTTCTGGGGACCCCAGTGTTCGGTGGCTTGTGAATGCATCCCTCCGACCTCTGCCTCCCTGTGTGCCCCCAAACGTAGGACCCCAGGCACTGGGGTAGGGCTCCTGTGATCCACCATGACGTCGTCTCCGCGCAGTCGCGTCTGCAAAGACCCGATTTCCTAGGAAGGTTACACTCGGGCAGAGGGACCTGAACATCTCTCGCTGATGCGCCCGAGTCCCTCGCCATCGGCGCGTTGCACCTGCCTTCTCCGGTCTCGCTTTGCTGCCGCTCTCTGAAGGCTACGTTTTGATAAGCGGAAGTTCTTAATTCTAATGTAGCCCTTTTATGGTCAGTGCTTATTTCCCACATCGAGGGATAATTTTTTGTCATTGATGTAAGACCTGCAGCGCTACGACTTATGGAACTGATAGTAAAAGGCCGTTTTAGCTCCTTCATCTTAAAGGCAAAGCTTTCACTGTTTAGTTCATACCGACGCTGTGGGGTTTTGTGGGTAGCCTTTATCAGGTGAAGGATGTTTTCCTCTACCCTTAGTCTGCTAATAGGTATTTAAAGTAATAAACAATTGTTGGATATTCTCAAATACTTTTCCAGATATTATTGAAATTAATCATGATTTTTTAGAAAGATTTTGTTTATTTTAGAGAGACAGGTGGGGGAGGGGCAGAGGGAGAGAGAATCTCAAGCCGGCTCCCCACTGAGCAGGGAGCCTGACACCTGACACGGGCTTGATCCCAGGACCCTGAGACCACGACCTGAGCAGAAATCAAGAGTCGGATGCTGAACCCACCGAGCCCCCCAGGCGGGATCGGGATCGGTTTCTGTTGAGCACAACGGCTGCCCTCCGAAGTGCCCTGGGGCAGGCCCGCCTGTGTGCCCGGGCACACCCCGCATGGCTCTGGGGCCCAGGGGCCAGGAGACCTATGGCTGAACATGCCCGGTTTGTCCTGGGATGTTGGCTGTCCTGGCTCCAGTGTGAGGAACCAGGTCCAGGCTGGGGCCCCCTCGCCCTCTCCCAGGGGTGCCATGGTCGGGTGGTGAGTGGGCAGTGACCGGTGTCTCCCCCGGACAGGCCGAGGACCGCTGCTCACCATGGTGAAGCTGGGCTGCAGCTTCTCCGGGAAGCCGGGCAAAGACCCAGGGGATCAGGACGGGGCCACCACAGACAGCGTCCCTCTCATCAGCCCCCTGGATGTCAGCCAGCTCCAGCCACCATTCCCTGACCAGGTGAGCGCCTGGGCCAGCACGGAGGGCTCTTCTCAGCCCGCCCGGAACAGAGGGGACAGGCAAGGGTCGCTTCCATGTGGCCTCCCCCAACAGGCAGGAGAGCAAGCAGGGGAAGGCCTGGGCTGGGCCACAACCCTAGCTGGCCAGGCGGTCTGTGACCTGATCAGCTGTCCCATCACCCGGAGTCACCCTTTCCTCATCTGTGAACTGTGTAAACTGACCGCAGGGTGACCGTTGGGACTCTCACGCCATCTGGCAGACGGTGCCCGGCAGGGGTGCCCAGCAGGCGCTTCGAGCAAAAATTCCCACCTTCCCTGTGGGCGAGACAGGGTCCTTGGGCAAGGTCTGATGGAGGGCAGCTTTCTGGAGGAATCTGCCGAGGCACAGCTGCGGTCCACCACCCCCCCCCCCCCCCCCGCCCCGTGTGCCCTGGAGCAGGACCCGCGGCAGGTGCTTCAGCGGAGCAGAGGGGCCACCTTCCGGGCCTGCGTCAGTGGGCCTGAGGCCGGGGCCCTGGGGCTCAGGGTTAGAGGCAGCCCTGGGCTCAGGGGACTGTGTGGCACCTGGGGGCACCGCCTGCCTGCCCCCAGCCGGCCCTTGTAGCTAGCGCAGCCTCGCCACTAGACAGTCCGGCAGCTGCTCAGCACCCAGCTCCTGGGCAGCCGACCTGGGCCCCTCCTAGTCCCCCCATTTCAGTGTGGTCCTGGCTCCCCTCTTCCCGCAGGTGGTTATCAAGACACAGACGGAATACCAGCTGTCCTCCCCGGACCAGCCAAAGAAGTTCCCCGACCTGGAGGCCCAGAAGCTGGCCTGTAACCACCCAGAGGAAGGGCGCAGGGTAACCCCCCTCCCCATGCCACACTGCCCAGGGGTTGATCCCGGGGGGTTGGGGGCAGGGAAGATGGGGAGCAGGCAGCTGAGGCAGGGGAGCCCGTGCTCTGAGCCAGGTGGGCTGGGCCCCTCACCCCCTCGCCTGTGGTCAGGGAGCCAGGTGGGCAGGGATCCCCCCCTCAGGGCCCTTGCCCTGCGGCTCCGCGGGGCTCCTCTGGCCCAGGGCTCCTGCTGCACCCATCTCCCGGGGTCACGTGTCTCTTCCTGAGTGACCTGGGCTTTGATTGTACTTCTGCTGTGTCTGTGCCTAATATTTTTTCCCACCCTGTTTTTTCGCCCTCAAGTCCCCTAAATGACAGCTTTGCCAGTTTTAGCGTGCCATGTCTAAAGCCCTGTGAAATCTGCCCTCTCTGGGGAGCGTCTGGGAGCTGGAAGGGACTCCCCAGCAGAGGCAGTGAGCGCAGCCCCTGCCCCGAGCGCGCTGACCCTCCGGGCGCCCCTCTCTTTCCCCGGCCCCCCAGCTGCCCACCGCGCGGATGATCGCCTTTGCCATGGCGCTCCTGGGCTGCGTCCTCATCATGTACAAGGCCATCTGGTATGACCAGTTCACCTGCCCCGACGGCTTCCTGCTCCGGGTAAGGCCTGGCCCGCTGCGGGGCGGGGCGGGGTGGGCAGGGGCCCCCCATGTCCCCGCGGAAGCCTGGCAGGTGGGCTGCCCGCCCCAGGGAGGACCCTCGGGCCGCCCTGACCCCGCCCCCCCCGCAGCACAAGATCTGCACCCCGCTGACCCTGGAGATGTACTACACGGAGATGGACCCCGAGCGCCACCGAAGCATCCTGGCCGCCATCGGGGCCTACCCGCTGAGCCGCAAGCACGGCACCGAGACGCCCTCGGCCTGGGGGGAGAGCTACCGCGCCGTCAAGGAGGCGCCCAAGGCGCCCACCCAGGCGGGCGCGGCGGCGGCGGCGGCGGCGGGGGCGGGCGCGGGCGCGGGCGCGGCGGGGGCGGCGGCCACCGAGCCCCCGGGAAAGCCCTCGGCGCCGGGAGAGAAGGAGCCGCCGCGCAAGGCAGCGGGCAGCGCCCCGCCCCCGGCCCCCCAGTGACGGCGTCCGCACCTGCGGCCCGGGTAGGTGGGCGTGGCCGGGGCGGGGCGGGGGCGAGAGTGGGCGGGGCATTGATGGGAGTGGGCGGGCGTGGGAGGGATGGGCCGGGAGGGGCGGGGCGTGGACGGGAGGGGCGGGGCCGGCGGGGTGGGGGCGGGGCGGTGATGAAAGTGGGCGGGGCGTGCGGGAATGGGTGGGGCCGGGAGGGATGGGGCGGGGCGGGGGCGGGGCTTCGCCGCGCGGTCCTTCCCGCGCACCTGGGCCGGGGGGTCGTGTGCCCGCCTCCAGCGCCCGCTCTCGCCCCGCCTCCCCTCTGTCTCGGCAGCGCCCCCGGCGGCACCTGTGACCGCCCTCGCCCGACGCGCTCCCCTCCTGTGGTCGTGCCCCCGCCTCCGGGACCCCTCGCTGATGCCCCTGCCCCCTGAGCTTCCAGCTCTGCTGCTTTTCTCTAAGTAAAGATTCACATCCAGCTGCGTCTCCTGTTTCTCCTGCGCATCCTGGTCCCGCGCCTTGCTCCTGCTTCCCCCCACCCCCGCGTGCCTCCCCCTCCTGCCGGGAGGGAGGGGCCCCTGCAGGATTGTGAAGAGCCGCGGTGGGGGGGCAGCGAGCCGCCCTGGGAAGCGGGGTGCACCTGTGCACGCCGGCGGGGGGGGGCAGCGTGGACGCGGCCTCGCCCTCGGAGGCTGGCTGCGATGTTCAGGGAGCCTTTGGGACCTTGGCTCCGTCCCTGAGTTCGCCCAGCCCCACCTCCAGCGGAGCTGGCCCATCTCCCGTGCTGTGCTGTGCTGTGCGTGCTCCCCACCCCCCACCCCGATGGACCCAGCATCTGGAGCCCCCTGTCCCCGGCAGCACCCACACGTGGTGCCCGCCCCCACTGCCTGGCCCACGGGCACACGTCACTGAAGAAGTGAGCGAATGCGTGCATCCAAGCGGCCCTGGGCCTCCGGACAGGGGATGTGAGCCCACTCCTGGGGCCCGAGGGGGCTCCCCGCGGCCAGAGCACCCCATCTTCCATTCCCTTGGAAGTACAGGGGCGGTGGGAGGTCTGAGGAGTCTCCGCGCAGCCCACAGCACCCCCATCTCCCCCTCTGCTTCAGCGCTGGGAGGCTCAAGTCTTCTCCCACCTGGCTAGGCCTGACCAGGACCCCACTCCAGCACCTGTCCTCCCCTGAGGGGTTTGATCCCAGGCCCAGACGCCCACCCTGGTGAGGGGGGGAGCTCAGACCCCAGCACCAAGGGCTGGGTGCTCAGGCCAAGGAAACAGACAGGAAAGAAGCCTTTTCAGTGCGTGGCCCAGTGACCGATGCCGTGGGTCAGAGTCCCTGGGCCCTAGTGGGGTCCTGCGTGGGGACACAGGGCTGGGTGCTCAGACAATGTGGGATCATCCGGCCTCCAGGGCAGGGAGGCAACGTTAGGGGTCTGAGCAGCTTTGGAATAGCAGGAAGTGGGTGAGGCAGGTGTTTGAGATGTTCCATGGACACACCACCGAGGCCGGGGGCTGGGGGGAGGGCAGGGGGGGAGGGGCTGGGTCTGAGGCTGTCTGCGTCCGCTGGGCTCCTGTCTTCCAGCCAGCTGTCCAGCCCTCTGTGGATCTGCCAGGCGTGACCTGCCAGCTGTCTCTAGCAGCCACCATCCCCGTGAATGTCCTCTGCTGAAGTGTTTCTGAGCTGTTGGAGAGGAAGTTGCCTCATTACCCTTAAATACCTCAGTGCGGATTTCCTGGGGGCACTTTCTTACATCACCTCACGCAATGACCAAAATCAGGAATTTAGCTTAGATATAATACTCTTATTTAATCAATATACCTTATTAATATTTCCCCAACTGTCTCAATAACGTCCTTCCTAGCAAAAAGAAAAGCCTGACCGGGAGGCGGTCCGGGAGCCCAGCCACTACCTCCTTCCCCGTCCTCAGGTCACCTTAGAGCGGCCTCAGCTCGCACATGTGAGGCGTGTTGTCCTGATGAGCCGCGGGACACATCCCCGGGAGAGGCTGAGTCCGTGTCGGTGTCCCGCCGGGAGGCAGGTCCGGCTGTGCGCCCCGAGGAGATAGATCCTCGGCTCGGGTGGCTTCCGATGGGTCGCGCCCCGTGACGTTACCCTTTGGTTACCCTTTGCCTCTGTAAGTTAATACACGGTCCGGGGGACGCTGCTCTGAGATTACGAAACACCTTGGTCCTCAGCCCTCCCTGCTCAGAGCACTCACAGTCTGGTCTGAATCCAGCTACTGTATTTTCCAAGTGACAATTGCCTAAATTCAGCACGTTTTCTACACTTATTAGTTGATCTTCCACTAGTTTACCGGAAAGAAAATCTCTCCCTTCTCCCCTTTCATTTGTTTGCATCAGCATGACCCGCCGATTCCCATGTCATTCAAGCGGCTGGAATCCGTGCTCTCATTATTTATTTTTATGGTCACATTGCTTCGTACCTGGCTAGTAGAAGTCGTCCTGGGGACACGTCTCCGTCAGCCTCTGGGCACTTCCTAACTTCCTGGCACAAAGGAATACCGGCACTGCCCCACAAGGGGCAGTTGAGCGCCTGCCTTCGGCCCAGGGCATGACCCCAGGGTCCTGGGATCGAGTCTCAGTCTGACTCCCGGCATGGAGCCTGCTTCTCCCTCTGCCTGAGTCTCTGCCTCTCTCTCTCTCTCTCTGTCTCTCATGAATAAGATCCAGAAAAAAAGAAAAACCACCACCAACAAAGGTGCCACCAGGATCTGGGTGCTGCTTACGGGTGTTGCTTTGGCCGCTCTGTGCACGGAGCTGCGCGTGTGGTCTGTAACACACCCGCTCGTGCACACACGCTCCGTATCTCCCTCCTCTCTGTGTGTGCACAGACACGTGCATGTGTGTGCGAGTATGTACATACGTGTAGACACAGCCCACAGTAATCTATGAGGTACATCCACGCGGCGTCTAGACTGCGGGTGTACGCGGGGTACACAGGATCTCCGCGAGGTCCCAGTGGCTCCGCGGTTCTCGCTCCCCTGCCCTTGGTGTGAGAACTGCCCTCCAACAGCGGAGGGCTGGTTCCTGTGACTCTCAATATATTTATTTGCTTCGTCTTAGAATCCACTGGAGTCCTTGTCGGCATTGGTAACCCACGCCAGGGCCCAAACAAGCGCCTGCTGCTTATTCAGGGTTCTGTCTGGAACGGGCGGGTCGATCGTCAAAATGCTGTGCGCAGGATATTTGCGTTTGTCGTTCACGTTGCTATTTTTTTTTAAGATTTTATTTATTTATTCATGAGAGACAGAGAGAGAGAGAGGCAGAGACACAGGCAGAGGGAGAAGCAGGCTCCATGCAGGGAGCCCGACGGCGGGGACTCGATCTCAGGTCTCCAGAGTCACGCCCTGGGCTGAAGGCGGCGCTAACCGCTGAGCCACCAGGGCTGCCCTCGCTTCCTTTCATATATGGTGGAGTCACTTATTACTGCTCACACTCTGGTTTTGGGTCCTTCCCCCATTTTCGTTGATTTTATCCATTAGTTTTTTGTTTTTTCCTTTTTTTTTTTTTGAAATCACAATTTATTTTTAAAGATGTTATTTATTTATTCATAAGAGACACAGAGAGGCAGAGACACAGGCAGAGGGAGAAGCAGGCTCCATGTGGAGAGTCAATGTGGGACTCGATCCTGGGACCCCGAGGGTCACGCCCTGAGCTGAATACCGGCACTCAACCGCTGAGCCTCCCGGGCGCCCTTAATTCACATTTTTAAAAATTTAAGTTCCATTCATTGACATAATCTGCTATTGGTTTCAGAGGTAGAGGTCAGTGATCACACCCAGGGCTCATCCCATCTCGGGCCATCACCCCGCCACCTCACATCCTATTATTTTGTAATAAGTAAAACATTAACAGGATTCCTAAGGAGCCGACTCCCTCCCACCCCTGAGGGAAATCAGTCTATTTAGTTTTTTTTTTTTTTTAAGGTTATTTATTTATTCATGACGGACCCAGAGAGACAGAGACCCAGGCAGAGGGAGAAGCAGGCTCCACACCGGGAGCCCCACGCGGGACTCCATCCCGGGACCCCGGGGTCACGCCCTGGGCTTCAGGCCGCGGCGCCAAACCGCTGAGCCCCCCAGGCGTCCCCGTCTTCTGAGTTTCTAGCTCAGCTGTCTGTGCGTCTTTCTGCACAAACAAGCACATACATCTGCCTTTTTCCCCTCCCATTTGACTTTTTTCTCTGTAATGATTTTTTTTTTCCCCCACACAAGTGACAATCAATTCTCCAATTCTGCGCACCACCGGGTGTCCCACATTCAACCCTATTCCCCGGAAGAGGCACAGACCCCGCCAGGGAAGGGCCTGGTCTGGGGAGCCTGCCTCCCGGTTCAGACCGTATGGCGGGGGGCGGCCACCCTGTCTGTCCACCTCGACTACGAAGCTGGGGGATCACCTCTTCAGATTCGATTGCTCAGTAGAGTGACTTCCAGAACTCGGGAAAGCGCCTCCTGGACGACTAGTTTCTCATAAAGTTCACAAGTCAGGGCCGGGGGTGGGGGTGGGGGTGCTCGGGCACAGCCCCGCGGGCGCCCGCCGCCTAGCCTGGCTCCCGCCCGGCCCCAAGCAGCCTGCACCCCGGCCCGACCTCTTCAGCAGCGTAGCCAGGTGTGCCCTGAGAGCAGAGGCCCCGCCTCGCAGGAAGTGCCCAGGGCTGGGGAGCTGCTCCCCGGGACCCCGGGACCCCGGGACGAGACCAAATGCATTTTTTATTGCAGCACATGGACTTACCCATGGGAAGCCAGTGCACAAGGTGTGATCGGACCCAGGACCCCCTCGTTCCCGCGGCGTCCCCCCACCCGGGGCTTTCCAGGTGCTTTACAACATTTTGCAACACAATGCTCCATGAATAATTTATGCATATGTGCTTCGTGTTGTTGGAGATTTACCTGCCTGGCAAACTCCGGGGAGTGGTGTTGCTGAGTTAAACCTGCCTTTGAGGGGACCCCTGGCGGCTCAGCGGTTGGGCGTTTGCCTTGGGCTCAGGGTGTGACCCCGGAGTCACGGGATCGAGTCCCGCGTCGGGCTCCCCACATGGAGCCTGCTTCTCCCTCTGCCTGTGTCTCTGCTTCTCTGTGTCTCTCATGAATAAATAAATGAAATCTGAAAAAAAAAAATGCTTTTGATTTACAAAATGTTATGATTTACGATTATAAATTTAAAGCAGCGTTAGAGAGCAGGAAGTCCTGTCCTCTCAAAGGTCCTTCTAGCTTGGGTAAGAATCAGATGAGACAGATTAGCAGGACAAAATCCAATTTAATGGGGTCGGGACAGGGACTCCATGCAGGCTGCAGGCGTGGAAATCCCGAGTCAGACAAGGTGCGGTGGGTATGTCGTCGGGAACTAAGGAGAAGGCGGTGGGGCCTGGGGCTCCCGGGAGGGTGATGAGGCACACATGTCTGTCCTGCCTCACAGAGGGGTCACTCAGAGGGAACTGATCTGTTAACCACCCCTATTCTGGGAAGGTCCCCCCAATTTAGATTCTTCTGCATAGTCAAGAGGGAGGTGGAAGTTTCTCTGGAGTCTGCAGGGTCCCAGTGCGTTCAGCTTAGAATGATCCACGTGGCACATTCTGGGGAGGTCTCTCCACTGGCTTCCTTGGCTTCCCAGCCTTTAAAGCTCCATTTAAAAACTTACTAATGGGGGCGCCTGGGGGGCTCAGTGGGTGAAGCACGGCCAGCTCAGGTCATGATCTCGGTGTCCTGGGACGGAGTCCTGCCTTGGGCTCCCTGCTCAGCAGGGAATCTGCTTCTCCCTCTCCCTCGGCCTGCAGCCCCCCTGCCTATGCTTTCTCTCTGTCAAATAAATAATTTTTTTTTTTTTTTTTTTAAGAAAAAAGCGGGCAGCCCCGGCGGCCCAGCGGTTTAGCGCCGCCTTCGGCCCGGAGCGTGATCCTGGGGTCCCGGGATCCAGTCCCATGTCGGGCTCCCTGCATGGAGCCTGCTTCTCCCTCTGCCTGTGTCTGCCTCTCTCTCTGTGTGTGTCTCTCATGAATAAATAAATTAAAAATCTTAAAAAATAATAAATAAATAAAAGTACCTTACTTCTGAATCTAGTTACTCTTGTGTTGGTGTGTCTTCCCTTATTCTGTACTTATTATTCTATTAACTTGTACATTTGATATATATCCAGTCTCTCATTTTTAATTTTTTTAAATTTTTATTTATTTCTTTTTTTAAAATTTTTATTTATTTATGATAGTCACAGAGAGAGAGAGAGAGAGAGGCAGAGACACAGGCAGAGGGAGAAGCAGGCTCCATGCACCGGGAGCCCGACGTGGGATTCGATCCCGGGTCTCCAGGATCGCGCCCTGGGCCAAAGGCAGGCGCCCAACCGCTGCACCACCCAGGGATCCCTCAGTCTCTCATTTTTAAAAGACATTTTACAGACATGATGAACTCGATTAATTACATGCCCTGGGTATTTCAAGCTCTAACCAAGCTGACACAGCTGATTCGAAGTGTTCGGGTCACGTGTGGACCTCCAGACCCCCCTGTGATGCGCTGCAAGCACCTACATGCTCCCGCCACCAGACACGACGGCGTCGGTCACCGGATCTTAATGGAAATTCTCTCACACATCTTAGAACTAAAACCCAGGGTCACTGAGGTAACCCATAGCCTTCAAACTAAACAAAACCAGTTGCTAAGGTGCCATCAGCGGGAACCAACAGGGCTCCACGATGGCCCCGGGGCTTCTGGGCAATCCCAACCCGGCTGCAGAGCCAGCTCCACACCACCTCCCGGAGCACCCGCAGCCCCTGGGGGCCAGGCCCAGGGCTCCACAGACCCCCCCCCCACCAGGCCCCGCTTTCTCAGGGTCCCACACACCCTCTGGGTGCCCTGGAGGTCTTTTTTTTTTTTTTTAAGATTTTATTTATTTATTCATGAGAGACAGAGAGAGATAGAGAGAGAGGCAGAGACACAGACAGAGGGAGAAGCAGGCTCCATGCAGGGAGCCTGATGTGGGACTTGATCCCGGGACTCCAGGATCACCCCTTGGGCCAAAGGCAGGCGCTCAACCGCTGAGCCGCCCAGGGATCCCCCGGAGGTCTTGTTCTTACCCACAGTTTACGGAAACCTCTTGCAAAAAGTCTTTCACGAGCCACGGGTGCCGGAGCAGAGCCCCACGGTGTCGACAGCGTCAGATACACTGCCCAAAAGTTAAAACAATTCTTACCCAAACACAGAACGTGTCCTGAGTTCTTGGGCTCCAGATGGGGGACAAGAAGTCCTAGGCTCCGCCAGAGGTCCCGCCCTGCTGCAAGTCAGCACAGGGCGCCACCGGCCATCTGCGGGGCCTCACGTGTCCTCTGCCAGTCAACCCCGAGTTGCCCAAGCCGTCAGACGCAGGCTCAGCCTCATCCTTGGGGCCCTGTCCCACCGTGGGGGGCACACTGGGCGCAGCTTAAGGAGGAGGGGAATTTTGTTTGGTTGGACGTGGTTTCCACGGTGAGAAGCGCCCGCTGACAGGGCACCTCCTGAGGATGCACACAGGGGTCACCCCCCACCCCTGGGACCGGCCACTGAGGCTTTCCCAGCTTCCTATCGCCTCCTCCTAGGTCGTGGCCGTCCTCAAGGTCATCTCAAGGCTCACCGCCTTCCCCATCAGGCCAGCACCGCCCCAGCAGGTGGGAGGCCTCTGCTCCATCCTCATTACCTTCAGCAGCGCCGCCGCCGGGTGCCCGCCCCAGGCACAGCAGCGTGTCACTCCCGGCCCTGAGCACAGAGCTCATCCACCTGCCACGCACCTGCCAGCTGCTGCTGAGAGGAAAGGGGAGCGTGCGCAGGGGCCGGCCGGGAGGAAGGCCCAGCTCATGGGGGCGGGGGGCGAGGCGGGCTCCACACTGCGGTGGGCTGCAGCGCCCTGGCACCTCTTACAACTGCAGGCTCCTGGGTGGCCTTGCAGTGGGACCCCCGCTCTGACCCAAGGTGTGACCCCCGGGGGTGACCCTGATGTGGGGCCCACGGCGTGACCTGAGGGCTGCAGCTTGAGGAGCACAGTGCAACACAGCAGCCAGAACACACTCTTCCTCCCTCAGTGCCCTACAATGTGCCCACATTGCACACACGTGCCACACGTGCCCACACTCATACACGTACGCACAGGAGCTGCACGTGCACACACATGCACACTCACACATGCATGCAAACGTGTCCTCGCACTGTCTCCTCTCCGCAGTTGTCCCCACGCACAGATGCACCGCACGTTCTCTTGGGCGGACACCGTTCCCCAGGGTGGGGCGGTGGATGGGGGCAAGCAGAAGGTGGCAGCGCCCCTGGGGCTTGAATAGGGCTCCTCAAACGAGCCAGAGTTTGACCTGATGTGTGTGTGTGTGTGTGTGTTTAAGATTCCATTCATTTATTCATGAGAGACACAGAGAGAGAGGCAGAGACACAGGCAGAGGGAGAAGCAGGCTCCACGCAGGGAGCCTGACGTGGGATTCTATCCCGGGTCTCCAGGATCACGCCCGGGCTGAAGGCGGCCCTAAACCGCCAAGCTACCCGGGCTGCCCCTGATGCGTGTTTTGAATAGATTTCCCCCAGAAGTGGTCTCCAGAGCCCACAGGGCAGAGGCCAGCCAGGTGGAGCGGCAGTGGCAGGGGGGTGGCTAGGGAACCTGGGGAGTCCTGGAAGGACCTGCAGGGCCTCACGGAGTACCGAGGGCCCCAGTCACCTGCAGCAGCCAGCCCGAGCTGCAGCGGGGGATCAGCTGGTCTTGGAGGCCTTCATCTCCCGTCTCACAGCGAGCCCTGGTGCGGCTGTGGAGGCCTCAGGCCGCCTGTGCAGCGGCCCCATGGGGTGCACCCCAGTGGCTGGCACAGCAAGACTCAGCGCTGGCCAGGACAGCAGCTGGGGCCCTAGTGACCGGCAGCCCAGTGAGGTGCCCCCAGGACTGCTTAGAGCCTCAGCCCCTCCCGCCCCAACCCCGCCCGAGAACCAGGCCAGGACAGACTGAGGCATTTCTGAGGCATCTGCAGGAGATGCAGGTCCCAGGAAACCCCCTGCCTCCTGCCTCACCTGCCCAGGGGGGTGCATTCGGGTGCCCCGCAGGTGGACAGTGGAGGTCGGGCATGCTGAGGCTTCTCCCTCCGCGGGGGGCCAGGCTCCTGGGCGCAGCAGGCGTGCCTGGAGGCGGGGGGACGGGGCCCCATCAGACCTCTGGAGCACCAACCCGGTGTGCGTCAGGACAGGGTCAAGGCAGGCAGGGGGACTTGGGGCAGCCCTGTGTCCCCTGTGTCCAGGCTGCGGGGAGGTAGCCGGGGTCACGCCGCCCTGGGGAGAAGCGCTGGCTGGGAGTGCGGGCGCCGAGTGCAGTCAGCTCCAGACCCTGCTCCGCGAGGGCACCGGGGGCACCACCCCCTGGGGCCTAGCATCCCCCCAGTTTCACCCTGCCCGGCCCGGTAGGGGGCTTCGTGCGAGCACTGGGGAACTAAGTGGACACGGCGCGGGGAGCAGAGAAGGGACTCGGGGCAGCCCCACGGGCTCAGCCTCCTTGGCATCCCCGGGCCCGCAGGACCTGTGAGGCGTCTGGGCCTCCCACAGCCCGAGTACATCAACGGTCCTGTAGATGGTTCGCCTGGATGTTTTCTCTTTATTGTGCGCCGCTGTGCTCTTCCGTGACCTGAAAAATCATGGCCTTTTGAAGTGACAAGACTGTCATCTGTCTTTCATCCGTGTGCTGCCTCTGGGCCACGCGGCACGGTGCTCAGGGCAGGAGCAGCAAGGTCAGCCCGCGGTTTGCCGGGGAGCGGAGGGGCTGCGTGTGCATGTGGGCGCCCAGGCACACCAGAGGCCTCGGCCCGCAGGCCCCCATTACTGCCCCCGGGGGTTCCCATGCCACAGCCAGGAGTCCAGGGCCTAAAAGGCCTGGCTGGTCACCCAGCTCGGCGTGGGCTCCTGGGCTCTCTGGCACAGCCAGGGTATAGCCTGCCAGGCCCCGAGGGTTCTCCAGGGCCCTGTGTGCCCCCGGGGAGCGTGGCTCTAGCCCAGGGCAGGTACGCGGGTGGGCCTGTTGAGTCCTCACCCCATGCTACAATTGTGGGGGCCGGCGTCCCTACTGCTCCTCAGCCTGGGGCCCAGACCATGGCCCCTGTTTTGGATAGCTCAGAGACCGGGTGCTGGGGCCCCCGGGGAGGATCCTGGTACCAAGCCCTGCCCCCAGGAATGTTCTGGCACCCAAAGCCGCTCAGTGAGCCCGGGGGCATTCACAGGACCTCCCCTACTTGGCAGCTCCTCCTGTGACCTGGCCCTGCCCAGGGCCTGTGCTCATGCCGTCCCCTTGCCCAGAGCCCCCCTCCTGCCTCTGTGGGGGCCTCCCCGGGGCAGTCCTGGCCCCAGGAGGGAGGCGAGCGGGCCAGCCTGTGCTCAATCGCCGCCCGTTAAGTGGGCACAGGCCGCAGGGTGGCGAGCTTTGGTTCAGCAACAGACCGCAGGCCCTGCTGTTCTTTCACACGAGAAGTTGAAATGGAGAAGTTTGTTGCTCGCGTGTCCTGAGGACGGGTCCGCAGGGCTGGAGAGGCCACGTCGAGCCCGGGGGGTCCAGGCAGGGCGCAGACGGCGGCGGCGCAGAGGCTCACCGCGCTCCCAGGGGCTCCCGAGCCAGGGCCAGGTGGTCAGTTCCAGCCACAGGAGCAGGGCTCGGGTAGGTCCGCGGTGCGGCGGGCGGTGCGGGGCTACGCAGGGGCACGACAGAGGGGCCGGGAGCCGGGCACGCTGCTGACCTTGCGGGCTGCTGGGGAGTCAGGTCCCGACTGTTTCTTTTTTTTTTTTTTTTTTTTAAATTTTTTATTTATTTATGATAGTCACAGAGAGAGAGAGAGAGGCAGAGACACAGGCGGAGGGAGAAGCAGGCTCCATGCACCGGGAGCCCGACGTGGGATTCGATCCCGGGTCTCCAGGATCGCGCCCTGGGCCAAAGGCAGGTGCCAAACGACTGCGCCACCCAGGGATCCCCCCGCCTGTTTCCTAGGTGCTCTGTGCTGGGGTCTGGGGCCCGAGCTCCCCGGACGGCCGGGGTCAGCACGACGCCGCACAAAACGGATGCGAGGCAGCCGCCCGGAGACTCGCAGTGCGGCCCCTGCCCAGGCGCGCACGGGCACCCGGGGTGCAGGGGCAGGTGCGCAGCTCCAACCGCAGACCCGCCTGGACATCACCTGCCAGCTGCTCGCTCACGGACGCGCTGAGGCTCGGGGCAGCACCTGGGGCCACCCCTGCTGCCCAAGGCCCTGCCCATGGGTCCCTGGGCCCAGGGGGGGGTCTCGACGGTCCTGCAGGGCGCACAGGGGCGGGGCGGGGCGGGGCGCAGAGAGGAGGGGCGGGGCTCAGAGCGGGGAGGGCGGGGCGCAGAGCGGAGGGGGCGGGGCGCAGAAAGGGCGGGGCTGAGCGGAGGGGGCGGGGCTGAGCGGAGGGCGGGGCTCAGAACAGGGTGGAGCTCAGAGAGGAGGGGGCGGGGAGCAGAACAGGGCGGGGCTCAGAAGAGGGGGCGGGGCTCGGCGCGGGGGGCGGGGCTCGGCGCGGGGGGCGGGGCTCGGCGCGGGGGGCGGGGCGGGCCGGGGCGGCGGGGCCCTGCTGCTCCCCCAGTGCTGCCGCTGCTGCGCCCCCACGTCCAGAACCGGCGCGCGGGCTTCATCCCCGCAGGTACCTGAGTTCTCCCGGGGAAGAGCGTCTGCGGAAGCCCAGAAGCTCCGAGGTGGGCGCTGCCCTCTGAGCCCGGGAGCGGGCCCCGGGGCGGGCGGCCCAGGTCGGAGGTCACGGCCCGGCCGCGCCCCAGAGCCCCAGGCCCCCCCCCGCCCCCGGGAGAGGCTGCGGACACGGGGCTGACGGGGTGTCCGCGTGGGGACGGGCGCAGGGCGGCTGTGGCTGGCCCCGCAGGGCTCTCGGTGCACGGCGCGAGCTCCGTGGCTGCGTCCCCCTTGCCGGGCCTGGACCCCTCCGCCGCCAGCCCCGCGCTCGGTGTCCGGGAAGGAGGGGCCGGTGCCTGGAAGAGCAGCTCAGGGGAGGGCCGCCGCGGGCCAGCACGGTCCGCCCTGGTCCCCTGGACACTAACGGGCCGCCAGGCAGAGGCAGGCGCACCCCAAGGGGCCCGGGGGTCACAGGCAAGCCCGCTGCTTTCCCCAGCACCCTCTCGGGGAGCCTGTCCGAAATGCCGCCTCCCCAAACTGTGAGGCCACCTGGGCTGATGCCACCGCTGCCTTCCGAGCAGGCTGCAGGGTCCCCGGGGCGGTGTGAGGGCCGAGGGTGGCCGTCCTGGCCAGAGGTGAGGGTCCCGTGTGCACCCCCCAGGCCCCGGGGAGGCCGTGTCCGCGGGGCCAGCCGGGGGCAGCCCGGCAGTCAGGCAAGAGGCACTGTCCCCGGCCCGTCCTGCCGTCACACGGGGTAAACCCCGAGGCCCTGGTGTCTCTTCAGCTGCAGAGACACGAACTGGCAGAAGCACAGGCCCAGCTGGAGGTGGCCCTGAGCCCCCTGGACGTCCTCAGAGGCGGGGAAGTATGCGTGGGCCACGCAGCAGGCGTAGCTGGACGAGAACCGCAGCATGGCCTCCCGGAACAGCGCCTCGCCCTCCGCGCACTCCAGAAAGACCTGCCTGCACTCCTCCAGCAGCACGTACACGAAGTGCAGCTTGTTCATGGTGTCACAGCCCACCAGCACGGAGTGGGGCGCCAGCAGGAGGTTGGCCTCGCCCGCTCTGAGGGCCAGCTCCCGCATCTTCCTCCTGGAGAACCTCTGGAACCAGCAGAGGGTGTTCACTGCCAGGACCAAGGCGAGGGGGCAGAAAAACACCGCGCCCGAGAGGAGCAGGAAGCGCTGCGCCGGCGGGCTCCGCTGGAGCCCCAGGACCAGCGTGAAGGACAGCAGCGCCAAGGAGACGAGAATCAGGAAGATGCCCAGCGGGACCCTGCAGCCCAGGTAGCGGAGGCAGGACCTGGGGGACTGCGCCCCGTTCAGGACGCCCAGGGCGCGCCGGTACACCTCGGGCTCCTCCAGCACCTCCTTCAGGGGGTCCGGGACACTCAGGGTGCTGAAGGTCCCCACCTGCCAAGACGACAGGCTGTCCTTGTTGATGCAGTTGAGGGTGAGGAGGGTCTTCCCGCTGTAGAGGGAGGCGGCCGGGCGCAGGGCCGGCACGGAGCGCGCCCCGCACAGGGTGGCCTGGCACAGGAGCCGCAGCACCTTGGGGTAGAAGCGGCTGTCAGTCGCCTCCAGGTAGGTCAGGTGGCTGAGGTGCAGCGGGACCCGGCAGGGCTTCAGCAGGACGGGGATGACGGCCTTCCTCTCCAGGCAGTAGCCGAACAGGGACAGGTCGGCCTCCAGGAGGCACCACCGGCTCTGCACGAAGTCCTGGCTCAGCAGCAGGAGCACCTTCTGGCTCTGCTGGATGCACTCGGCCATGTTCTCCAGGATGTTCCTGCCGGGGACGAAGTCCCGCTCGTGCAGACACACCCGCAGCCCCGGGAGGTCCGCCTCCAGGCGGCCGATGAGCGCGTGGGTCCACGCCGCGTCCCTGCTGCTGTAGCTCACGAACACGTGGAACTTCTCGCCGGGCCTCAGCGGGGGGATGGCCAGGGCCCCCCCTTCCTCCTCGGGGCCGGGATCCATGGGCGCCGCCAGGGAATCCACCCCCGGGAAGTCGCCTCGGGTCTCCGGAGAAGAGAGAAGGAAGCCGCCCTCAGGCTGTGAGACACAAGACAGACTCCCTCGGCGGGACGCTGCGGAGGACTGGAGGCCGGGAGGACCGCTGCGGAGGCCGGGAGGACCACTGAGGAGGACGGGAGGACCACTGTGGAGGATGGGCCAGGACAGCAGTGAGGCCCCAGGGGCCGCGGGGGAGGTGCCAGCAGCCCCAGCAACCACCCGCCCCGGCAGCGACCACCAGCTCCTGCTCGGGACCCACCGGGAGGGCCGTCCGCGCCCCTCGGCCATCGCCTGGCCCTGTGCCCCAGCCTCCCCCGAGGCGCGAGCCCCCGCCCCCGGGGCGCCCCTGCTTCCCGGTCTGCCTCCTGGTCTCTGCCGCACGCAGTGACCGAGCCCCCCGGGCCCGTGCGCCGTCACCTGGGCGTCCTCCTTGGTGACACACAACACCGGCTCTGAGGATTGGAGGCGCAGGGCCACTTCCTGTCCTTTCTCCCGCGGTTACGGGTCAGGGGCTGCCCCGGCTGGCTGGCCGTGTCCCTGAAATCCCTTCCTCGAAGCCCTAACCCCAGGGGATGCCGTTGGGAGGTGGTCAGGGCCTGAGGGCGGCCCGTGAGTGGCGACTGCCCCCAGGGGGTCCTCACCCTCCCACCCGGGCAGTAGCCCGGTGCCCTGAACTGACTGCCAGGCTCCAGACTCTAGAAATCACTATCATTTAGGAGCCCAGGCTCCGTGTCGTGTGCAGGAGCCCGGGCCCTCCCCGGGGCCCCTTCCAGAACATGCCAGCAGGTCTCTATGCCGCTCCACAGCCTCGCAGCAAGATCCCGCTGCTCAGACTCGGTGATCAGAGCGCCCAGAGGCCGAGCTGGACACCCAGGCCCGCGAGGTGTGCGCCGCTCGCCCAGCCCGACCCCCCAGGACTCCTGGCTGAGGCCCTGCCTCGTGCCCGCCACCACCTGGGCACTCTGCACACCTCGCGTGGCGGCTGGTTCCCGGGCCGGCCTCATGGGCAGAGTGGGCTGTGATGCCACCGTGCCAGGCAGCCCCTGCTGAGTCCCCTGCCCTCGGGTGCGCAGGAGCAGGGGTCACAAAAGGAGGGCCCGAGAGTAGCTCTGGGAGACCAAGGAGGAGAAGCCCACCTGCCTGCCGCGGCCTCGCCCCTGCTCCCCCCGGTGGCTGGAGGCAGGGCACCCACGGTGGTGACAGGAGGGGGCTCGTCCCGCAGCCCACCCAGCATAGCACGGATGGAGCTGTTGCAGGAGGCCGTAGCGTCCACCCTTCCTGCCCGGCAGGCCCGGTGCACGGGCACCTTCCCCCTGCAGCCAGACGTCCCATGAGCGGGGCTGCGGGGGGCGCTTTACCGGGGCCCCCTCCAGGGAGGGCTGCCCACCCCCCTCTCTCACCGGCGTCCTGCAGGCGGGCTGGGTGTGCGCGTCTAGAGGCGCCGGGACTCCGATGCTGCTCCTGCTCCGGGCCCAGAGGGCCCGAATAGTGCAGGCTCTGGCCTCACCGCTCCTCGGGCGAGGGGTCGGGCTGGGAGGCCGCCCGGAGCCCCCCACCCCACCCCCCAGCGCTGTCCTCAGACAGAAGGAAGTCTGCAGCCAATGCTTTCTAGAGGCATCTCTGCTCCAGCACGAGCAGTGGGAAACTGAAAAGGGAAGCAAATTGAGGAAGGCCCCTGGCGTGGGATGGGGGTGGGCGGACAGGGCCCCTTCTGAGAACGATGCTGGGGACCTCACGGGGCCGGATGGCGGGAGTAACGCGGCCACGACGCTCTCGAAATCGGCCCGGGGGTCATGATCGGTGCTGCCCGGCAGCTTTGCTGGAGTCGCCGGCTCGCTGGGGCCCGCCTGGCGGGGAGGGCTGGGCGCCCCCGGTTGGTTCCTTGGAGCAGGTCTGGCGGGGGCGGGGGGCATCCTCTGTGTCCCTGGGGCTGGCGACGCCCTCCAAGAGCCGATGGCAGCAGCTGGGCGACTTCCCCAAACAGTGGAGCTCGCCTCCCCCGCCCCCCCAGGCCTGGAGCCGCAGCCTCCTGGTGGCTTCCCCAACCCCCCCCCAGCCCCGCCCCTCCCCCAGTCTTACTCCATGACCCAGGGGAGTAGCGTCTGTGCCCCCCGGGGCCTGTGCCCGCCCCCACGGCCCCCCCACCTGAGCCAGAGGCCCGTCTCCCACCTGCGCCATCTCGGTTCTGGTTCCCGTGGTCACTTAGCGGAACAGCTACTCGGACTCTCACCTGAGGAAGAAACTCCAAGCTGCACGCTCCTGCGTGATTCCTACAAACAGCAGAACCCAGAATCGACGAAGCGGCTCGATGCCGTGATGCCGGGGAGGCTGCACACGCCGCGGTGGCCTGGGACGTGTCACCACCGGTTTGGGGCACAGCCTGCTACCGTCCCCAAGAGGCCTGGAGACACGGGCCTGCCCTTTGAGGACCGAATCCCCTAGAAAAAGGCCGTATGTCCAGCTGATGGACTTGTGCCTGAAACAACGGGACGTCGAGGGACGGGCACTTGCAACACTGTCACTGTTTGGAGAATAAGAGTTTTTCAAAATATTTTATTTACTTGAGCGAGAGAGCAGACACACGCTGGCCGCACAGCGTGGTGGGGGGGGAGGCAGCGGGAAAGGGAGCAGCAGACTCCTGGCTGAGCGTGGGGTCCACGCAGGGGCTCGGGGCTCGGCCCCAGACCCCCCGACCCTGAGAGCCTGACCTGAGCCGTCAGCCCGGCGGATTTCCGGAGGAGGATTTCCACAACTAGTCCTTTGAGGGGCCACCCTCCCTGCACACCCTGCCCCCCAATCACGCAGACACGCTCCCTCCCCAGCACCTGCCCCCAGAAGTGGGGTGGCCTGGGGTGACCCCCCCACAAGGACAGGGCAGGAGCCTCTGGAGCTCTGCTCAGCAGAGGGGACGGCGCCAGGGGTGGCTCCACCTGCCAGGACCCAGGAAGGCAGGGAGAGACGAGGGTGGGCAGGCAGCAGGGTGCAAAGGCCGAGGACAGTCCCCCTGGGAGGGCTGTGTGGGAGTCCCTGACCCCCCCGACAGCCCCCGCTGGGGGCACCCTGGGAGGTAGGTCTGCTGGGCAGGGCCTCCCAGCTGCACACCCCTGCCCTCCTGGCTTTGGGGGCACCTGGGGACATGACCCTGCCCCCCACGGCAATGGATGCCCCTCCCCCACTCCACAAGGCCGGGGACCCCAGACCCAGACCTCGGTTCCCTACCAGAGCCAAGGGGAAGAACTGGGGGCATCGGGAGGATCTGCGCCCCACACTCACACGGTAGCCTGGGGTGTGGGGAGCGCGGGAGGGCCAGGTGGGGGTTCAAGTGCGGACCCCCCCCACCGTCACCACCTTCCTTGTTACCTCTGCTTCCCCAGCAGACTCTGCTCCTCACCAAGGGGGTTTGCTCCTTAGGTTCAGCACCAGGGGCAGGGCTCCCGGGGGTCCCTGGGGTCTCAGAGCAGTGACACCCCCGCCCCCGCCCCCACCCCCAGGGGTCCAGTGTGTGCCAGGCGGGCCTGAGAGGGCAGCTGCTGCCTCTGACCAAGGACTGGGGGGCCCTGCCCCTTGGGGGGCCGGGTGGGGGGAATCCTGGTCCTTCCTCAGGCCTGGGCCCACCCCCTCCACCCCGACTCTGACTCCGAGTCACTGGGCGTCCAGCACCAAGGACGGGGTGGGGACTGGCGAGGGGCACCTGGGGAGGCGTGGGGGACACGCCTGCAAGTCCCCTCCTCTTCCAGGGGGTCCCCTCCTCGGCTGCCCACGGAGAGCAGACCCTGGGGGGTGGGGCGTGCACTGCTTCTCCCTCTGCCTGTGTCTCTGCCTCTCTGTGTGTTTCTCATGAGTAAATAAACAAAATCTTAAAAAAAAAAATTCCACGATCTGCCCCAAACATGTCCCATGGGCCTGCGACATGTATTACACAGTGAATATGCTGTTTGTCCAAGCAAAGGGCAAAGTCTCAAGTGACCATCAGCATCCTGGGGCCTCCTGGTAGGGCCTGCCTGCTGCGGCTCCTGGTGTCCAGAACGGGGCATCCTCCGGGGACGGTGGCCACTCCACAGCTCTCCCCAGCAAGGGAACGGGGGTCACTCTGGTCCAAAAGAGGACATGGGGCTCTGGAAGGTGGGGGTGGTAGGAGGTTATCAGCCGTTTCTTTTGTTTTTAAAGCCTCATGAAAAAAATAATAAAAAATAAAAATAGAGCCTCCTCATTCCCTGGGGGCCCGGCCCAGGTCTGAGTCTCTGCAGCCTGGGGGCCTAGGGGTCTTCCCCGCAGGAGGCCCAGCCCACCCCCCCAGGGCTCTGCAAGGATGCGCTGCACCCGGATTCCGGATTCCGGTTCTCCCGGCATCTACCGGACTCCGCGGCCCCTGAAGCGGTTTTCACAGCCAGGGAAGCGCAATTGCCCCGCCTGTACACCGTCCTCCCCGAGAGGTACCGCCTGTTTATTCGGGCCCTTGGAACACCCCTCCCGCATCGTGCGGGCGCGGGGACAGTGTGCGCAGCCCAGAGAGGCCGGAGGGCCCGGGGACGCAGCCTTGGGGCCTGGTGCTTGTGGACCCGCAGGCCCTGCCACGGCGCCGGGCTGGGCGGGAGCACCTCCCCGGGGAGCACGACCCCTGTCTTCTGCAAGTCCCGTCCCTCGCCCGGCTGCTGAGCTGGGGCCCTGATGGCAGCCACCGCACTGCGGTCCCCGCGCATCAGGAGAGGTCCCTGCAGCTGCGAGCCGGCGGGGAGCCCACAGCACCCCCACACCCCTGCCCTTGGCCTCTCTGCAGCGGCAGCTGCCCCTAGCCCGGGGGTGAGGGGCGTGCAGGTTCCTGGCCGCTCCGGACCTGGCGGCGCGCGCGGTGCACCCAGACCACAGAGGCCAGAGGACGGCGGCGCCTGCCCCCTGCCCCCTGCGCCCGCTTTCCTCGGGGCCCACACCCGCCGCAGGGGCGGCCCCCACCGCCCCCCTCAGCCCCAGGGCTCCTCCCAGAGACAGCTTCCGGCTGTTTGGCTTTGTTCAAAAATGGCCACAACAGCACGTGCTCCCACATCCTCTGGGCTCTGGGGGGCCTTTTTTTTTAAAATTTTTAAAATTTATTTATGATAGTCACACACACACACAGAGAGAGAGAGAGAGAGAGAGAGAGGCAGAGACACAGGCAGAGGGAGAAGCAGGCTCCATGCACCGGGAGCCCAATGTGGGATTCGATCCCGGGTCTCCAGGATCGCGCCCTGAGCCAAAGGCATCTGCTAAACTGCTGCGCCACCCAGGGATCCCTCTGGGGGAGCCTTTTAACCCCAGGACCACGCTGACCTGACCCAGAGCCCCCGCAGGCTCCTGAGGTTTCCTCCTGTGGGCCTCTGGCTCTGTCAGTCCCAGGGCCCCTCCGGGCGCATATCCTGGGGCCCCGCCCTGTGCATCCCTCCCCCCCCCGCCCCCCTCCCCCACATCCTCTCTGATGGGGGGGGGGGCCTGGCCTCCGCCCTCAATGTCCTGCATCTGCTCCCCTCTTCCCAAGCCAGAGCCTGCGCAAATGCTGCCCTGCTCAGCTCTCCGCCCGGCCCCACCATCCCCTGGCGGAGCCTCAGCCTGTCCCACACCGGGACGGGGGGGATCTGACCCATCAGGGCATCCTGGCCCCGGAGGGCAATGTCCCAGCAAGTGGGGACATCGGCTGAGCGCTGATGGGGGCCGTTCCCACTCCCGGAAGGACTAAGGGGGCTCCAGGGAGCCTCGGGCCGGAGCCAGGCCCCTGGGGCCCTGAGAGGGACGGCAGCAAGGCCTCCAGAGAGACGGGAGCAGGAGGGGTCCCTGAGGCCCAGACCTTGTGCCCAGGCCCCATGTGTGCGTGGGTCACCCCCGTTCCTCAGCCTGGCCAGTGCCAGACGCTGGGCCAGGGCGGTGAGCCAGCCAGCCAGCCGGAGAGGAGGGGCACCCAGGCGGCGTCCGGGCGGCATCCGGGAGGGAGCCCTGAGCGCCGGGGTCTCGGGCGACAGTCAGGCCTCGGAGGACTCGCAGCGGCGGGCGCACAGCCTCGGAGTGGACAGTCGCTGGGGCGCCCGGTCCTCACAGGGGCGGAACCGCCTGCCGCCGCCTACCTCCTCCTCCTGGGCTCCCGTGAGAGCACAGCCCCCTGAGGGCCATGGCGCTGGGGCTGGGCGACCGAGAGAGGTGGTGCGGGGCCCAGGGGGCAGGTTCGCCGCCCCCGCTCAGGGAGCCTGCGGGGTGAGAGCGCGCATCGGGAGTCACCAGGGCTGGCCCCACGCCGCCCGCCCGGTCACCGGGCTCCCCCGCCTCGGGTGCCTCCAGGGTGGACTGGCCCCTGTGCGGCTGTAAGGACTTCGCACAAAAGGGGCGATGCCACACAGCACGCGCTCCCCGCGAGGTTCTGGAGGCGAGATGTGCAGGCGGTTTCCTTGGGCTACAGTCACGGCGGTGGGTTGGCACAGCCCAGGCCTGGTTTCCAGACGCTTCCCGCAGGGCCTGCGGCAGGTGTCTGCGCCCCCTCTCCTTCGGGGAGGCTCATGATCACCTGAGGACCATGGTGTCCCCACCTCTGGGGCAGGTGTTAAGTCAGGTGAGCACCCGGGCGTGTTCCCAGGCCCCCGAGGGCTGGGGTGCGGGTACGGGCCTGGACAAGACGGCAGGAGCCGCAAGGATGGAGGGTTGCTCAGCCCCGGGGGGCTCCTGCTCTGCTTTCCGGCTCGGGAGGTTTGGCGGGTGTGGCAGTGAGCTGGCCTGGCAGACAGACGGCGGACAGGACAGACGGGCCGGGGCCACCCCTCTATCCACCTCCAAGTGGACGTTCCGTCCCTCCTGCCCCCTCTGGCCAGAGGTTGGGTAAAGTGCCACTTGTGTTTGCAGCAATTTTGCACCAAGTTGAGAAGGAACAAGTCAGGCTCCAGCTCAAATGCTGGAGGGGAGTGGCCCGGCCTCGCAGGGTGAATGGGGGCTGCCGGTGGTTTCCAACAGGACCTTCCCGGGACATTAGGGTCTGGGAAGTGCGGCTTTGGAGGAGTCCTATAGTGAGACCCCAGGGCCAGCTGCCAGCCATGTCCCACTGGGTGAGAACTGCTGATTGCCACTGGCCCCCACGTATTGGGGAAAGTCTGCCCCAGTCTTTCCATCGAGGACCGGGACATGCGTCCTGATATCCAAGAGGAACAGTCGGTCTCTTCAGTAAAGAGATGTCACCTTGGACCCCATGGCACCGTCTAGCTTGGGCTTCACATGACCCCACATCCATGGCACCAAACACTCCCCTCCACCAAGATTTTTGAGGAGAAACGGCATTTGTACCTTAGTCCTGTCCATAAACTTGGCCATAGGAGTCCTACAAAACGAATCCGTTCTTAGCATCAGTCATTACACTGATTCCCCCAAGGGAGCCCCGAGCAGGGCTTCCAGACCCCCCAGCTCTGTAATGGAAGGCGAAGGATGTGCTCACTCCCTGCGGAGGCAGCCCAGACGGAGGCACCGGACACTGGAAGGAAAAGTGGGCCTTTGGGTGACCTTGTGTCCCCGCACAGCTCAGAGCAGGTGGTGGGTTGTGGTGGGAAATGGTGCCGACGGAAGGTGGGGTGATGGGGCCAGTGTTTCCCGGGGCGCACCTGGGATGGGGGGGCCAGGGGCCTCGGCATCCAGCGGCCTCGGGCTGCAGCCCGTCTCCTGCTCACACAGCCTGCCTGGCCTGCTCCTGCGTGGGCTGGGGGGCGCCCGGTGACCACAGTCAGCTTTCTCTCTCCTGTGAGTGGCGGCTGAGGGTAAACTACCGGGGGACGGTCCATCAAAGACAGTGCTTTAAGGATCCGTCTTCATTGACTGGGAACATCTTTACTACCTTAGGGAGGGGCAGCCCGCCCTGGGGGGAGAGCGCGGCCCTCCCACGGTGACCCACCGGGGCCCCTCCTGCATCTGCGGAGGGAGAGCTCCCTAATTGAATTTCTCTGGCCGAGCCAGTTAACCGGCCCCCAAGCTGGATTTCGTTAAAGCAACTTTGGTTTTTCAAAAATAAACATGCACTGATCCGGGTTGTGCTTCCCGTGTCTGTCGTCCCCCGCAGACCGGTCTCCGGATCTGTTCTCAAACTTCGGGCAGAGGCTGCTGGCAGCCTGCAGCACCCGCCGAGGGTTTTAATCCACAGACTGTCCAGTTTTGGAAAGAATGTGAATAAGTGCGGGTGTCCCAGGGCCTCCCCTCCTGCCCGCACCTGGTCCGTGTGTTCCGCAGGAGCAGCCCCGGCCAGCAGTGGCTCAGGCCCTCCCCTCTGGACCCTTCCCGAGTCCCTGGTCCCTGGTCTCTGGTCCAAGTCCTGGGCCCACTGGGGCGAGCGCTGTGGCGCGGGAGGGGCTGACGGCAAGCACCCCTCGCCTAGCGCTCTTGGCCACCAGCAGCCGAGGGGCCAAGGGCCAAGCCCTGCCACCCCGGAGTGGCAAAGAGGTCACCCCTCTCCCACCTGCCTAGGGGCCTTGGCCAAGCCCTCTGGCCACTCCCAGGGCCGGTGTGGGCAGCGCTGGGTGCCTGAAGGGCCACCAGGGCCCAAGGTGACCTTGGGAGGATGGAAGCGGAGCCACCAGGCCTGGCGATGGGTGTCACCCGCGGCCCTGGGTTGGGGGAGCGCCTGAGCCTGAGCGGCACCACGCTCAGGGCGGGGAAGCTGGGCCACTCCGTGGGACCCTGGGTGCCCCAGGCAGCTCGGCAGCTCGTGGCAGGAGACGCGGCCAGCCGAGGGCGCCAGGAGAGGCGGGCGAGGGGAACAGGGCCCCAGGCGGCAGACCCCTCCCCCCCTCTGGGTCCCAAAGCCAATGGGTGCCCAGGCTCCCGTGGTGACGGGATGGCACTGCCCCGCCCGCCCCCAGGCTGCAAGCTCCGGTGGCCTGGCGCAGGGACCCGCTGGGCTGGAGGCAGAGCCGCGGGGCGGGGAGGCTGGGACGGCAGAGCCCTGGGCCGGGCTCCCTGGCGGCCGCTCGCCCTCCCCATGCAAGCGCCGCGTGGCCCGTCCCTGTCCCCGTCTCGCAGGCCCAGGGCGGCAGCGGTCAGTGCCAGGACTCCGCGCCGGCGTCTGCGTGTATTACCTGGGGGGGGGGGGGGGGGGGGGCGCCAGGTGGGTCGGCCCCACCTGTTCTGTTTCAGGTTTTATGTCTCTGCTGCTAGTACCTGTTCTGATGCCTCAAGCCTGCCTGCGGGGTCTTACAGATAAAACAAGTTACTGTTAAAGATTTTATTTGTTCATTCATGAGACACACAGAGAGAGGCGGAGACACAGGCAGGGGGAGAAGCGGGCTCCCCGCAGGGACCTGATATGCAGCTCCATCCCGGGACCAGGGTCATGCCCTGGGCTGAAGGTGGCGCTAAACCGCTGAGCCACCCAGACACCCCTTAAAGTGAGTTTTTAAAACCATGTCCCTACCACACTTCTCTGGAGAGCAGGGAGCAGTTTCCTTCAGTGTCCTTGAAAGGGGCAGCACAGAGCTTCCCACCTTGTGCAAGGCAGGCGGGCAGGTGTTGAGGCTCGCTCTGGGGCGCGACTCCCACGTCCCTTCCTCCCGCAAGCAGGACACTCAGAACTGGCTGTGGCTTGGGGCCCCAGTAGGAGACTGAGGCGGGAACCAGGAGGGGAAACAGTCTGGCGCCGGGACTGTTTTTTTTTTTGTTTTTTGTTTTTAATGATAGAGAGGCAGAGACACAGGCAGAGGGAGAAGCAGGCTCCATGCACCGGGAGCCTGACGTGGGATTCGATCCCGGGTCTCCAGGATCGCGCCCTGGGCCAAAGGCAGGCGCCAAACCGCTGAGCCACCCAGGGATCCCTGGCGCCAGAACTGTTACGTGAACTCACTAGTGACTTTCACTGACTAGGTTTGTTACCCTCCGGACCAAATGCAAATGTTCAGGCTTGTTTTGGGGATTTCCCCGCATGTGGACTTCGTGGAGCGCGTGGGTGAAGTGCTGAGACTGTGGGGGCACGTGGCCCGTGGGCCCAGCTGGGGGGTGCGGCCAGGCCTGGTGGCTCCTGCGGCTGCGGCTTTGCCCCAGGCCACATTAACTGGGGCGGGAGTCAGGACGGGCAGCGACTGTGTCCCCAGCTCTCTGCAGGCGTCTGGCGGCGGCACAGCCCACGGGGCCTGCTTTCCGGGCTCGCTGCAGCCTGGGCGCAGGCAGCTGAGGCTTGCGGGGCCCAGACCACAGGGTGCGGGTCTCTAAGCCCTTCCCTCCCTACAGGACCGCATGGGGGTGGCCCGGAGGAGGGGACGGACCTGTTTTTAGCAGCAGGAGGCTCCCCCAAGTCACGATGATGCCTGAACTTGCTATTAGTGGCCACGGTTCTCCCTAGGTTTCTGGAGAGGAGACTTGACGATGGATTTTAAAGGGACCCCACCCCAGCTCCTGAAGTGCAAGCTGCAGAGAGTGACCGTGCGGTGACCAGGGAGGGCAGGGAAGCCCCTTGCCCTTTGACCTTCCTGGTGCTGACAGGAGCTTCTGCAGGATTTCCAAGGGCAGAGGTGGTGGCTGGCGGCCACCGTGCAGGGCCGCACCCCCAGTCCTGAGCCTCCTGGTCAGCTGGCACTGCTCTTCCTGGCAAACCCAAGCTCCCTGAAAGTCAGGACCAAATTTCATGGACGCACAAGGCTCACTTTGCAAATAGTTTGAGGATCATCATGGCCACTTAGGGTAATCCAAGGCATAGGGGACAGTGAAACCAAGGCAGGAGGAAGACCACCATCCCCTGCCCACTGCCCGGCATCTGCACTCACCTCTGCGGTCTCCATGCCACGGAGCCGGGGTCTACACGGAGCCCGGGTCTATGCGGAGCCCCGCACGCAGTCCCTACGGTCCTGGGCAGCCTGGAGCTGGCGGAGGAACGTGTCGAGTCAAGGTCAGTGTTTCTCCACTGTCCCCACCCAACACCTACCTGGTGCCCCCGCGGATGTGGTCGCTGGCCCGTTCATCTGACCCGGGGCGTGGTGCACCCCCCACCCCAAAGCAAAGGACCTGGGAAGGCCCACCAGCCCGGTGCCCTTGTCGATGGTCCAGACCAAGCCTTTCTGCTGCTGTGGAGAGGGCTGCTGTCCCCGGCAGGGGGCTATCCCTCTGGAGACTTCTGCTGTCTGTTCCCCTTCTCTTGGGGGTCCCGGGTTCCTGTGTGTCCTGGGCCAGATCCCCAAGCCGTGTGGACCTGCTGGCCCAGGGACCCAGTTCCAGTCGGGCTCATTCACTCTGGTCCCTGGGCAGCCTCGGGGCACGGTCAGCGCTCAGGGCTCCTGCTGGTCACTGCACCGGCCACAGGCGCCCCTGCAACAGCCCAGCCTGCTTGGGGTCTGCGGGGGCTGCTCCTGGCCCATCCCCGGCGGGTCCCCCGGCCACAGGTCCCGAGTCTGTGGGTCCTCAGAGGGTGGACCGGTCAGTTCCGTTTTAGTGTTTCTCAGGGAGGGACTCCCACAATCTGACCGTAGATCCCGACGATCAAGAGAAGCCGTTGTCTAGGGGGCACAGGGACTTCTGGGTCCTTCCTAAGCTGGGCAGTGGGGTGGCATCTACTGGTTCCGCCAGGACAGGCAACTCTACACGTGCTTTTGTACCCATGAGATGTTTCATGACAAGAAAACGCTGCTCTCCATCGGGGACGATGACTGCTGAATGCCACCACCGTCTGCGCCACCGGGAAAGCAGGCAGCCGGCCGTCCAGGGCCAGGCGCGCTCCCCGGGGCTCCCCTGCGCCGGGACCTCCGCGGCCTCCAATCCGCAGCTCCCAGGCAGTATCTCTGAGCAGACGGGCTGCGCTGTCCTTCCAGCGGGGTGACTCAGACGTATCCGGGGCGCCTGCGGTTCCGGTGCTTTGGTTTTGACTTTTACAGAAGTGTCTCCGCTTAGACAGACAGGTGTTGCTTCTGCTGTCCCGTATGATCTTAAAAAAAAAGATTTTATTTGTTTATTCATGACAGACAAGAGAGAGAGAGAGCGGCAGAGACCCAGGCACAGGGAGAAGCAGCTCCATGCGGGGAGCCTGACGCGGGACTCGATCCCGGGACCCTGGGGTCACACCCTGGGCCGAAGGCAGGTGCTCACCCGCTGAGCCCCCAGCTGTCCCTCCACACTCAGTGCAGAGTCTACTTAAATTTTTTTTTTTTTAATTTTTTTTTTTAACTTAATTATGATAGTCACAGAGAGAGAGAGAGGCAAAGACATAGGCAGAAGGAGAAGCAGGCTCCATGCACCGGGAGCCTGATATGGGATTCGATCCCGGGTCTCCAGGATCGCGCCCTGGGCCAAAGGCAGGCGCCAAACCGCTGCGCCACCCAGGGATCCCGAGAGTCTACTTAAGACTCTGTCTCTGCTCTTCCCCTCCTGCCACTCTCTCTCAAAATAAATAAATCTTTTTTTTTTTAAAGTCACTATGAACTCAAAGGTTTGAGCATATTTTGATGTTTCATTCAGTCACTCAGGCATCCCAGTTGTGACTCTCAACGATGCTCAGCAGTCACGTCTCTGACAGTGGGGCCCCGTTAAGTTGGCTCCTGAGTCCAACCTCAGAATTCTGTAACTTCCTTGACCTCCAAAACGGAATCCAGGCTCTTTAGTAAATCTACTGATTTAACCGGACGTACGTGTTGGAATATACGGAATATCCGTAACGAGTGAATCAGAATGCTTTTAATTCAAATTCAGGACAAGGTTTCTAGTAACTTCATTGATTCTAAATCCAAATCTTCTTGTTACCATACCAGAAAATGTCACTTCTCAACACGACTTGGGACATTTCGGCTGTTTCCAGTCTTTGGTCATTAAACATTTTACTGAATAAAATTCTTGCCAGTGTGTGTTCAGGATCTATCCTTAGAAGCACCTTGCTGGGGATGCCCAGGTGGCTCAGTGGTTGAGCGTCTGCCTTCAGCCCAGGGCATGACCCTAGGTCCCGGGATCAAGTCCTGCATCGGGCTCCCTGCATGGAGCCTGCTTCTCCCTCTGCCTGTGTCTTTCTGTCTGTCTCATGAATTAAAAAATCTTAAAAAAAAAAAAAAAAAGCAGCAAAGGTCAAAGGGTAAAAGCAAAAGCAACTGTTAGATACCGCCGAGCGCTGTTCTCAGGGCTGCAGCTCAGCATCCCCAGCCCGTCTCCACACAGCCCTCGTAAACAGTGCAGCCAAACTGGATGCGTAAGAAGAGGCCTCGGGGGTATTTTTATTTCTAGCTGTCTTGCTGTGAGTGAAATGAGGGAGTCTGCTTCTCTCCCTGTCCTGTTCTGCTTTGGCTGAGGGTCATGCAGAGGCAACACAGAAAAGGCATCTGTAGGAAAAGTGAACTGGACCGAGAACCCCTACCCAACGACCCAAGACTGGGAGCGCCCCTGGTCACAAGGCAGAGCAGCTGGAAGAATTCAGACAAGTCAGAGAAGTTCCAGAGGTAAAGTTCCAAAAAAAAGAGGGATCCCCGGGTGGTGCAGCGGTTTGGCGCCTGCCTTTGGCCCAGGGCGCGATCCTGGAGACCCGGGATCGAATCCCACGTCAGGCTCCCGGTGCATGGAGCCTGCTTCTCCCTCTGCCTGTGTCTCTGCCTCTCTCTCTCTCTCTCTCTGTGTGAGACTATCATAAAAAAAAAAAAAAAAAAAAAAAGAAGTTCCAAAAAAAGATAAACTCAAAGCCCCAAATGACAAAGTCGGCCAGGAAACGGGGCACTGTGAGTCAGCAGAGGAATGGACAAAGAATCAGACCCACAGAACCTTCAGACGTTAACATGATTGATCAAATAACGTAAAATTAGCTTAATATGTTAAAAAAATAAAAGAATGAGTTGAAAACATGGTAAACAAAAGCCATAAAAGACAAATAAATTAGAAAACACAGAACTAACAGAATTGAAAATGATAATTATTGGGCAGCCCGGGTGGCTCAGCGGTTTAGCGGCACCTTCAGCCCAGGGTGTGATCCTGGAGACCCGGGATCGAGGCCCGCGTCGGGCTCCCTGCACGGAGCCTGCTTCTCCCTCTGCCTGTGTCTCTGCCTCTCTCGCTCTCTCTCTCTCTCTCTCTCATGAATAAATAAAAGAAAAAAATAAGAAAAAAAGAAAACGATAATTATTGAAATTAAAACCTGAATGCGTTTAACAGCACATCTGATATTATTGGTAAGAAAATGAGTGAACTGGAAACTAGATCGGAAGAACCCGTCCAGAATGAGGGAAAGACCGCGAAGGAGTGGAAAGTACGGCAGGGCTGGTGGGAGAGATGACGGACTGAGGAGGCCTGAGACACGCAAGGCTGGGGTCTGGGAAGGAGGAACAGGACGGGGCCCCTGCGGGAGGGGACCCCAGGTGCACGGGGCCCATCCCGTCCAGCGGAGCTGCCCGACACCAAGGATGGAGACCGAGCCCCCGGGAGGTCGGGCCACGGGATGACGGCCGAACCCTGAGCAGCAGCCGCAGAGGAAGGACGCTGCGGGGAGGGGGCTGGCGGCCAAGCGCCCAGTCCTGACCAGACTCCTTCAAGCGCAAGAACAGAACGACGCTTCCCGGCAAACAGAATTGAGAACGCTTGTCACCCTGACAGTCACCACGGGAAGTGCTGCGGACGCACGCGGCAGGACAGATTCCACGCGGAGCAGGGAGGCCGGCGGGCGAGCCACGCGGGGTGTGCTGACCATGAGGCACAGACGTCCCTGGGGACGAGCTGCCGCGCACACCTGCGGTCACGCCCAGGGCACTGCGGGCAGAGTCGGGGTGCAGCCCTCGTACCTACGGAGGAAGGGGCAGCGCTCGCCGACCTGGACCCGAATGGGCGGTCACGTGGTGAAGTTTCTGCGATGGGACGCGAGTGCCTGACATCCCAATTGTCAGAATGAGAAAACTGACCTGCTCCGTCCATAATAAGGCACAAAAAGAAAAAAGAAAGAAAATGTGAGCCAAGGGGCACCGTGCAGACTCACGGGGCTCTAGGACTCTGAGGAACGCCCCCCCACCCCCGAGAGAGTGGGGCTGCCCTGCCAGTGCCCACCGTGTGCTGAGCCCCCGTACCCAGGGGACCCCCGAGGATCAGAACGTCAAATGCCTGGTGCAAACCCAAGGGGACAACCCCGTTTCCCAGCGGAAACAGACCCGGGCCAGCCGGGCACCCCTAGGCGCCGCCGGCCTGCCCTTAAGCCCAACGCACCCTGCAAACGAGCCCCCCTCCTTGGCGGCGCCTGCTGTTCTGAGGCTCCCCGGGTGCACAAGCGGTTCGGCGGCAGAAACCCTCCACGGGGGACAAGGACAGGCTGAAGCAGCAGCTTGCTTGGCAGGGCAGCAGTGGCCATCCGGCCCTGAGTGGACGGGCTGCCTTATGGGGCTGATGAGGGATGAGGATGCTCCGCAGGGCATGGGGGGGACGGGGAGGGCCAGTCTCCCAGGGGAGGTGGTCGAGGTCGGGCCGGAGTCTCCACGTGAGCAGCCTCCTCTACGCAGTTCTTCCCCAGAGTCCAGGAGGGCGGCCTGGGGCCCGCTGCCCCACTGCTGCCCCTGCCCCCCGCCGAGTGCCACATGAGGGCTCTGTGGATGCTCCAGGGCCTGCACCCGCACCTGTGGTGACCCCCTTCCGAGCTCCTGTGGCGCAGGCGCTGCCGTGACCTGCCACCCCGACAGCCCCTCTGCTCTAGTCTGGCTCAGCACCAGCTGCCTCCATTCGAACCCGGAGCCCTCGCACACGTGGTCAGCCCGAAGCAGGCCGGGCGTGGGCCGACAGAATGGGCCCTGCACACAGGCTGTGCCGCTGGGTCCCCGCTCCGCCAGCTGGGCCCCGAGAGCCTGGCCCTACCAGGACAGCGCTGGGCCGCGGACTCTGCTCCCGCGCTGCCTCCAGGGCCTGAGGCGCGTACCGCCCTGCTCTGGCCGCATGGGGACTGGCACTCCCCCATCCCTCGCTGCGACACCCGTCTGCCCTGTCACCGGCATCCTTGGAGGCGCCGGCCCTGGCCGCCAACTGCCCACCTGAGGCACGCACGAGCTGGTCTGGTCCTCCTGGACCCCGTCCACTCTGATCGCCGACGGGCGAAGGGGCGGCCCAGGAACCCACCCCCCCCCCCCGCGAGCCCTGAGCATCAGCAACTCAGCCCTGCGTCCCATCCTCAGCCCCTGGGGGCTTTGAGGCTTCGGACATTTTCCTGGGAACTGAGCGCAGAGAATAGACTGGCAGAGAACAGACTGGCCGTAGGGACCTGCCGCTCCTTTCTCTACCTGGTCCAATGAGGCAGAAGAGACCACCGGACACCGTGAGTGACAAATATTTACGTATTTACAAAGCGCGTCCTCAGGACAGCCGCTGCAGAGGGCGGCGCATGGCTGGTCCCCGCTGCACTCGCCAGAGTACAGCCGGTGGGTCCGTCACTGCTCCCATGGTCACGCGGTCATTCGCCGAGGATCGACGTCCAGGGTGACAGGGACCGGGGTCTCGGGGCAGCCTCGCGGAAGGCGGAGACATCGCACTACTGACACGGTGTCCTGTGGAGGTCACCTGCCCCCCTCGGGGTCTGCTTGGAGGCCCATGGCTTTCTGACCACGTGGTCACTGCTGATTCTTTTTTTTCTTGCTGCTTTTAAATCCTCGCGACGCCCCTTGACCGAAGCAGATGGTGGAAGGTATTCTGAAAAGGAAAACGAGCCTTCGTACTAAACCGTCGCGGTTTCTAGCAACAAAAACCTCCACTTGTAAGAGCAGCATCACGCGGGCGTTCTTGCTCCTTCTTTCACTTTGTGGGACGTTTGGCACACGGGCTCCCCTTGCCCCAGACGCTCCGTGCCCGAGGCCCTGAGGCAGCTCCCAGCTGGCCAGCGGCCCTGGACCTGCTCCCAAGGGACAGTCCGCCAGCAGCACCCTTGCCTGGGACGCTTGGCCAAGACGGCTGCCACGGCCAAGTTTGTTTGCAGGCCCAGGCTTCCTGTGACCCTCCATCCGGGAGAAACCCGACCGCCACGGGCATCTGGGACCCCCGTGCAGGCCAAAGTCTGGGCAACAAAGAGATTTGTTGGTAATCTCTTTCCTCCCGTCTGCCATTTTCCCTAAAATTAGACTTGAAATCGAGTTTAACTCATTAAGAGCAGAACCAGTACGAGAGAGACAGGCTTGTGGGTAAGAGCAACCACAGCCAGCGTTGATCCTGCATCCCATGACGCAGAGGGGAGCTGGTGCCTCGCCCTCCTGGGCCCCAGAGCCAGCGCGCACGGGAAGGCGAGGCATTCAAGAGAAGCACAGTCAGGCTCTCAGCTCCCGCGGAAGCTGACGCTCCGACCCAACGTCTGCTTCTCCCAGACAGGACGGTGCCCAGGGTCAAGCCCAGCATCCTCAGGAAGCTCACCTTCACAACTTGCTGCGCCAAGGTGCCAGGTACTAACCTGTGGCTGTAGGTCCGCCGTTCGGCCACGGGCTCTGGGACGGGGGCCGCGTGTTCAGAGCTGACTTCCATGGCGTCCCCTCCCGACTGCTCCCCGTCATCCCCCAGAGCTTCTGCTGACCCCTGTACGGTGGCCCCGGGCGTGGCTGGGCTGCAGAGACAGACGGGTGAGTGGTGGCTCCTGTGACCCTGTCTTTCCTCATGGACGAACTCGCCAAAAAACAATACCTCTCGCAAAAACACTTTATAACTATTCCAGCGTAGTATAACCCCTAGACTATTCAGACGGAAGCCAGGGTTACGACAAAGTCCTAGGAGAATGTTCGTTAACAGGCGCTGCATCTGTAAACTTGGCAACACCTACGCTTTATCTTTTAAAAACAGTATTTCTGGTTTGCCACTGGGTACGTGCCTTCCAAGGGAGCCCAAAGTCTTTGCGACCGTTCGTGAGAAGCCTGCCACCGCCAACTATGGAGTGTGGGAGTCCCCTCCCTGACCCTGCTGGACCCAGCGCTGCAGGGCACTTCTCCCCGAAATGATTCCTCCCAGAGGAGAGCGCTGGCTCCCACCTGAAGCCTCTCGCTCTCCCATGACACAGCGCGCTCTCGGAGTTACTTTAAAGAGCACAGTCCTGCCGAGGGATACCAGCCTGAAAAAACTTCAATCCACAATTCTCAGGAGGTTCTGAAGAATCACTGAAGGAATCACTCAAATGAGGAAAAAAAATAAAAAAATAAAAAATACAAGACAGGGCAGCCCGGGTGGCTCAGCGGTTTAGCGCCACCTCCAGCCCAAGGCGCGATCCTGGAGACCCGGGATCGGGTCCCTCGTCGGGTCCCTGCAAGGAGCCTGTTTCTCCTTCTGCCTGTGTCTCTGCCTCTCTCTGTCTCTCACGAATAAATAAATAAAATCTTAAAAAAAAAATACAAGACAAATTCAAGAACCACCGAGGCATTTCCCCAGGATGCACTCTGAACACTGACGTGTAACAAAGGGCTTTACTGCCAAATTACCAACCCGGCAAAAAATCAGAGGGTCCGTGTGTGGGGGCCTGAGAGCCTGGGACAAATGCCCAGCGGCTATGTGAGGGCCCTGCTGGTGGGGCTGGCGCCCCAGAGTGGTGGAGGTGGGCAGTACAGCCCTGGGGGAGCACGGAGGAAGGGGCGACGTTCCTAGATGCCCCACCTGACCAGGGCGGACAGTGAGGTGAGACCCCAGTCCTTCCCGGCAGAGCAAGACTGTCTCTACTGCTTTAACCCCGCCTGACAAGTCAGCCTATCGCTCATCTGCAGCTGAACGTGACCCAAGTAACAAAGACGCTCAGCGATTGCTCCCATACCCTTTTTTTTTTTAATATTTTATTTATTCATTCATTCACACACACACACACACAGAGGCAGAGACACAGGCAGAAGGAGAAGCAGGCTCCACACAGAAAGCCCGACATGGGACTCGATCCCAGGTCTCCAGGATCATGACCTCGACCGAAGGTGGCGCTAAACCCCTGAGCCACCCGGGCTGCCCCCGCTCCCATATCCTTAAAAGCGTCTGCACTCAAAACGCTTTTCTAAAGTCAAGGGCCACACCCCACAGCCTGGTTCATGTATCACCCCACGTACCCTTTGCTTTTCTTTGGTTTATCGAATCGGAAGTCGGCAGGGTAGAGGTGACGCCGCACCAGGTGATCCTTCCTGTCTTTGCTGGTCTTGAACTTCTCTGCACAGCCTTCCACCAGGCACTGATACTGAAACAGAAGCAGTGTCACCTGTGTCCTGACCCCCTGGGGCCTCCCAAACCCTCACTGTGCCCCCCGCCCCCCCCCCCCACAGCGCTGGTGCCTGCGAGGCAGCCGGCTTGGGGACAACCCCCCACCCCACCCACCCCCGCCCCAGCACCTACGACACTTCACCCACCATGTCCTGCCTTTCGGAGAGGATCTGGAACAAGGAGTCGTGCCACTCCAGGATGTGGACGTCCAGCAGGTGGAGCGAGGGGAAGGATCGTCTGCAGAAGGAGCAGACGTTCCTGTGCAGAGTGTGGTAGTGGTGCTCATAGTCCTCCAGGCTGTCGAACACTTGGCAGCACCCTGCCACCTGGCAGGTGAACTCGGGCACCCTGGCAAAGGAAACCACCTGCAGCTGACAGGGGGCCTCGGGCTGCCGGTCCACACCTGCCTGGAAAGAAGCCCCACAAACCTTTGTGTGTCTTCCCCAACCCCAAATCCTACTTCCTTAAAAATCAGATTTTCAGGGGTAGCCCGGGCGGCCCAGCAGTTTAGCGCCGCCTCCAGCCCAGGGCCTGATCCTGGAGACCCAGGATCGAGTCCCCAGTCAGGCTCCCTTCGTGGAGTCCGCTTGCCCCTCTGCCTTGTGTCTCTGCCTCTCTTTCTCCCTCTGTGTCTCTTGTGAAAAATAAATAAAATCTTAAAGAAAAAAAAAAAGACATAAAAATCAAGATTTTCACAAAGCAGCTAGAAGGCCAGGCAGGAGGGGTGGGGACGGTGGTGGGGCAGAGAGCGGGGCCGCGGGTGACCCGAGGAGGGGCGGGCAGGGCAGAGCCGCTTACCTGGGCCTCTCGGGCTCCTCTGCCACCTGCGTGAGCACGTCCTGGAGGTAGAGGTGTCGCTGCACATCCCCGTCCTGCAAGGCAAGCATGTTGTGAGCGGGGGCCGGGCGTGATAGCCCCGCCCACCCAGGAAGCCCCACCCTTGCCCGCGATCCCGTCAACCCAGGAAGCCCCACCCCCTGCACTGCCAGCCCGGCCCTTGCCCCGCCCCGCCCCCGCCCATCAGGAAGCCCCGCCCCCCGCCCTGCCAGCCCCGCCCATCAGGGAGCCCCCGCCCCCGCACAGGCAGCGCGGCCCTTGTCCCGCCCCGCAGCCCCGCCCACCAGTAAGCCCCGCCCTGCCAGCCCGGCCCTTGCCCCGCCCCACCCAAGAAGCCCCGCCCCGCGGCACCCCCCCCCCAGGAAGCTCAGCCTCCACCCGGCGGCCCCGCCCCGCCCGCCCTTGCCCCGCCCCTGCCCCGCCCACCCCGCAGCCCCGCCCCGCCCCGGAAATCCCGCTCCCGCCGACAACTGCCGTCTCTTCCCTCGCTCACGCACCTCGAAAAACTCGTGCTCCCGCGGGAAGCGCACCCGGCGCGCCGCGAAGTGGAAGGGCGAGGCCCCGGCCGCGGGGTCCCGCTCCACAGGCAGCGGCTCGGCCGCCCCGGGCGGGCCCCCTAGGCGGGCGTGGAGCCCGGGCGGCAGCTGCATCGCCCCGCGAGCGGCCGGCCCCTGAGCCTGCGGGCCGCCGTCCGCGAGCCGGGCGGGGCGGGGCCGGAAGTGACGTCGGGGCACTTCCGCCGGCGGCGCGGGCGGCGCTGGGGCTTCGGCGGGCGCGGGGCAGGGCGCGCGGGGTCTGCAGGGGGCCGAGCCGGGCCGGGCCGGGGGCGGGGGCGGCCGCCCGGGCTCCGCGCGGCTTCCGTGTGCGCCTCGGGGGCCGGCTGGCGGCTGCGGCGTGGCCGGGTTCCTGCCCCTGCGGGAGGGCGCAGCGGGATGCCTCAGAGCCGGCGCCATGAGTGAGTTTCGGATTCACCACGACGTCAACGAGCTGCTCAGTCTGCTGCGAGTGCACGGAGGGGACGGGGCCGAGGTCTACATCGACCTGCTGCAGAAGAATCGGACCCCGTACGTGACGACCACCGTGTCCGCGCACAGCGCCAAGGTGGGCCGCGCCCCCGCCCGGCCCTGCTGACCCCCGGGGCGCCCAGGGTCCGCACCCCGTGGAGCGAGCGGGGGCCCAGGGACGGCGCCGCACCCAGCTCTCGGGCCCGCGACGGGCGCTCGGATCCCCAGGACGGAGAGGAGGCTCCCGGTGCGCCCGTGACTCTGGGTCTCGGGGTCGTGGTTCGAGCCCGCGCTGGGTGCAGGGATGACCTGGCACCCAGGGCGGGAAGGGCGCCCCGGGGTTGGCTGTGCTGGAGCGCCTTTTTTTTTTTATTTATTGAAGATTTATTTATTTATGATGGAGGCACAGACACAGGCAGAGGGAGAAGCAGGCTCCGTGCGGGGAGCCCGACGCGGACTCGATCCCAGGACTCCAGGGTCACGACCTGGGCCGAAGGCGACACTAAACCGCTGAGCCCCACGGGGATCCCTTAGAGATTTTATTTATTTATTCATGAGAGACAGAGGGAGAAGCAGGGTCCCTGCAGGGAGCCCGACGCAGGACTCGATTCCGGGACTCCAGGATCACACCCCGGGCTGAAGGCGGCGCTAAACCGCTGAGCTACCCGGGCAGCCCTTGAAATTTCTTTAAAACAGATTTTTTTTTTTTTTAAGTCTATTCAAGTAGTTTGTAATTCAGAATTAGGGGTTCTTGGTAAAAGAGAGTTCTGAAGTTTATTTTCAGAGACGTTAGTCATGAGGCTTCGGTTATTTAACTAGATTAATAAGGGCACGGGGGTAATTAGAAAAATTCCCCGAGGGATCCCTGGGTGGCGCAGCGGTTTGGCGCCTGCCTTTGGCCCAGGGCGTGATCCTGGAGACCCAGGATCGAATCCCACGTCGGGCTCCCGGTGCTTGGAGCCTGCTTCTCTCTCTGCCTCTCTCTCTCTCTGCCTCTCTCTCTCTCTCTGTGTGACTATCATAAATTAAAATAAATAATTAAAAAAAAAAAGAAAAATTACCCGAGCAGACACGGCTTTCGGGAACACAGAAGCGGATGTATTCTAAGGGGGCCGCCCTGAATCATGAGTCAGTGTGAGCCCTGAGCCTGTGCCTGGCTCCACAGGGAATAGTGTGGCTGTGTAAAGTGATGCAAAGCCTAAGTGGTGGTTCCCTGATCTCAGGCTGAGGAAGCAGAACAGGAGGGAAACTACAGGGGGGACCGCACGTAGGTTTAACAAGGTTTTATTGGGTCCAGGTTTTATCTCAGAGGTGTGTGATGGCTTAGCCTGCCTGATTTTACTTATCTTGGTTTCTGTGTATAATTTTTTGGAAGACTTTTTTAAAGTTGTGTGTTTTTACTAAATCTCTCGTGTTTATACTCTCGAGGTTAAAATAGCAGAATTTTCTCGTACCCCAGAAGACTTTCTAAAGAAATATGATGAATTGAAATCTAAAAACACAAGGAACCTTGATCCGCTGGTGTACCTGTTATCAAAACTCACAGAAGACCGAGAGGTAAGGGCCGGTGGGCGCCTCGGGAGCGTCAGGAAAGGTGGGCGTGTCGCAGGTGTCTGAGGGAGCTCAAGTGGTGGGGTTTGGGGTTGCTCTAACGGACGCTCTAAGCACCAGATGTGCCCCGAGTGTGCTGCGTACCGCAGGTCTCTGCCCACATGTGGCCCCTGACACGTCGCATCTTTCCCTGCCTTGTGCTAGTAGCACCTTGAGGGAATATAGGAATGTACTCGTGGTGCCTCCGAATGAACAGCAGCTCATGTTGGCATAGACTTGAGAAGCATTACAGTGATACCTCCTGGCTCCTCCTTGCCATGTCTCTGCTTTGAATTGCGCATGGGCTCCTTGTGGACGCACTTAGTGTCGAGGCTGAAGGAGCCACCACACCCGGGAGCGGCCAGGGACATGCTCGGTCTTCTCCCCACGCAGGCCCAGGGTCTATTCAGGGGTGAAGGCTGCGGCCAGGCACCTTGACTCCCCGCACCGGGGACGGATAAAGGGAAGTGTGCAGCCTGGGAAACTGGCCGAGCGTAGGGAAGAGGCTGTGCCCTTGGGAACGGAGCTTGGGAATTGGCTGCGGAGTGCATTGTCCTCCTCTCCTGGACGCTGACAGTGGGCCGCAGCTCAGGGACTCACAGGAACACAGAAGTGCACGTGCTGGTTGCACTCGCGAACCAAGTGGGGGCTGGCCGCGCTCTGCGGAGTGCACAGGCGTGCTGGCCCTTGCGATGCACAGTCTTGTGTGTTTGCAGACTCTGCAGTATCTACAACAAAATGCGAAAGAACGCGCCGAGCTCGCAGCCAATGCCTCGGGCAGCAGCACCAACTTCAATGCCCCCACCGCGGCCTCCAAACTGTCCATGCAGGAGCTGGAGGAGCTGCGGAAGCAGCTTGGCAGTGTGGCCACGGGCACCTCGCTGCAGCAGGTAGGGCCCCTCCACTGCCCCAGGCTCTGTGCCTGCTGCAGCACGTGTGCATCTTCGTCGCCCCCTAGAGAGGAGCTTGACCTCCTCTGCAAGGATGACCCCCCCCCCCAGCAGTGGAATGGCTTGGGCAGGTTCCCGCCCGCTGGGTTGTGGGGCCAGCCTGTGGGGGGCATTCACATGGATCTCAGCCTCCGTAAATCTTATTCTTTGTTTCTTTTGATTAGTTTTTGGCAGTTTATTTTTGTAGAATCATAGCTTATAATTTTTTGTGTGCCTTTTTCTGTCTGTTACGGGTATTGCTTTATTCTGCTCTTGGTTCTTGTCCCGCCCTGGTCTGTGTCTTCTTGTGGTGATGCCTCTGTGGCCTCGCGGGCCCCTCCGAGCTGCACCCCGTGAGGGTGTCAGTGGAGCCTGTGGTCGAGCTCAGTGGCTCTGACACATCGGCACCTTATGTGTCCTCTCACTGCTGCCCCGTGTGACAGATGACAAGATACTTGGCACCTGCCCTCTTGCTGGCCGCCCTTGACCCTGGTGCTTCTAAAAGTCCGGCCCCTACAACTGCCCTGGTCAGCTTCTGGTGGCTGGTCTCACAGGAGGGCCTCTGTTCTGGGCACGTGCAGGAGCTGGCCTTCCCCTGCCCTGGGGGACCCAGGTAGGGGCCCCCTTCGTTAGCTGGCTGTCACAGGGGCCTCGTCTTCACTTCTCAGGTGACGTCTAGATTTCATGCCACCAGGGGAAAGCAGTTGAGTCTGTAGGTGCTCCCCAGAAGGGTGCAGTCCTTTGCCGGTGCTCCTGTGGGTTCCGCACAGACGGAGCCCCTGATGACAGGTCCCTGTCTGGTCCCCAGCGCCTTGCACCGTGATGGGCATGGAGACCCTCACTTCATTTCTTCACGTGTCTATTGAATCCTCCTGCTGAGTGATTCAGGGATTGACTTTTCTAGTGTCACAGATGTCAGCTGTAAGTATTTGTACTAAAAGTACGTTTCTCTTTGTTTTTGTAAACATCCTCACCAGTCTCTGGAACTTACAAGAAAGTTGCTTCGAGATAAGCAGAACAAAAAAAATTCAGGCCAGCGCCTCCCCGTCTTCCCGCCCTGGGTATATGAGAGACCTACACTGGTTGGGGATTTCCTGACTGGCTCGGGCGTAAGCACGGACTCGGCTGTGCCCATAGGTATGTGGTGTGTTCGTTTCTACCGCCCGGGCGCCTTTGAGCAGCGTGGGCCCTGTCCTCCCTGAGTGCTGGGTCTCCGTGGTGCTGGCTCTTATGTCCTCGCTGTGCCTGGATAGTCCTCTCTCTCCTCCCCTCCCCCACGTCCTCTTCTACAGGGACTCTCGGGGCTCACTCCCGGGTCTTCCTTGCCAGTTTCTCTCTTCCGGGAGGTCTTGTTTATTTTAAGGAATCATACCCCCCCCCCCCCCATTCCTGGATCTCTGCCCTCGGGACACCTCCCTGAATTGGGTCTCATGTGGCCATCTGCCTGTTGTGTGTCTTTGGTGGGGCTCCCGACCTTCCCTCTAGTGTCTCCACCTTTCGTGTGGTGACTCCTGTTACAGTTCATCGGGTCCTGGAGCTGGGGTGGGCACCTGCGTTTGCTTCCTTCCCGCTGCACCAGCCTGGTCCCAGGTCCCCCGCCTCCATCTGCCTCTCCTGCCCAGACACTGTCCTGCTCTCACTGGCTTGGGACTCAGCACCTTCCACCTCTCTGTGTTAGAGGAATGTTCTGCATCTGCCCTGCCTTGTATGGGGCCGGCAGCTGAATGTTGGCAGTGGGCATTGAGATGCCACTGGCATGGCTGAGGATTGGGTGTTTAGCTTTCTTTCCGTTGGTGCAGGCGGCCGGAGGTGCGGAGCCTCACATCCTGCCTTGCCGCCCTGTGGCTGCCCATCATCCCAGAGCTAGCGGCCCTGAGCCTCAGGCCTGTGCCCCGCGTAGCCTCTCTGGACTCCCCAGACCCTGGTGAGCCGCAGAGACGCTGGTGGATTGGCCTCCTGGCCACACATCCCGTACCGTATCCCCTCCCCCTGGCTGTCCCTGTCCCTTCAGAGCTCAGGCTCCAGGCTGCCTGTGCCACCGCAGCAGTTCCTCTCGGCCGGCCTCTTGCTGGCACAGCTTGCAGTGTCGTCCTTTTCCGTGGGTGGGCGGGGCCCTGGGGGGCAGCGGGGCATCTGCCCCTGAAGCCGAGGTTCCCACCCAGGAGCAGCCAACCCAGTGCTGCACTTCTTGCCTCCCCGAGTGCTCTGGGGGCTCTGACCGGGGTGGTGCTCGGATTTTGAGTGAGTGGTGGCGAGGGCTGGCGGTGGGTCCTGGAAGGCACGCCTGTGCTTGAGAAGCCGGAAGCCGATCCTTGGGGCTCCCGTGGGAGCTCTGAGTAGGACAGTCCTGATGGCCATTGCACTTGCAGAGAGAAAATGGAGCTTGAAGTCAGCGTGGCTCTGAATGCCACGTGATCTGGCCACATGGACAGGTGGCTGGTGTGCTCAGGGCCCGTGACCTGCCGTCAGCAGGCCGGTGTGCAGGTGTGTGACGCCAGCAGTGCTTCTGTGAACTGCCACGTGCACGTGACGGGCAGCACCATCCTGGGCTGCCAGCCCCGGTTCTCGGGTGCCTTGGGGCCAGCTGCGCAATGCGGGGCCGCGTGGCAGTCTGTCCCAGCAGGTGTTGGGGAGGAGGGCGAGCATTGTCCCGGGGCCGTGCAACGAGAGGGATAGGGAGCTGCCTGGGCTGGGAGGCATTTGGCGGGTGGTCCTGGTTGGTGGCATGTGACTGTCCTTGATTGGGTGGTTGTAGGAAAGCGCCTCCTGCGGGGCAAGCGTGCTGGAAATGGTTGGCACTTTAAAGACTTTAAGGAAAGTCTTCATGTCCCTCAGCGGCCCAGACCCGAAGTCGTAACCGGTGCCGTAAGGACAGCGTGTGTCAGGAGCGCTCCTTCAGTTCCCTGCTTCATCCTCTAACAGCCAAGCCTTCACTTGTGTCCAGGGGGTTTCACGTCCCTGGTGCGTTAGGCTGTGGCACAGCCCCGGCTCCGCCTGCCCTGTGCTCGTGGTGCTTCTGGAATCCCAGCCTTGGGGACCTCACTGGGAGGACTCAGATCCCAGGGAGCAGCCCGATGCTCGCGCCTGTGACTGTTTGAGGGACTGACAGAGAAACCAGCGGGGACGTGACTGAGTAGATTAGGTCAGCGGGAGTGGGGGGCCCTGCAGGCGGGGCCGCGGCCCGGCTGATGTTTGCGGCCCACAGGCACGCTGCCCCTGGCCTCCCAGGAGTCGGCCGTGGTGGAGGACCTGCTCTACGTGCTGGTGGGTGTGGACGGCAGGTACATCACCGCCCAGCCCCTCACCGGGAGGCAGAGCCGCACCTTCCTCGTGGATCCCAACCTCGACCTGTCCATCAGGGAGCTGGTGAACAGGATCCTCCCGGTGGCTGCCAGTTACTCCACGGTGACCAGGTGGGTGCCTGACAGGACCTGAGGCTGGACACCGGCCTTCCCAGTGCTCTTGACCCCCGCAGCTTGCACTTCGTGTCTGTAAGCTCGTTTGAGTCCTCATCCGGAGAGCATCCGTGTCTTGTGACCTGCTTTCACACCCGGCATGGTTTTGAAGGGCCTGGGGCCAGTGCAGGGGCTGGTGTCTATGGGTTCCCTTCAGGGAGAAGACCTTGAGTGGGGAGGGGACTCCGAACATCTGATCTCGGGGCGCCGACTGTCCAGCCCTTGATTTCCGCTCAGGTCGTGATCTCGGGCTCCTGAGATCGAGCCCCGTGTCGCACTCCCTGCTCAGCGGGGCGTCTGCCTCTCCCTCTGCCCTGCCCCCTCCCCCAGCTCATGCTCTCTCCTCTCCCAGATAAATAAATAGAATCTTTAAAAAAACCTAAAGGAACATCTGACTTCTGATTTGAAAATGTAGATTCCCGTGCTCACAGGACCCTGGTGCTCCTTTTCTCCCAGGTTCATCGAAGAAAAGTCTTCCTTCGAATATGGACAGGTGAACCATGCCTTGGCGGCCGCCATGAGAACCCTGGTGAAGGAGTACCTCATCCTGGTCACGCAGCTGGAGCAGCTGCAGAGGCAGGGTCTCCTGTCCCTTCAGAAGCTCTGGTTCTACATCCAGCCCGCCATGCGCACCGTAGACATCCTGGCCTCCCTGGGTACGTGCCTGCCTCCCACCTGGCTCGTGGGGCAGCGGGCGGCACGTGTCGTGGTGGGTGAAGGGGAGACTCCCAGCTCAGGCACGAGACATTCTTCACTTGGACACGAGAGTGTGAGGCCAAAGCCTGTGTGGCTTCATGTTTTAGTTTGCGGGAGGAAAACTCTGGAAGCTCTTACCGAGAAGCTTTCATCGAGCTTAGGGTCTGAGTCGATCCTGCAAAAGAGGCATCTGCCTGCAGGAGGCCCCACTCTCGTGACGTAGCTGGGAGAGCCCCAGGCAGTCCTCGGTCCTGAGTGCCGCCTCCTCCTCCTGGCAGCCACCTCGGTGGATAAAGGCGAGTGTGTGGGGGGATCCACGCTGAGCCTTCTCCACGACCGCAGCTTCAACTACACGGGCGACAGCCAGGCGCAGGAGCTGTGTCTGTACCTCACCAAGGCTGCCAGCGTGCCCTACTTCGAGATTCTGGAAAAGTGGATCTATAGAGGGATAATCAACGACCCCTACAGGTAGGGCTCGCAGAGCCTGAGGGAGACGTGGGGAGACGCGGGGAGACACGGGGAGAGCAGATGCCCGTGTGCAGCCCCGCAGCCCCGGGGGGCCTTCTGTCACGTGGCGGGGTTCCAGACCCCTCGGATGGCGGCTCCCGGCCTCCTGCCGTGGGCTTCCTCCACGGTTAGTGGGGTTTGTGGGCTCCTTGCCGGCGTGATGTGTTCACTCTGTGGAGGGAGCTCACGAGGACGGCTCACGAGAATGCTGTCGGGTTGAGGTATGTTGGCTGACATACTTCAAAGATGCAGTCATGGCCCCGAGTAGTGTCTTCATCAGCGGTTTGAGGGACAGTCCTATGGAGGAACGTGGTCTTAGAACCGTGCCTGGCATGAGCGGCGTCTGAAACAGGCGCGAAGGGGCCGCAGCCCTGCTGTGAGGGTCGTCGTGTTGCCCGTGTTCGCAGGGAGGGAAGGGCCACCACAGTCCCCTGGCGGGGGGGCACTAGACAGAGCTGACCCCCAGCCTGCACCTGGACGTCCTTGGAGCCCCCGAGGGGCTGCTGGGTTCGGGCCACCTCACAGCTGGGGACTGGCTGTTGAACCTGTCGGGGGGCTCGTCCTGTGCTTGCCAGTGAGTTCATGGTGGAGGAGCACGAGCTGCGGAAGGAGAAGATCCAGGAGGACTACAACGACAAGTACTGGGACCAGAGGTACACGGTCGTTCAGCGGCAGATCCCCTCCTTCCTGCAGAAGATGGCGGGCAAGGTCCTCAGCACAGGTGAGCCCCGCGCCCCAGGCCACTGCGCCCGTCCTCCTGTGGCTCTCCTTGTGCTCCTGCTGCGGGGCGGGTGCCCCCCTGCTCCTCAGCCTGGCCTTCTGTGCCTGGCAGCCGGCCCCTCTGCCTGTGGGCGCTGGCCTCCGTTCCTGACCCCGGGGCCCATCCCACGGATGCTCTCCTCCACTGCTTACCTCTAGAACCGGTCCCACTGACAGTGACCCGGGCGTGTGGCTTCTCCCCCCAGCGTCCAGCTCCCGCCCGTCATCTGTGGGATCCACAGGCCCGACACCCACCCCCCAGGCTTGGTTGGCAGGGGCCCTGCAGGTTCAGGGCAGCGGCCCGAGGTCAGCAAGTGCCGAGCCCCTGGGCCACCCACACCTGTGTGACGTGGCTGCAGATCAGCGGTTCCCACGAGACCCCTGGGGTTTGAGGACTCGCTAGGACGGCTCCCAGAACGCAGGGACACACGGCTCTCCAGGGGCTGGGCTGTTAGGGAGACGTGAGCGGCCGGGTGAAGAGGTCCCGGGGGCGAGGCCTGGGCGGGGGCCAGGCGCAGGAGCCCTGTGCGCGTGGCCTCGGGTGCGCCCCCACACGAGGCGTGGACGTGTCCACCACCCCAGAAACTCCCCACAGCCCTTCACTTAGTGTCAGGGAGCGTCCGTGGCGCAGGCCCCACTGATGAAATCCTTGGCCGTGGGCGATCTGTCCACCTCCTGCCTCTCCCGTCCCCGGCATTGGGGTGGGACTGGATGCTCCAGACCTCCGGTCACAGGGCTGGTTCCCGAGCTGTCTGGGGGCTGCCCACAGTCACCCCACGGGCGTGAACTCAGGTGTGCGTGGAAGGGGCTCGGGAGTAAGGAGATGGCAGGGGCTTCAGGAGCTCCGTGCCAGCAGCCAGGGACAAGGGCCAGAGATGACACAAAGCACCACAGGAAGCAGTCGAGGACACGGGCCTCTGGCCGAGTGGTGTTCCGGTCACCCTCGCGTGTACAGGAGACAGGACATAGAAACACGTAAGGGCGGGCGTACTGGCCACGCTGCCAGCCACCCAGAAGGACTCAGCAACCTAGGAGGGGGGTGGAAGATGATGGAGAATCTTCTCTGGGAAGCTTTGAACTTATTGCCATGCTCTTTGCTAGAAAAATTCAGATCAAAGTGAGTCTGGCCCGTTAACAGCGCTTAGTGGTTGTGTCCTGAGTGGGCATCAGCTGTGCTGCTCTGCCTTGTGTGCCGGGCTCCGGAACCGTCCTGCCACCTGGTGTTCGGTCCGGCAGCCAGCGGACTGTGGTGTAGCCTAGGGGTACTGAGGGATTTCATCTGCTTGCTCCTTGTTTGCTAGGAAAGTATCTGAACGTCGTCAGAGAGTGCGGCCACGACGTCACCTGCCCGGTGGCCAAGGAGATCATCTACACTCTGAAGGAGCGGGCATATGTGGAGCAAATCGAGAAAGCTTTTAACTACGCCAGCAAGGTCCTGCTGGCCTTCCTGATGGAAGAGAAGGAGCTCGTGGCCCATCTGAGGTGCGCTGTCTGCCTTCAGCTCAGCATCTGGAACCCTCCTGACATCTGACTGAGGCCAGAAACTTACTTTTAGTGGCTCTGTCGATACAAAAGCGGGCACGGTGGCAGGTGGGCTCCAGCCTGAGAACCCTGCCGTGTTGGTCCTGCTTCCCAGGGGCCCAGCGGAGCCATGTCTGCCTGTGTCGCCTGTTGGAGGCAGCTCAGCTTCCCAGTCTTGCCCTCGGCCAAGGGCCTGCAGCCCATTGTGGGCAGCGTCTCCTGCCATAGCAGGACACCGGGTCCTTCACCGTGCCAAAGTGGTTCGTTTCTGCCCGTGTGGAGCTGGCCGCTGGTCCCCCCTTCCTGGTCTCCGGCCATACCACCCCGCCCGCACCGACCTCCTCTGGTGTCAGAGCTAAGCGGGGTTGGACTGCCCAGTATGGTCTAACGTACTTCTCTGCAGGGTGCTAGCAGGCGAGGAGCCGGGCTCCGGCCCCACCCCTGGGCTGTGCAGCCCCCCGCCCCCCCACCACGCACACCACTTGTTCTGCTGCGGGCCCTTCATCGGCGCCCAGCTCTTCTGTCAGCCGCCCGTCCCGTCCCGCAGCCTCGCTGCTGACCCCCTGCCTCCACCCACGCTGCAGGTCCATCAAGCGCTACTTCCTGATGGATCAGGGCGATTTCTTCGTGCACTTCATGGACCTCACCGAGGAGGAGCTGAAGAAGCCGGTGGACGACATCACGCCCACCCGTCTGGAGGCGCTGCTGGAGCTGGCCCTGCGCATGAGCACCGCCAACACTGACCCGTTCAAGGATGACCTCAAGGTGGGTGGGGGAGCACCCTTCAGACCTGCTACTCACGTCCAAGGAGGCGGAGCAGCAGTCTGAGCAGGAGGCTGCAGGTAAAAACCCAGGAGAGCCAGCTCCGGCCGGTGATACCGCACCTCGCCCTCGGACAGCACACGGGTGATCACACGCGCACACTCAACCAGGGGAGGACAGCGACGCAGGCGCGTTTCCTTAACATGTCCTGTAGCTTCCCCCATGAGGACATGCTACCTGCTAAGACGTACAGAACAGGCGCTCGGCAGCCGCATCAGTGCAGGTTTGGGTCAACAGGAGGCTGTTCGTATTAGGGGAGGTCAGCGGTTGCACGGGCTTTCCAGCTGAACCAGCGGTTGGCGCCCGACCCAGTGCTGTGGAAGGTCGACTACTGCTGTCACTGGGCGTGCTTCCTGTTTCGACACGGGCCTGGCGCTGTGGTAAAATCATGAATCCGAAGGGCTTCAGGCTTTTCTGATTTGCTGTGTGGTTTCCCGTTTACACCATCGGGTGTTTTTAAAATGATCTGTCTGTACTCTTCCTTCACTCTGGTGGAACGCGACTTAGGCTTTATTGGCAGAGCCTTGTTTTGTAAGCCAGCCTTCCCGAAGCACAGTCTGTCGGGGGCACCTGCCTCGGATCTGGACCTGCTGCCCCAGCTCATGGTGCGGCTGGGCTGGGGCAGCGGTCAGGACGCAGCACTTTCCTTTGTCTTTCTCAAGATCGACCTGATGCCTCATGACCTCATCACTCAGCTCCTGCGGGTTCTGGCCATCGAGACCAAGCAGGAGAAGGCGATGGTCCATGCTGACCCCACTGAGCTCACACTGAGTGGCCTGGAGGCCTTCTCTTTTGACTACGTCGTCAAGTGGCCCCTGTCGCTGATCATCAATAGGTGAGCATTGATCCTTCTGGTACTAGTTCCCCGGATGCCCTTCCTGGTTTGCCAGGAAGGCAGGATCAAATCTGCTCAGCCGCTGCCTTGTTGTGTGGACCGTTCACAGCAGCTCTTTGCGTCCCTTTGTGTCCAGCGTGGGTGGCCTGGGGGCCAGGGTGCAGAGCTGCATCAGTGACGTCAAAGCCTCGGCCACTCACGGCCGTGAGCCTCAGGGTGTCTGACGCCGCCTGCACCCACCAGGTGTCAAGAGTCCTGTGCACCTTTTCCTCCCTTGCAGGAAAGCCCTGACCCGCTATCAGATGCTCTTCAGGCACATGTTCTACTGCAAGCACGTGGAGCGGCAGCTCTGCAACGTTTGGATCAGCAACAAAGCCGCCAAGCAGTACTCTCTGCACTCCGCAAAGTGGTGCGTTCATTCCACACACTCAGATGCTCCCCTCAGGGCAAGACGGTTTCCCTCTTCACACCCTTAAAAAGGCAGTTTGTCCCACACTCATGTAGCTCTTAGGTCCGTGACATATCCTGGGCCCTGGCCCGCCACGTGGACGCTGGCCGTCCCTCCGCTGTCGGTGCCGGCGTGCGGGTGGCCGGGTCTATCAGAACGTGAGCCCTTTGAGGTCTGGGAGTATTTGTTCGCTCCCGCTGGCGCACGTGGAGCTGCACACTGTGGGCGGGGCACCTTGTTTCGGCCAGGCTGCTTTGCACGCTGGTGGGTGACACCAGGTGGCGTGTGCACCTGTGGGGGCCCCTGACAAGGCAGAGGGCTCGCGGCTGCTGCGGTGAGGCGGGATCGGCGACCCCTGCGCTGTAACTGCTGCGTGCTCGCTCAGGTTTGCTGGCGCCTTCACTCTGCGACAGCGGATGCTCAACTTCGTTCAGAACATTCAGTACTACATGATGTTTGAAGTGATGGAACCGACTTGGCACATCCTGGAGAAAAACCTGAAATCTGTGAGTTTTAGCTTTCACCCTATCACAGCACTTGAGAGGCTCTACGGCACCCAGGGTGTGTGGCACCAAGTAGGGTCTCGCGGGAACAGCGTGGGCCAGGTGCCAGGAGCTGAGTGCCGCGCCGGCCCCCAGCTGCTGAGGAGCAGGCGAGCCCTCTGTACACACGGGAGCTTTCTGGGTGAGCGCGGCGAGGGTGTGCATGAGTGTTGGGGGTGGGGGCGCCTGGCTCTTGAGCTTATGCAGAGAGTCTCGGGGATGGGGCGGCCCCCGCGGCACATCCTGGGGCCTGTCGGTGCGTCCCAGAAGCGTGAGGGCCAGCAGCACCCTTCCCTTCTTGCTTTCTGTGCTTAAGAACCAGAACTGTGGACTTTTGGGGGCAAGGACATGCAAAGCTACAGGCGCAGCCTGGCCCGCGTGGGGTCTGGTCCCTGCACAGAGTCGTGCCGGGAGCCATGGCAGGTGCCCTCTCTCCACGCAGGCATCCAACATCGACGACGTGCTGGGCCACCACACGAGCTTCCTGGACAACTGTCTGAAGGACTGCATGCTGACCAACCCCGAGCTGCTCAAAGTCTTCTCCAGACTCATGTCCGTGTGCGTCATGTTTACCAACTGCATGCAGGTGCGCCGCCACGCAGGCCACCCACCCCCGCCTGCCGGCCTGGGCCACTTTCCCGAACCTTTCTTGGGCGCCTGGCGCGCTCTGTCCCACGGGAGGTGTTTGTTTCAGTTATAAGCAGAGGCCCCAAAGTGCTGGCACAGGAAGTAAGTGTTGGGAGGCGGGGGCGACACGGGGGTTCACCAGGGCTTCAGGACCTGGGGGGGTCTGTGTTGGCCGGGCCAGCAGGAGAGCGTGCAAGGTGGGGGCCAGCGCGAGGGAACAGGAGCCTGGGAACCAGGTCCATATGGGGCTCGGCCTGGGGAGACGCCGTCTTGACAAGACTGCATTGACGAGCCGTCTGACGGCACCCTTGGAAGTCGTGAGGGCCCCTGCGCCCCCGCATCCGCAGAGGCCCCCCAGCTGCGCACTGGCTCGTACTTCACCTGGGCCGGGCGCCTTGAAACTGACAGCGGCATCTCTTTCTGACCCCAAGAAATTCACGCAGAGCATGAAGCTGGACGGGGAGCTGGGCCGGCTGACGTTGGAGCGCGGCACGATGCTGGGGCCACCCACGGAGGCTGAGCGGGCGGAGGAGCGCGCCCGCAAGGAGCTCGCCAGGAAGGTACGTGGCCTGCAGCTGCGTCCGGTCGTGCTGGGGCCGCCGCCCGGGAAGCAGTCCCGCTGCCGCCCTCTGCTCTGTCTTCCCTTTGATTCAACAAGTTCATCCTCGTTAGAAGTTAGACATGCGCTAGGTGGTGTCCTCCCCAGACCGTCCCGTCCTTGGGCCTGCTGTGCTCCAGGGCGAGGCCGCAGTGCCCGGGGCAGGGCTGGGTGTCCCGCGGAGGGCCCTGCGGTCACCAGTCAGGGTCCAGCCTTCGCTACGAGGGCAGGCGTCTCTGGGCACCAGCCCCACTCTGGACGGAGCCCAGGCCCCTGCTCCCAGGCCACTCCCTTGCTGAGAGGGCGCTGGGAGGAATCGCCGTTTTCACTTGAAAATCTGGGCCACGTATAGAACAGCTGAGGTGCGTGGACCTGCTTCCATGTGGTGGTGGGAGCAGGGCAGGGTGCCTGCTGCCCAGCCAGAGCCTGTCTGTGTCCCGCCGTCTCAGGAACTTCTATGAGGCCCCCTTACCTTCTGTCACGTGAAAACTCCCCCAGACCCCTTCTGTGACGAGGGAGGGGAAAGGGAAGCCGAGCTGGTAGAGAGCCGCGGTCGGGCCAGGGGCGCTCATGGTGCCCGACCGTGCCTTCCAGTACCTGGCAGAGCACGTGGACGCCCCTCAGCTGGCATCCAGCTTCGAGGCGACTATCAACAAATTTGATAAGAATTTCTCGGCGCACTTGCTTGACCTCCTGGCCAGGCTGAGCCTCTACAGCACCAGCGACTGTGAGCACAGCATGGCCAGCGTCATCTCCAGGTGGGTGCCTCCCGTGCGCTGCCCCGCTGGGTCTGCTCAGGTGTGCGGGCGTCTGCCCCTCGCATCCCGTGTGCTGCTGGTCACTCCTCCCTCCCTGAAGTGACCGATGGGCGTGTGCGATAGTTTGTGTCCCCTCGTGTGCCCCACTGTGCGTCAGGCTGCCCCGTCCGTGCCCCCAGCGTTGGTCCCTGTGAGCTGGGCTGCGTCGGCCTCCCTGACACTTTGTGCCCCCAGCTGGGATCCTGAACACTGGAGGGCCCCCCAGCCTGGGCCGTACACGGCAGTAGCATCGCCCACGTTCACATGAGCAGCTGGGGTGTGGGCAAGGGAGGATGGGACCCGCGGTGCTGCTTGACCAGGAAGTCACTGGGAGCAAGCAGTGGGGTCATGGCAGCGCTTAGTCACTCCCTCCTTCCCCGTGCTTGGGCTCTTGGGGCTGGAGGTGCCTTGCACACTCTTGGGGTGTGACCACACATTCCTGAGGACTCAGGAGGGCTCATTGGGGAGGACAGGTGCAGGGGGTCAGGCTGGGCAGCCAGGCTGTGGCTCTGGGGCAGGTCCGCACCACCAGTGGGCCTGGCAGGGTCCTGGACGCCCTGCTCTGTGGGGGAGAAGCAGTCGCCAGCTGGTTCCCAGGGCACCCGGGCTGGGGGCTGTCTGATGTCCTAAGTACAGGGCCTGGGAGGTGCCCCCAGCCTGGGCTGGCCCCACATCCAGGGGAGTGGGGTGGACAGGCTCTCTGCTGGGGATACCGCTGCCCGAACCCCTAGTCGGGTTTGGGCTGTCTTGCCTTCAGCGTGCATGTGTTCAAGTTCTGACGTCAGGATCGCTTAAACCAGGGGCGGCAGTTGTGTGGTGGGCGTCACTCACCCCTGAGGCAGAGCTGATCCTTTGCCTGGGGGTGGACGTGTTGGCTGGCGGGGCCTGTGGGGCGTCTGCAGGAGCCAGGTCTTCTCCTCCCACAGACTGGACTTCAATGGCTTCTACACGGAGCGCCTGGAGCGGCTGTCTGCAGAGAGGAGCCAGAAGGCAGCCCCCCAGGTGCCTGTCCCGCGGGCCCCCCCAGCATCAGCGCCCAGGGTCGCCGTCCCTGCTCAGTGAGGCCGCAGGTGCTGCAGAGACGGGAGCTCAGAAGCTTTTACCTGAGTACCGCCGAACCACGTGTTGTTAGCGTTTAAAGTCTGGATGTGGCCCCTCTCGCTGCCCTCGTTTGTTGGGGTCCCAGGTTCCACTCTGCAGCAGCCACCCCTGACCAGAGTGGGTGTGTCCACAGCCGTGCTTCCGTGAGCTCGCTTCAGTTGTGCAGGGTGACTTTTTATAATGTGTTTGTTCTCAAATAAAGACAAAGTGAAAACACATGGCGTGGGGCAATACGGAGACAGTTACCAAGATCCGCACAGGGTACAGGATTCAGATGTCCAGGTGTCCACACCGGGCCAGGTACACTGTCCTGGGCTCCCGGGCTCCAGCACTAGGGGGCAGCCTGGTTCTCGAGCTGTCTCAGGCCCCGGCCGCTGAGTCGTGAGGAGCACCCGAGGTGGTGGCTGGGACCTGACCCCATCCTGCCCCACAGCTGGGACCACCCCCTGCTCTGGTGCTCCCGCCATGCTGCCCACCTGCCAGAGGTCCTGTGTCACTGTCCCAGTTCAGCTCTGACCACCTGTTTGGGGGTGGGGGAGTCCTGGCAGGCAAGGAGGAATGAGAAGCAGGTTCTTGGAGGCTGGGTCCCCCCTCACGGCAGGGGTATGGGCACCTGCAGCCTGGCCACAGCTCCCCCTGCAAGCCAGACTGCTTCCTCTTCCAATCTGCAGCGTGCCCGGGGGTGGCCTGTGGGCTGAAGGCGCAGAGCCCCGACATGCAAACCTCGCACTGAGAGCAGAGCAGCCCCTGGCCCTTGGCTTGGGGCCTCCTGTGCTGCCCTGTGGCCCAGGAACCTTGTGTCCTGGTCCCGGGCTCTGGGCAAGCCTGGTGCCTGGGAGCTGCAGGTGGGGAGGGCGGGAGGGGGGGACGAGGCGCGTTCTGTGGGCTGTGTGGGGTCCTGCGTCCTGGGAGGAGGCTGTGCTGCTCCTGGCTGCTGGCGTCAGCTGCACGTGGCGGCCTGGTCAGCTGCCTGGGGCGCTGGTGCATCCACAGCGGCTTTGGGTTTTGCCGATACAGGGCTTTGCCTTTTTCTTAAATAATTGCGACACACAAGGAAGGAAATGAGATCAAGATCGCTGGGAAGGAGGGGGCTCCCATACCTTGTTGGAAAGGGGAAGTGGTGCGTCAGCGCGGGGAGGGCCCATGCGTCCAGACCACCTCTAGCCTGTCACCCTTGCTCCGGCTGCTCAAAGTCTGCGAGCCCCTCCTGCCCTTTTTTTATGCCATTTGCTTTGGGGGAAATGCCGGTCTGCTAACCTCTGACCTCTGGCCAGCACACGCTCACACCTGATGTGCCACTCACACCTGATGTGCGGCTCACACCTGATGTGCGGCTCACACCTGATGTGCGGCTCACACCTGATGTGCCGTCACCCCAGGGCGCGTGTCCAGAGCACAGCTTGGGCACCTCGCACCGTGGAGATTCAGCTTTAGGAGGTGGGGGGGGGGGGCAGGTGACAGGGACCCACCAGAGAAGCAAGGGTGCGTGGCAGCTGCCTTCCCGCAGGGCAGGAAGAGGCTCAGGGTGCTGTGTGAGCAGCTTTCTGTTCCCCCGGAAGTGAGGGCGCATCCGCACCTGAACACCCCCTGCGACCACCCACAGCCCCACCCAAGCCCCTGGCGGCCACTGGACCAGCAGGCCTGAGGGCGACCCTGTGCCTCCTCACCTGCATGGGGCAGGGCGCAGGCTTGCAAGGAGGGGCCGGCTTGGTCTGTCCGCCAGCCCCCTCAGTTCATTCTATCCTCCCCCGCCCCATGCTGGACGCCAGGAGCCGATCAGGAGCCCCCAGGGGCCCAGGAGGGACGCAGGGAACCCCGAGAGCGAGCCCCACCCTGTGGGCCCCAAGCCCCGCCCCTCCCGGCGTCTGAGGGGCCGATGAGCTGATAAACTGCGGGCCAGGGGCTCGTCTCGGGGCGGGGCCCGACCTAGTCCCTAGCACACAGCCGCCTCCCGCCAGCACAGCGTCCCTGGAACCTGGATCCCGCACACAGCGCTCAGGTCCTGTGCCGGCCCCGGATCCCCGCCGTGTGCCTGGAGCGCACCCCTGTCCTGGCCCCGGATCCCCGCCGTGTGCCTGGAGCACACCCCCGTCCTGGCCCCGGATCCCTGCGCTCCCCCCGGTCCCGGCCCCGGATCCCCACCGTGAGCCCGGAGCACGCCCCCAGTCCCGGCCCCGGATCCCCACCGTGAGCCCGGAGCACGCCCCCCGTCCCGGCCCCGGATCTGCACGCTCCCCCCGGTCCCGGCCCCGGATCCCCACCCTGCGCCCGGGCCATGCGCCGCCTGGGGCTCCAGCTGCTCGCACTGTGTCTGCAAGGTGAGTGTGGGCGAGGGGCCGGCGTCCTGGGTGCGGGCAGGTCCCCTGGCCTCCGGCACCCAGCTCTGGGTCAGCAGCGGGTGGGGCGCGCAGTGGGGAGTGTCACCGGCAGGGCCCAAGGTGGCAGACGGAACTTCAAAGGGGAACTGGGGAGAAGCCGCCTGGGGCATTTCTCCAGTGCTAGTCGGGTGGCAACTCATCTCCCCCGGAGCCTTGGGGTGACTGCCCCCTCCACCCAGAGCCCCCAGCCTGGGGAGCAGTGGCCTGAAGCTGGGGGGCAGGCAGGAGAGGGAGGGAGAGGGGTGGTCTAGCCACGTGGGGACCCTCCTCGGTCCCACGGCCGCTGCTGCTGGGAGCTTTCTGGGCTGGCTTCCGTGGCTCCCAGCTCCAGGCTGGAGGGGGCCCATTCTCCCGGGGTGGGCGGTGATGGTGGGAGACGCTCCGGTTAACACCCTAAGACCAAGTAGAGTCTTGAGTCTCGCGGGGTGACTGTTGTGGAGGAAGCTCCAGCTCCGGTCCTCCCCCCACTCCCAGGCTTGTTTGTGGTGGGGTCCCCAGGAGCCCTGGATCCGGGCAGGGGAACCACCTGCAGGCAGGCCCAGGGGCTCCTCAGGTGGGTGCAGTTACGGGGTACGCTGGGACGGGCAGGATGGCCAGACCTACACCCGGGCCCCAGGAGGGTTGGCCTGAGGCCTGGGGGAGGAGCCGTCGCGGCAGCCCGCTGGGCCCCACCCGGGGCAGGGGAGCCAGGTCTCCCGGGACACCCAGGAGGCCCGCTGAGCCCCTTCTCTCCCGCAGTGGCCGCCCCCAGGCCCCCCCTGCCCCATGTGGAGCAGTACGAGGTGGTGTGGCCCCGACGTCTGCCAGCGCCCCGAGCCCGCCGAGCCCTGCCCTCCCACCTGGTAGGTCTCCCCAGGATGCTGGCCTGGGGGCTCTGTCCGCGGTCCTCGGAGCCTGTGGTGCCGCTAAGCTCCCAGCCCCAGCCAGCGGTGAGGCGCCTCTGCCCCTCTGCGGGGGCTCCCTCCACCCCCAGGCCTCCCCCTCCCTGCATCCTGCCTCACCCTGCCCTCGGGAGGGGGTGGGCCCAGTTTCACTCTCTGGCTGGATTAGTCAAATTCCTCCTGTAGGGCCGGAGGTGATGGCTCACCCTGCCTGTTGGTGGTGACACACCTCAGGCTGGGATTCCCCAAGCCAGGTGGCCTGGGGCATTCCTGAAACCCACGTGGGTGTGGGTGCGTGAGGGACAGCACCGTCCTGACCTCAGCGTCTGGGGAACACTTTCTACTGCCCTGGGCCCTCGCCCCATCCTGTCCTAAGAGGTCACAGCCCTGGGGTGCTCCATCAGGCGCCTGCCCCCATCTCTGCTACCTTGGATCAGGGCTGCCAGGGGGCGCCGTCTCCCTTTCCCCCTGCTCCCGGGGGAACGGGATCCTCGTGGTTACTTGTGTGCCCAGATGGGGAGACTGAGGCAGAGCTCCAGCCTGCCCGGCCCCAGCTTCCTAATACTAGCCCAATGCTGAACGCCCCCAGGGTCCCATGAGGGGCTTTCAGATCTCAGGGGGCAGGCCCCTCACGCTGGACCCCTCTCTGTGCCCTGGCTCAGGACCTGTACCCAGAGAGTGTGAGCTACGTCCTTGGGGCCCAAGAGCACACCTTCACCCTGCACTTGCGGAAGAACAGGTGAGTGGAGGGGTCGCAGCACCCCAGGCTGGTCCCACCCCTGCCCCCCAGCATCCTCACGTCCTAGTCATGTGGCTCCCTGGCCCTGCCTCTCCTCCATGCCCGCGGCAGCTTCTGGGGGGGAACAGGGGGGCCCAAGGCATCACAGTGGCTCTTTTCCAGGGACCTGGTGGGCTCGGGCTACACTGAGACCTACAGGGCTGCCAACGGCTCCCAGGTGGTGGAGCAGATACAAAGGCAGGTAAGAGCCCCAGGGCAGCCCTCCGGGGGCGGGCAGAGGGGGGCCCAGCTGCGCCCCCTCACACCCCCTCACACCCCCTCCCTCCCGCAGGATCACTGCTTCTACCAGGGCCACGTGGAGGGCCAGCAGGACTCCGCCGCCAGCCTCAGCACCTGTGCGGGCCTCAGGTGGGTGCCGCACACGGGGGGAGGCCTGGCGTCCCCACCACTCTAGAGAAGCTGGGGGGGGTCAGGAGGGAGGAGGGCCCGGCTGGGCGTGGCGACCTTCCTGCCGCGGGCGTCACCATCGCTGGCACCTGGCACCGGTCGCTGGTGTCACAGGTCCCAGGCTGCGGGCTCCCTGGGCCGGATGCCCCTCCCCCCCTGCCATGTGCAGCTCCCCCACCCTCCCAGCGTGGGGGGAGCCCCCAGAGGAGCCCCCTGCCCTTTGGGCGGGCGCACATGCTGACTCAGAGCCCCTGGCTCCCCTCTGCACTCAGGGGCTTCTTCCGGGCTGGCTCCACCGTGCACCTCATCGAGCCGCTGGAGGGGGGCGGTGAAGAGGGGCAGCACGCGCTGTACCGAGCGGAGCACCTGCTGAAGGCCGGGACCTGCGGGGTCAGCGACAGCAGCCTGGAGAAGGCCTTGGGGCCCCGGGTGTCGGCGGCCTTCCGGCCCCGGGTGAGGGCAGGCCCGGGCCCGCTTCCCCACCCCTGGGCACTGGGACCCCGCATCCCGACTGCCCCTGTGCCCGGCTCAGGGGGCTTCTACCTGCCATCCCCAGTCCCGCGGCCTGGGCGTCTCCGTGTGGTCCCTGTGGCCGATGGGCCTGGCTTCGCCGGCGGCTACAGAGGTCGCTCCGGAGCCCCTGCTGGAGCCTCTGTGTGGGCACCCCCAGTCCTGAGCAGGGTGCCCGCCACAGGACCCGGGCACAGGTCACTGTGTGAAAACCCGGCCTGGGCCAGGGGGACTGTGGCTGGGGCCGCTGACCAGTTTCTTGTGTCCCCAGAACAGGCCACTGGCCCGAGACACCCAATACGTGGAGCTGTATGTGGTGGTGGACAGCACAGAGGTAGGGGGGGCAAGTGGGGGGCAGGTGGGGGGGGCAGGCCGGGAGCGGGGCGGGCCGGTGGATGGGACACGGGCCCCTGAGGGTCCGCCGCCCTGCAGTTCCAGAAGCTGGGGAGCAGGGCCGCTGTGCGCAGCCGGGTGCTGGAGGTCGTGAACCACGTGGACAAGGTGGGAGCTGCTTCCCCCCGGGGGACAGGGGCGGGGGGGGGGGGTGCGGCAGGGGCTCTGCTGTCCCTGAGCCTGACCGCGCGCTCTCCTGCCCTCCCAGCTCTACCAGGAGCTCGATTTCCGGGTCTTCCTGGTGGGCCTGCAGATCTGGAACCATCGGGACGAGATTCATGTGAGCTCCAACCCCGACACCACCCTGGAGAACTTCCTCCGGTGGCGGGTGGAGAACCTGGTGGGGCGGCACCAGCACGACAACGCACAGCTCATCACGTACGTGGGCGGGGGGTGCCTGGGCGCAGAGCGGAGGGCGCCCCATCCCCGGCTTGGCAGTGGGCGGGGCGCCGGGCGGGGGCGGGGCATGGCCGGCAGTGGGCGGGGCGCTGCGGGGCGGGGCATGGTCGGCAGTGGGCGGGGCGGGGGCGGGGCATGGCCGGCAGTGGGCGGGGCGCTAGGCGAGGGGCGGGGCGCCGGACGGGGCGGGGCATGGTCGGCAGTGGGCGGGGCTGCTGGGTGCTCCGTGCCAGGCGCAGAACCCAGACCCTAAGCCAGGGAGGGAGGCAGTTTTCGGGGTGTCCACATTGGTGCACTGCTGTTTCAGGGGGGTCGACTTCACCGGGACCACCGTGGGACTGGCCAAGGTGTCGGCCATGTGCTCCCGGGAGTCGGGGGCTGTGAACCAGGTGCGGAGGGGGTCTGGGCGCGGAGGGTCTGGGCGAGGAGGGTCAGAGCACCTGCCTCCCCTGGAGGACGCGCTGATGCTTTAGGAGGTGTTGGGGGGCAGTGCCCAGCCCGGGGGGGGACGGGCGGCAGGCGGGACACATCAGGCCCCGCGGCCTCTCCCTTAGGACCACAGCCTAGGGAACCCCGTCGGCGTGGCGTCCACCATGGCCCACGAGATGGGCCACAACCTGGGCATGGACCACGACGACAACATTCAAGGCTGCTACTGCCCGGTGCCCCAGGAGGGCGGCGGCTGTGTCATGGCGGCCAGCATCGGGTGAGGCCGGGGGCTGTGCGCAGGGCGGGCTGCCTGGGCGCCCCCACCACCCCCTGACAGGCACCACCCTGCACCCCCAGCACCGAGTTCCCTAAGATGTTCAGCCACTGCAGCCGCACGGACCTGGAGGTTTTCATGGAGAAGCCGCGGACGGCCTGCCTGGCCAACGCCCCGGACCCCGACCGGCTGGTGGGCGACCCCGTGTGTGGGAACCGGTTTCTGGAGCGTGGGGAGCAGTGCGACTGCGGCCCGCCCCAGGTACAGGACGAGGGCGCCCGCCCCATCCGCGTGCTCTGACCCCGTAACCAGCCACGGGGGCTTCTGGAGGGCGGTCCCGGGTCAGCCCGGAGCCCACTCCCACCTCTGCGGGGCCCTGCCCCACTCCCCAGGCCTGTCAGAACCCCTGCTGCAACGCCACCACCTGCCGGCTGGCTGCGGGGGCCGAGTGTGCGCAGGGCGCCTGCTGCCGTGAGTGCAGGGTGAGTGCCGCGGCCCCGGCCAGGGGGTGGGGGGGCCGAGGACATGGCCCACAGCAGGGCAGGCATGGGTCTGTGGGGGCCTGCGTTCCCCACGTGAGCTTTGCTCCCCTGCGCAGGTGACCCCTGCCGGTGAGCTGTGCCGCCCCCCAAAGGATGCGTGTGACCTTGAGGAGTACTGTGACGGCCAGCAGCCAGCGTGCCCGGAGGACGCCTTCCAGGAGAACGGCACGCCCTGCCCAGGAGGCTACTGCTACAACGGGGTCTGCCCCTCGCTGGCCCAGAGGTGCCAGGACTTGTGGGGGACAGGTGAGGCCTGTGCGCTCTGGCCGTGGACCCGCAGGCCTGCAGGGGGCTGCGCGTCCCAAGCTGGGGGACTGACCTCCTGGCCCCCACAGGCTCCCGGGTTGCCACGGAGACATGCTATGCCTACAGCCTCTTTCCAGGCTGCCAGGGCAGTTACCTTTCTGGCTCCAGCAGGTAAGTGCTCATCCGTGGCTGGCTCCCCTGGGTCCAGGGCCACAGGCTGTTCCTGTGCATGGGGCTGCCCAAGAGGCTGCCCTGAATCGGGGGGAGCAGGGGCTCTCCAGGAGGTCCACCTGCCCCCAGGCCCCCCAGGCCTGAGCATCTGCCCTCGTGGGAGGGAGGGTTGCGTCCCTGGGGCTGGGCCTGGGGTAGGTCCAGGTCCAGGGGGGCAGGGATGCCCCTCAGCAGACCCTACGGCCTGTCCCAGGGCTCTGGGCCCCGTTTCGTGTAGCCCTCCGGGTCCTCCAAAGTGGGGGGTCCGCGTGCCCCGGGGCAGCAGCCCCAGCAGGGCTGGTGGCATGGCATGCTTCTCTCCACAGAGTCAACAAGTGTGGCGTTCTTTACTGTGAGGGAGGACAGAAGCCTCTGGAACGGAGTGCCTGCTCCCTCAGCTTCCCCACAGGCACCTGCCAGGCTCTCGTCCTGGAGGGAGGTGCTCAGTATGAGCTAGTGCCTGAGGGCACCCAGTGCGGCGAGGACCGGGTGAGGACAGGGCATCGGCTGGCTGTGACCCAGACGTGGGCCTGGACGTGTCCTATGAGGCGGTCAGGCTGCTGGACCTCCAGGTCCTAGACGCAGGTCCCTCGTGGGCGAGCCCCTGGTCCAAGGGCCGTGCACACAGATTCCTCTATGTTCCCAGTAGAGACTCAGCAGGGGCGGGGGTGGGGGGCTCCGGAAACCCCGCCCTTAGTTCCCGGGGCTTGAAGACCCTTCTGCCCTGCATTCCACGCCCCTGGGCATGGCGGAGGCCAGGCCTCTGGCCCCGGGCACGGCGTTGGGCTTGGCTGGCCAGCAGACGGAGCGGGGACCGGGCGACCCTGGAGGCGGTGGCCATGGTCGGCTTCAGCCGCCGGTGGAGGTGGGTCTGGAACGTCTGCCTAAGGAGCCCCCTGCTGCCCCCCAGATTTGCTGGAAAGGACTCTGCCAGCACCTGCAAGTTTACAGATCCAGGAACTGCTCCGCCCAGTGCAACAACCATGGGGTACGAGAGCCCGGGGACGTCCTGCCACCCGCCCCCGGGGCTGAGGAGACCTGTGGGCCGGGCTGGAGGCGAGCCCAGGCATGGCAGGGGCAGAGCCAGCGCCCTGGGGGCGTGCGAGAAGCCCAGCCGGGCCTGCTGGCTGGAACTGGGGGGACTGGGCGTCCCCGGTGAGCACGGAGGCCCAGGGCAGTGGTGCTGGTGGACACATGGGCACAGGCTGCGCAGGCTTGAAACGATCTAGAACATGGACTAGCACGATCAGCTCTTGATAACCGATAACTCGTGAGGTGATGCGGGGACAGTCGGCCCCGAGAGCTCGGAACGGCAGGGGCTGGGGTGTGCCCCGCGGGCCTTACGTGCTCGCCTTGCCGTCAGCACCTTTGACGTAGCCCTTGGTTATGGCAGCCCCACGGGGGAGCCGGGTCTGTGCTCCATCGGCGGGGCCACAGCAGAGCCCCTCTCTGGCCTGAGGCCTGGCCTGCTGGGCCCTGGGCGGTGCAGCGGATGGGGTGTGGAGGTCCAGGGGGTAGGGGTGCCCCTCAGCAGGCCGGGCCCTGACCCCCACTCACCCCCAGGTGTGCAACCACAAGGACGAGTGCCACTGCCACCCGGGCTGGGCGCCCCCCTACTGCACAGAGCTGCTGCCGCACAGGCACACAGGTGGGCCCGGCCGCCCTGGGGCCTTCATGCCTACACAGCCTGATGGGGTCCTCCCTCAGAGCACCGGGCAGGGTGGAGGACACCCGTGCCCCCAGGCCCCTCGGGGCACTAAGGATTTGGGTTTGCAGTCCCCGACTCGGGGCTCTCTGACACCTGGCCGCCCACACCCCACAGGGTCCAGGAACCTCCTGGTGGGCGTGCTGATGTTCGCGCTGCTGCTGGCTCTGGCGCTCCTGGTGGCCATGCTCCTCTACCGGAAGGGCTGGATCCCCACCTGTAGGAGGTGAGGCGGCTGGGCTGCGGGTTGCAAAATACCATCACGTGCAAGGAGCGCTTCCCGAGCTCACGGTTGGGAAATGCCCTGCTGCTGCGGGAGGATAAAGAGAGGCAGCCTCGGGGCCTCTGCCTCTCGCTAGGCGGGCGGGGCGCAGGTGACAAGCGCTGGTGACAGGCGGAGGTGGTGACCCAGACAGAGCTCCTCCGTCCACACCCGAGTCGGTGCCAGAACACCTGGGAAGATGGGGGCTCTGCAGGAGCGGCTCTCCACTGCGCATGCTGGGCTGCTGCCTCGGAGCTGCCTCGGGACCTTGCCCCATCTTGCTGGTTGAGGGACACACACGGGAGCCCCTGAGTCCCTGGCCTAGAGACCCAGGCCAGGACACACTGACCAGCTGTGCTTTCTCCCCAGGAGCGCAGCGCCTGCGACTGCCAAGGGGCTGTCCAACCCCCTGTTCCACGAGGGGCAAGGCGTGCCGGCCAAGGGTGGGGCTCCGGGCCCCATCATCCACCCCTGCCAGCCCGCCAGGCCCACGGCCTCTGCGGCGACCCCTAAGCAGCCACCCTTTGCTGTAAGCACAGCATCCCCGCTCCCTGGGCCATCCCTGGGCCATCCCTGGGCCATCCCTGGGCCATCCCTGGGCCATCCCGCCAGCAGCTTAGGGCTGCCCCAGGGAGGCAGAAGCAGGCTTTGGGGTGGACCGTCTGAGAACTCACAGGAGCCAGGGACAGGACGGGAGCTTGAACCTGGTCGGGAGGCTCTCGGCCTCTGCAGGGTCAGTCCGGAGGTGTTAAGGCCCAGACGCCCTCTGTTGCTGCCCAGCACCTCCACAAGGCTGAGGGAGGGGGTGTGGGGGTCGCACCTGGGCTGGGCCCTGCTGGGCAGTGGGGCGGGGCGGGGCGGTGCATTGCCCGCAGTTTATTCTCCCTGGGAGGGTGGGAGCCTTGCGTCCCGAGCTGGGGGCGCTGCTCCCTGTGAGACCCAGGCTCCCGCCTCTGCTCCCCGCAGCCTTCAGCCACCTTGTGCAACCCCGCCTTCACGGTTCCTGTGTACACCCGGCCGCCCCCACAGCAGGTGAGCCGCGGGGGTGCCCGGCAGCCAGGCCATCGGGGGTTCCCAGTGGGTCTGAGGTGGGGAGTGCAGGGGCTGGGGGCTGGATGTGTTGAGCCGGGGACCCCAGGGCAGCGGCTGCCCCATCGGCTGGGCTGGTCGATGGTGCTGTCCAGAGGACATCTGCTAAAGAAACCCTGGCGCCCAGGGGGCCTGACTGCTCTCCTCCCTCCCACCAGCCCAGGCCTGCTCCTCCTGCCGCGCCCCTTCCTGAGCTGAAGCCCAAGCAGGTGAGAAGCCTCGGCCACTTGGGAGATTCCCCCCACCCCTGCGCCTGGGCCCCTCTATGGCCGGGGGGGCCCTTCATGGCCGGACCCTGCTGTGTGTGCGGCTCCTCCGCCATGAAGTCCTCTGCTTCCCTTTGGACCTGATTTCTAGAGATGTTTTGAGAGATGCTCAGCAGATGACTCCTTCCTCTGTGACCTCCAGGCTCCGCCTGTGTCTGGAGGCCCTAAACTCATTTTAGACATACTGAAAAGCTGCAAAAATAGGGTTAGGAGGGACTTTGACAGGACAAATGGGGACCACGGGGCAGAAAGGGTCTGGCCAATGAGTGGTGGTGGTCAAGGCTACAAGGGAGCTGTGTGCACTGAGGGTCTTCCCTGGGGCAGGGGTGGGGTGGCCAGTGCCCCAGGGTGGGCCTTCCCTGGTTCCACCCCACCACCCCCAAAGCCTGAAATACAAACATGCAAAGTTCAGTAGTTAATTCTTGGCTCTTGAACTTCCAAAGACCCACATTCTGGCCATTTAAGAGCTTTTCTTGGGAAACACTGGGGGGTGGGCAGTGAGGTAGGTCGGGGGATAGGCCCCGGAATGGGGTTCGGTTCTGTCCCCGGCGCAGCCATGGGCTGGGGAGTGTGTTGGGGGCACCTTGTTGAGAAGCCTGCGGGGTGGCCAGGAGCAGAGCCTGCTCGGGACGCGGGGGCGTGAGACGGTGACTGAGTGTCCTGGTCTGTCCTCCAGGTTGTCAAGGCGACCTTACCACCCCCGGTGCCCCCCGTCAAGCCCGGGGCTGGAGCTGCCAAGCCTGGTGCCTCACAGGTAAGCCTCCCTCCCAGGGCGCTGGGTCTCCGGGGCTGACTGGGGCGGGAGCACCGCCCTGTGGGGGACACTCACTGTCCGCCAGCTTTAACATGGCCTCGCTGGGGACACGCTGGGGACACGGGTGACACCTGTTGCTGAGCCGTGACCCGCATTTCCAGAGGCTTTAGGCTCCTGGGAGCACATGCATGTTAGCATCACTGGCTCTCTCCTCCTCCCAGGGCGAGGGTCCTCCCAAGGTTGCTCTGAAGCCCCGGGTGCAGAGGAGGTGATGGGCCTGAGCCGGAGGTGATGGGCCTGAGCCGGAGCTGCTGGTCTGCTGAAGGGGCCTCGCCCGGCCTGGGCCCCCGCCCCGCCCCCGGCAGGTCAGCCCGGAGAAGTGCTAACGGAAGAGCCGGGGCGGGAGGGCCGCGTCTCTGCCGCACCCCTACCCGGCCCCTGCCAGGCCCCTGCTGCACCCCTACCCCGGGGCCGGCCCTCCCTCCTGGGGCACCTGCGGCCAGGCTGAAACTGCGTTGAGAAATATTTTCTGATTAAGTTATTGATCAAGTTCTAAGTAATGGGACATTGTTATTAAATCATGGAAGAGTGTGCTACTCCCTGAACTCGCTCCTCCCCGCCGGCTCGAGCAGGCCCCCCCCCCCCCCCCCAAGGCGGCGGCCCCGGGCCCGAGGGAACGGCTGGCGGTCCCGCCCCTTCCGGGCGCCGTCTCCCGGCAACGGCCCCAACAGCCCGGCCCGTCCCATGCTGGGCGCCGCCAGGCCGAGCGCGCAGTCCCCGCCGGCGCCCTCCGCGGCCTCCCGCTCACCGCCCGCAGCACCGCCCGGCCCGGGACCTCAGCGACGGCGGCGAGGGCGCTCGCTCCCGGCCGCAGGGGGCGCCCGGCGGTCAGACCCGGCGGCCCGGCTCGCGGCCTCCCTGCCGTGCTCAGCCCGGGCGCCCCCCGCAGCCGCTCCTCCCCCGGGGCACCCGGCCGCGCTGGTCTCCGGCCCCCTCTGCCCAGGGGTCGCGGGCACTGCCCCGGGTGGAAGGGGGGTGGATGCCAGGCTCGCGCCGCGCTGAGCTCGCACCCCTGCCGCTGCGGTGATGCTCGCGCCCGTTGACCTGCACAAGCAGGTCCCGCCTGCAACACAGACCCGGAGCGTCCTCGAGGCAGGGCGCCCCCTCCCTGGCCCGCTGGCCCTGCAGCCTCCGGGCTCCCTGCTCGCGGCCAGGGCGCCAGTCCAGCCCGAGCTGACCATGGCGCTCACCCGCCGGCCCAGCAGTCGTTCTGGGGCACGGAGGCAGGAGGCAGGGCAGTGAGCGGGCCCTTCCGCTGGGACAGGTCTAAGAGCCTAAGCAGCGGCCCTGGAGGCAAGGACGGGGACCCTGAGGAAGTGACAGCAGGATGACGTGCGCGGGACCCAGGACTGCATCGGGGCTGCAGTGGGGAGCAGGGTCAGGGCCCCTGCGTTCCTCAGGCTGCCCAGGGGGCTCTGGGGCCCGGGCCTGCGGGCGTCCGACCTCTGACCCTGCCGCGTTGGTCATGCTGGGATGTGGCTCCCTGCCAGCGACGGGAGGTGGGGTGAAGCCCTGGGCTGCAGACGGCAGCGCAGCCCCAGCCCTTGGCCCTTCCCGGGCCTGACCTGCCCGCCCCGGGGCTGTGCAGACTCTGTGCCGAACGTCCGCTGCCAGGCTGGGCCGGGCCGGGCTGTCTCCCGTCCCGTTTGTCCCCCCAGCTGAGGCTGTGACCAGAAACGCAGGCAGGTGTGTTGGCAGCAGGAGTGATGGGACGGTGCCCGCCCCTAGCTGGCCGCCCCTCACTGTGCACCCTTTAAAATCCTCGCAGGGCAAAAAATAAATAAATAAGAATAAATAAATAAATAAATAATAAATAAATAAGAATAAATAAATAAATAAATAAATAAATAAATAAATAATAAATAAATAAATAAATAAATAAATAAGATCCTCGCAGGGCCCGGGACCCCACGGTGCCAGTGCCGACAGGCCGTGGGCAGACCTCATCACCTCCGCGCTCGCCGGTAGTACCCAGGTGCCGGAGGGGCAGGGTCCGAGGGGTGAGGCCCATGGCTCTGGGGTTCACACCTGCAGCAGGCAGGTCCTCGCTCAGGGGACGGCAGGGGACTCCTGGCTGCGAGGCCACCAGGCTGCCGCTTCCCGAGGGAGCCCATGGCCCCGGCCACAGGCTGTGCAGGAGCCATCCAGAGCATGCAGACCCAGCCTGCGTGGTGCCTCTGGGCTCCATGCCTGCCCCCCACCCCCCGCGTGGCTGCCCCGCCAGGCTCTTCTCTGAGCTCGTGTGTCTGCTATGTCACAGGCCTGCCCTGCACCCTCCTGTGCAAAGACCCTTCGGAGTCACAGACTCTGGAGGACACAGGCCACTGTGTGTGCACAGGGTGGGGCCTTGCCCACGACTCCTGCGTCCCCCCCTACCCAACCCCACCCCCCAGCCTCCGGTTAAAGGCTGGTTGTTTACCTTCCAGTGGGGACCCAGCCAGGGGGCCCTGGGAGCACCCGGACACGGGGGGTGCAGGAGCTGCTAGAGCAAAAGGAGCAGGCGCTGGGGGTGCTGCAGGGGGTGGTCAAGGTACAGGGACCCGGGTGCCCCTCGGGGAGCAGAAGGGGCACCTTCCCTTCCAGGAAAACATCTCAACTATGGAATATTCCAGAAGCAAGGAGCGGAGTCTGGTGGGCCTGCACTGCCCCGCCCCCCCGGGACTCCTCACCAGTTACCAAAGCCCAGGAGCCCCGGGGTCACAGCCAGGCACAGGTGCCCCCACCTGTGCATGCTGGGGCCGTCAGGGCCAGAGCAGCTCCCATGCCACATGCCTGCTCCCTGTGCCCCTGCACTAAGGGTCCCCGGTTCTGGGCCCAGGAGGCCGCAGGGAGGGTGGATGTGTGGGCCCAGGAGTCGGGGGTCAGGTCGGAGGAGCCAGGCCGGTTCCCTCGGGGACCCCAGATCCTGATGAGCCAGTTCCTGGAGGAAACGGGAAGCATGCTGAGCGCGGAGAGGAGGTGATGGGCCCCGGGTGCGAGCGGACCCGCAGGGAGCAGCCCACCAGCCGCTGGTGGGGTTGTTGCCCACGAACGCTTTCGCAGAGGGAAGATCAAGGCCCCGGGAGCGCCGGCCCGTGTGGCCCCTGTGGATGGTGGGCAAGGTGGGGGCTCCGTCTGCGGAGGTGCCAACCCCCGCCCCCTCCAGCTGATGCAGCGTCTGTGGAGGTGCCAACCCCCGCCCCCTCCAGCTGCCGCAGCGGGGGACTGAGGCCCTCACACCACTCACTTCCCTCGGGGGTTTGGGGCAGACGTACAGTTGCCTCCTCTCAGCCCGGGGCATTGTCTGGGCCTGTGCTTCCCGCGGGGGACGTTGTGCTGAGGCGGGGCGGGGGCGCGGGGCGGGGGCGCGGGGCGGGGGCGCGGGCGGCCATCCCCGTGGGCTGCTGACTCTTGGAAGCAGGCTGAGCACGAGCCGCGGCCGCCGCGCACCCCTTTCGTCCAGCGTCCGGCGCCCATGAGCCCAGCGGAGCCGAGCAGAGCCTGCCCGAGCCCCGGCCGGGGCCCGGGGTGCAGCTCCCGCCAGCCGGGCCCCGGAACACAGGGCGAGGGGGAGCGCCCGCCCCTCCCGTGACCACCCCTTCCTCTGCGTCCTGCGCCCCGACTCCCTTCCCGCCGCCCAGAACACCCCGCTGCATGGTCACCCGTCACCCGTGGGGCTCACGCCGCTGTCGGCCTGGGCTGAGGCTGCGCACAGGTGCCGGGGCGCTCCCGGGGTGCCGGCACCCCTCGGACCCGCGTGCTCTCAGGTTCTGCACATGAAGGTGGCCGGGCTGGAGCGCCTGGGAGAGCTGGGGACCCCGTGACCCGCTGCCCAGCGCCCCCAGCGCCCCAGGGCCCCCAGCGCCCCAGGGCCCCTGCACCCAGCAGGCTCAGGGCGGGCCGCTGCGGCCCGGGGTGCTCAGGGGAGGTACGAGGGCGCCCAGCCCCCCACCCCCCAGCTCCCCCGCCCTGTCGGCAAGTGAAGACGTGGGCCTTGTTCCCTCCAGCCCGAGCTGTGCTGGCGTCATTGCGGACGCGCAGTTCCTCTCTGGGGGGTGTTGCGTCACGCAGGCAGTTGGCGGAGCTGCAACATCCTGCAGCAGCTACACTGGCCTCCTGTGGAGGGTTCTGCGGAGGCGCTCTGGGGTGCACCCCTGGGCTCGCCCCAGGTTCCCCAGGGAAGGGGCACGTGAAGAATGGGACGCGCCCTCGATGAGTGGCTCCAGGCGACCCCCCAAGACGGCCTGGTGCTGCTCTGGGGTCCCCTGGCCTGTGGGACTGCAGGGGGCTGCACCCTCCTGCTGGGAGCACCCCTCCCCCCCCGCTCCCAATGCCTGCGCCCCACCTTCTGCGGCCTGAGCCTGGCCCTGTGGAGCTCAGGAAGCTGCGTCAGAGCCTCAAGCCACCTCAGCAGCCCTGAGTCAGACTGTCCAGGCCCCGCAGCCACCGAGGCCCGCGTCGGGGCTTGCAGCTGGGTGCAGCAGGGCCCAAGGTTTTGGTCCCCAGCCAGGAGGCACGTGGAGACTCGGGTCCGGTGGCATCTGGGCGGCACCTGGGCACCGCGGTGGATGGAGGGGGGCTCGGAGGTCTACACAGCCTGCCCCTGCAGGACGGGGAGCTGCCGGGCGGTGGGGGGCCCGGCTCCTGCTCCGGGGTCCACACCCCACTAGCCCTGGACGTTTGGGCTACAGGCGGCGCTTGCTTGTTCCGGGACGTCAGCGTCAAGAGGCACAAAATCTGCCTGGACACCGGGTCACCAGAGCCCACAGCGGCCTCTTGGCGGCTGCGGGACGGGTGGAAGGTGGCCGAGCCCGGATGTGCAGGGGCCGGTACAGCCGGGGACCCGCCTGCCTGCTCCTGCCCAGGGCTCACCGGTAGAGGTGGCCCTCGGGGCTGCGTCCTGGGGTAGAGGCGGGACAGCGCTGGCCCCACAGCCTGGAGCAGTCCTGAGCATCTGGGGCTGGGTGGGAGGGGCACGTCCTGCCAGCCCTGGACCCAGACCTGGTGGGCCGGTGGCCGGGCACTGGGTTCTGGGTCCTCAGTGGTGACTCCGCGGGACAGAGGGGGGGCAGCTGCAGCCCTGCAGGCTGTGTTGGGTCCTGGGCCACTGCAGAAGCCCTTCCCCAGCAAACACCTCCAAACTGAGACCCCAACGGGGGCTCCCTCTGGCCCCACAGCACCCATGACCTTGGTGCCGTCTAGGGTGCCTCACAGGGGACTCCAGGTAGGAGGTGTGGGTCTGCAGCCCCTCGGGGCCTCCCCAGTGTGCCTGCATCTCGGGGTGCCCCGGGTTGCGGAGCTGGGGTTCCCTCAGGGCCTGGACAAAGCTGATGACAGCGGGGCACCAGGGTGCTGTGGGCCCCACCACCCAGTCCTGTTTCCCGGGGCACCTAGGGCCACCTCAAGGTCAGGCCCAAGAGGCTTCTGGACCCTCCCCTGGGGAGGTGGGACCCCAGCACCGGGCCACAAACTCCCTCTGAGGGGCCTCATGCAGGTTCTGGGAGGGGAGCCCACCTGGCCTGGGCGCTCAGGCCTCTGCAGCGCGGGGTGGGCTGGGGCTCGACAGCGGGGCTGCTGGGGCTGCGGGCTGGGCCGGGTCACAGCCCCCCAGGTGCACGGAGTGGCCACCTCCCGGGTGAGTGACCGGCCGCGTCGGGAGGAGGGGACGTTAGGACCAAGGAGCCCCGCCACCGCCCCCCGCAGCTGCTCTCCCAGTTCGAATCAGCTGTGGGTGGGTGGACGGAGGGCAAGTGCCAGAGCCCGATGCTGCCCGCGGGCCCGCAACGAGCCCCTGCACCGGTGCAGACCCTGGAGCAGACCCCAGAGCCGCTGCCCGAGGTTCCCGGGGCTGCAAGAGGGCGGGAGGGGGGCAGGGGGCAGAGCTCGGGGCCCTACAGTCTTGTTTTTAAGCTTTTAAGGGGAAGGCGAAGGCGGCACAGGCTGCAGACCTGCACGGTGACCCCACCGCCTGCCCAGGAGAGCCCAGTGCCCCGGCCTCTGTGCAGGGGCAGACCCGCTCCCCCCCCCCACTCCTGGGGTGGCCCTGGGTCTACCGGCTTCCTCATTTGTAAAATGGGGAACTAAGGATCCCACTGCCCCTCCCGCCCCCGGGCTGGCCCAACCCCCACCACGTGGACTCTCCTTCCGGACCGGACCGGAGATGGGCGACACCCAGTGGGGAGTGTGGGGCTGCGACACGCGGTGCCCAGCTCGGCCGGGGCCTGGGAGCGCTGCTGCGGGGGGGGGGGGGGGTGTCCCCGTGGGCAGACGCCTGACCGCAGGGCCTGCCCCCCCATGCCCGCCTGCTGCCTCAGGAGCATAGGTTTTCATGAATTTTTGTTTTTTTTGTTGTTGTTTTTTTGGTTGGTTTTCATGAATTTTGAAACAACGGATCCGACTGTCGTCCCCTCGCACCCCCGTTTCCAGCCCCACGTGTGCGTGTGCGCGTGCAGGAGGCTGGGGAGCCCCGGCCCGACTGCTGGGACACGCAGCACCTCCTGGCGGCCTGTGGTGCCGCGGGCAGTGGTGGGGAAGCAAGGGGCAGGGCCCTGTCCCTGCTGGTCCCGGTCCTGGTCCTGGCGAGTGGGACGACGGGGGCGGGGGGCAGCATCCCCACCTTGGTGACACAGGCCCTCCGGTGGCAGAGGGAACCGCAGGCAGCGTGGGGCCGGGGAGGGGAGTGACAGGCGGTGGAGAGCGGTGGCCAGGGCAGTCCCGCGGGGTGGACACAGGAGGTTGGTGGCCCTGGCCCTGGAGCAGCAGGTGCAGAGAGCCCGGGGTCCGAGGCCTGCGGGCTGATGGGTCACGGCTTGGGGATCCTTTGCTCTGAGAAAGGTGGGAGCCGCTGGTGGGCGCTGGGCAAGCGAGCAGCTCACCGTTGCGTCATGATCCTCGTGACCCCGACCCCCAGTGGACGAGGCCTGGACGAGGCAGCGGACGCCTGAGGAGCCCGTGGCTCTGGCTGCGCTTTGGAGGCGGAGGGAGCAGGATGGCACCGGCGTCCTCGGCGTCGCTGATGAGACGCGTCCAGAAAGCCAACAAACGGGAAGGATGCCTGCATCCCAGGGGGCGCGCCACCCCGGGGCCCGGGGTCACCTGGGGGTCGGGGTAGTGCCTGGGCTGGGGGGGATTCTGGGCGGGGAGCGCGGCCGCTGGTTCAGAGCTCAGCACGTGTCTTTGCGGCGCCCCCTGCACCAGCGTCCCCTGCACCGGCCCCCCTGCACCGGCCCCCCCTGCACCGGCCCCCCTACACCCAGACCCCCTGCACTGGCCCCCCCTGCACTGGCCCCCCTGCACCCGGACCCCCTGCACTGGCCCCCCCTGCACTGGCCCCCCTGCATCCAGACCCCCTGCACCAGCCCCCCTACACCCAGACCCCCTGCACCGGCCCCCCCTGCACCGGCCCCCCTGCACCGCCCCCCCTGCACCGGCCCCCCTGCACCCGGACCCCCTGCACCGGCCCCCCTGCACCGCCCCCCCTGCACCGGCCCCCCTGCACCCGGACCCCCTGCACCGGCCCCCCTGCACCGCCCCCCCTGCACCGGCCCCCCTGCACCCGGCCCCCCCCGCACCTGTGCCCCCTGCACCCGCCCCCCCCCCCGCCCCCGCGTCTGTAAGGGAGCCCCGGGGCGCGTGGGTGCCGAGACACGCCCTGCTGATCGGAACCGCGTTGCTGAGAAGGCCCGTTTCTGCAGAACTTACTTCAGAAACAACGTATGAAATTTAGGTCAAAGCTTGAAATAAGTCGGAGCGCACGCAGCAGAGGCGAGGACTGCGTGGCCACGCGGCCCGGGCGCGGGGAGCCAGCGTGAGGACCCGGCTCCTTGGGGACCGTCCCCCTCCGTGTTGCTGTTTCCACAGCTGTTGTTCTGTGACCGGGGAAACCACGGCAACTAAGGGTTCTTCCCGGCGCCCGGGAGCTGAGAGCCCCCCAGGGACCAGGGGGCGCAGGAAAGCTCAAAACTGGACGAAGCCTGGACCCACGGCCCCGGCCCACGGCCCCCCCCCCCCCGCCATGAAGCAGCCTCGGGCCAGGCGGCGGCTAATGGGCATCCTCAGGGTGGCCCTGTCCCCGGGGGAGAGACCCCACATCCAGACCCTTCGGGCCCTCCACGCTCTCCCCCTGTTCTCAGAGGGGCTCGGCCTCCCCCCACGCGGTGAAATAAACGGATACCTCCCCCACCCCTGCCCCTGCCCCCATCCCTCGGGCCGGCCTGGCTGCCGTCCAGGCAGAGGTCAAGGGGGCGGGCGGGGGACCGCGGGTCCGAGGAGGGGCTGCAGGGCCAGGCTAGAGGCTGCGGCACCCTGGATGTCCCCGCGGTGGCCGTCACCCGCATGGGGATCGCCCCCCAGGCTCCTGGCCCTGGTTGGCACGGGGCCAGCTTGCCCGCCCTGCCCCACGTGGAGCCGTGTCGAGCCGCTGACTGGCGGGTGCTGAGCCCCCTCGAGGCTCCCAGGGAAGCGCCCACCCTCCAGGCTGGGCCCCAGGAGAGACCAGCAGGGCTGAGGGTGGAGGGTCAGCTGGTCCCTCCTGAAGACGCGCACCATGCCTGCCCCCCTCTCGCAGGGCCGCCGCCCCGGCCCTGCCCTGGCCCACCCTCCCTTACCCGCTGCCCAGTGTCCCTGGGGGCCCAGCTGCGGGCACTTGCCCGGTCACCCCTCCAGCGCCTGGGGACAGAGGGCAGGGGCTCTGCTCACTTGCATTCCCAGGCTCGGAGGCCTCGCTGTCCCTCCCCATCAGGGTCCCAGAGCACCCACACCCCGTGCAGGCCCACCCACACCTGAGCGCACACTCAGTCCCCCGGGGCACCCTCCTTTGCTCCCCGCCGAGGGTCCCCGGCGCCTGGGCCCTGGATGCTGGGCTCGGCTTGCTGTCGGGGCCTCGGTTCCCCTCAGCAAAGGGCCCCAGGACCGGGGCTCCCAGAGCTGCCAAGGGGCCTGCGGTTGGGGGGCCGGGGGCCGAGGGCGTGTCTCCGTGGGCGAGCTGGCCGAGGACCCGAGGGACACGAAGGGACCACGAGTGAACGGCAGTGGCCGTCTCAGAGCCCCGTCCCAGCGTGAAAGCCCCCGAGCCCGGGGCAGTGGGGACCTGGCTCAGCCTGGCTCCAGGCCGGGGTGCGGGGCCCAGCCGGGGCGGGCGGGCGGGAGTGCGAGGGGTGCTGAGGCACACGCACAGGGCTGCCCGGTCAGCACTTCCTCGTGGGTGCGGGTCCCGGAAAGGCCAAGGGTGCCCGGGAAGGGCCTGTGCGCAGTGGCCTTGGACGGCGGAGGGGGGTTCCCACGGCTGCTGCGCTCGGGCCGCCCGAGAAGTGGAAGAAAATATCAAGAAGCCGGATTATCTCCCCCAGAGGGAGTCACAGCCTTGAAACCCTGACGCAGGGAGGCCCAGGGAGGCCGAGGCAGGGCCCCCCCTGCCAGCCTTAACCCTTTGCCGCCCCTCCCGTGGGCCCGGCCATCCTCCTTCAGAGCCTCTGGGCACAGGCTGCAGGTGGCCCCAGGTGGCCCCAGGTGGCCCCAGGTGGCCCCAGGGACCCAGGAGCCTCCCCTGAGGTCAGGCTGGTCACTCCGCCCCCCTGCCCAGGGCGCCCGGGCCCAGGTGGTCCCAGCAGCACCCGCCCAGCCCAGGGCCGAGGATGCAGACCCAGCCTGGTTTCCGGGGAGTCCCCGCCACAGACACCTTGGGGAGCAAGTCGGAACCAGGCCCCACCTCACTCCAGGCAGATGAAGGATTAACGGTTGCTGCTCCCCAGCCCTCGGCGGAAGGGCGCCCTCGTTTTAGTGGGGAGCTCGCTCCCCTGGGTGGGCTCCTGCAGGCCGGATTTCCACACCCAGATGCAGCCTTTACCTTCATGCTCCAGGGGGCTTGGCCATTCTCGGGCAACTGAGGCCAGGAGTGTCGCCCCGGGGAGCTGGGCCTCTGTGGAGGGAGGGGCTGCTGACCCCGCCTGGCCCAGGCTGCAGGGCGCCCGCAGGGAGCACCGGGGAGCTGCATCCAAGAAAGTGTGGGGCAAGCTGGGGTGCAGGGGGGCTAGGCAGGCCGGGGGGCCTGGGCACACTGGGGCGCAGGGGGGGCTAGGCAGGTTGGGGTGAGGGCAGGCTGGGGGGCCTGGGCAGACTGGGGTGCAGGGGGGCTAGGCAGGTTGCAGTGCAGGGCAGGCTGCTGGGGGGCCTGGGCAGACTGGGGTGCAGGGGGGCTAGGCAGGCTGGGGGGCCTGGGCACACTGGGGTGCAGGCTGGGGTGCAGGGCAGGCTGGGGGGCCTGGGCAGACTGGGGTGCAGTGGGGCTAGGCAGGCTGGAGGGCCTGGGCACACTGGGTGCAGGCTGGGGTGCAGGGCAGGCTGGGGTGCTGGGGGGCTAGGCAGGCTGGGGTGCAGGGCACACTGGGTGCAGGCTGGGGTGCAGGCTGGGGTACAGGCCGGGTTGGGGGTCTGCAGACCCGTGGGCTGCCCTCGGGGCACAGAGAAGAATCAGCAGAGTTAACTGCAGGGCCAGGGCTGAGGCGACAGCCGGGGCAGCCCCTCCGCACGGGAACAGCACAGGGAGGGAGCGAGTCGTCTTGAAGGACACCCCTTATCGCCCATCAGCCCGGTGCCAAGCACGTCCTCCCAGGGCCAGCAAGGACGTTTTCTGTCTTGTAGGCAGAGGGAGGGCTGGGTCCGGGGTGTGTGCAGGGGTGGGGGCCACTCTTGGGGTCCAGGGTGCCCAGGGTTTAAGTGGGTGACACTTTAAGCCCCCTCGCAGGGGGCTCTGGCCGGGGGACAGCGCCCAAGACGCAGAGCCCAGGCCTTGGTGGACCCCGGGGGCTGGCGGACGGGACGGCTCCCTGGGGGTGGGGTCTGCGAAGACCCGGTCCCTCTGCCGGCCTCCCCGGGTCCCTTGTCTCCCCCTGGGGGGCCGCATGCACACAGCGATCTGACCCGGGCCCCCTGCAGGCAGGAGCTGCCCGGCGGCCGAGGGTGCGGGCACGGCCCCAGGTCTGAGGGTCACTCGGTGCGAGGCGACCAGGTGGCGGCTGGGAGTGGGGCAGGCGGCCAGGGCAGCCCAGTGGGGTCCTGCTGCCGGTGACTCTCCCGACGGCTCTACCAGGCTGACCTGGATCCGCAAACGCCGTGTGTGCGGGAGGCTGGGCTGCGGGGGTCGGGGCTGGGGTACCCCACGGAGCGCCCGGCCCCTCGGCGGCCTCGGCCTGGCAGGAGCGGAGGGAAGATCCCGGGCACAGGACCTCCCTGGTCACCGGGGGCTCTCAGTGGGTCCGGGCCCTGCCCACCCCCGCGGGGGACTGGCCACCCCACACCCGGATGACACCTTGGGCTGCGGGGGCCCATGAGGTGACGGCGGGGGCCAGTGACTCCCAGCTGCCGGCCACTTGGGGCCCCGGCCCGACAGGCCTCTCCATACCCTTCTGGGCTCCTGATAATCAGGAAAACAAGTTTAAGGAAACAAAGGGGCGACGCAGGGATCGATGCTTGGGAGCAGGGCCTGCCCCACCCACCGTCTGTCTGTCTGTCCTCCCAATGACCCACCTCAAGGAGCCCAAGGTCAAGGGCGACAGTGTGTTTCCCAGAAGCCCTGGGGCAGGTCTGTGGGGCCTGCGACCCGGGGCACCAGGCAGGACCCCTGTGGTATCGGCTGGGGTACGGGCTCCGCAGCCGCTCCCCGTCCAGCCAGTGTGAGCAGGTTTGGGGCACCCCTGCCTCCTCCAGCAGCGGACGGGTGACACCCCCTTTTTTGGGGGGGACACCCCTTTGCTTCCCCGTTGCGGTCTCAGGGAGCCTGTGTCCCCGGCCGGCCATCCGGGCTCCACGCCTCTGTGTCCATCAGCCCGAGGACCGGCCCCATGGCGACCGCAGGCCTGCAGCTGCTCAGGCCACCCCAGGGCCCAGGCCTCGGTGTAGCGGGTCCAGGGGCCACGCGTGTCCGCGGGAGGCCAGGGGCTGTGCGCTCTTGCGGCTTACCCCGGCGCCGTCAGGTTTATTTATTTATTTTTTTGCCGTCAGGTTTAGACGCGGCGGCGTCCACCCCATGCTGCAGGCGGGCAGCACCGAGGGGCTGTGTACACGCACACACACGCACACGCACACGCACATGCACATGCACACACACGCACACACACGCACACGCACACGCTTGCATGCACAGTCTGGGCAGGTGCCGGCCGAGGAGGTGTCAGCGGGGCAGCTCGGTTCCCGCACTGAAGTAGGTGCCCGGGCAGCGCCCGTCCACGTTGGGAGACAAGTCGGTCCCCATGGGGGGGTCCAGCACTGTGTTCACAGAGCTTCCTGGCTGCGGGTGGCAGGCAGGGGCCCAAGTCTGAAACAGAGGGTCTTCGGGTCCCCACCTGCTCGTCCGGCCCCCCCCCGCCCCCCGCGTGGTCTCGGCACGGGAGCCTCCGGTCCTTGGGCAGCTGTCCCCGGGTGCGCGGGGGCCCAGGAACAGCCGTCCACCTGACCCTCTGGACTCCCGGGCGGTGTTCCTGGGGGGGGGTCTGGGACTCGCTGCCAGGGGCTCCGGCGGGGCAGGGAGGGACAGGGACAGACGCGCACTTTCCGGGCCCTGACGCAAGCAGTGGCGCGTTGGCAGATAAGTGCGGGCCAGGCTGGCGGGCTCCCAGCTCCGGGCGGCCGCCCCCCGGCCGGGCCCTGCTCAGCGCTGTGCTCACAGCTCGTCTTTGTGCCCCAATCTCGCAGGCGTGGGGGTGGACGGGGCCTTGGCACGGCTGGACGCGGGACCCACGTGACAGCGGCCGCTCCGCCCGCCCGGCCCCAAGGTCGCTGCCTCACATAAAGGGGCCCGACGGGCCGTGCTGGAGGCAGAGCTCGGGGCCAGCAGCTCGGGGCCAGCAGCCCGCGGCCAGCAGCCCGGCTCTCCTCCCAGCTCCACGCTCTGCCGCCGCCGCCCGGGACCTGCTGCCCGGACCCGCTGCCGCCTGGACCCCCCACGGCCCGGACCTGCCGCCGGGGACCTGCTGTCACCCGGACCTGCTGCCCGGACCCGCTGCCGCCTGGACCCCCCACGGCCCGGACCCGCCGCCCGGACCCGCGCCCGCTCACGGGCCCTCCCACGGCGAAGCTGCTCGCTGTTCCCTTTTCCTATGCATATACTTCTTTGAGGGTCTGGCCTGAAGAGGTGTAAGGCATGGGAAAAGGGGGCAACGAGGTCCTCCTCGCGCCACGGAGCCGCCCGGGCCGCCGGGCGAGGTGGGTCCCGATCGCAGGATGAGGCTTTGGTGCGGGCCCCGGGGGCTCTGGACGGGCGCTGGGCCCTCGCTGACCTTTGCCCCCAGGGGCCAGGGAGCGCCCAGAGCCAGGGAATCTGCTGGGACAAGAAGTGGGTGGGGGGCAGGCCAGGGGGCTGGGGCCGGGGTGGCTCTGCAGAGGCTGCGGGGGGGGGGGGGGGCGCCGCTGGGTCAAGACGATTCTTCGTGATCCTGTAACCGCGAGTGTCGTTCATGTTCTGGTCAGAAATGTCAATAAAGCTAATTTCGTTGGAACCTAAATGTGATTGTTTTGACAACTGGTTTGAACCGAAGCCGCGTGGGTTTGTGCGGGGCTGTCTCCCAGCTGCCGGGGGTTGGGGGTGAGGGGGGCTCGGGGGAACTTAGGGAGGAGCACGTGGACACGGACATGGGGCCCACATGGCTCCCGGCGCAGCGGGGACAGCGCAGCGGCCTGGTGACACGTCACGCGGCCGGGGAAGGGCTGGGATCCGCCAACCGGGGTGGGGGCCCGCGTCCCTGGAGCCTAGGGCCTGAGGTTCCCGTGTAGACAAATGGACAGGAGCTTCCACGGCGACTGTGGGGCCTTGGTCGGCGAGTCGCCCAGCAGACCGGCCCCTCGGCCCCTGCGCCCGGCGCCCCCTGCCCTCCTTTGATGGCTCCTCCCCCCAGGGCCACGGTGGGGGGGGGGCGGGCGGCCCCAGGAGACCTCGGGTGCAGGCGCCACCCCGGGGCCCAGCACCGCTCAGTATGGCCAGGAGAGCAGCTCCCGGGAGGGGGAGGGGCAGAGCCGTCCCCAAGGCTGGCGTCAGCCGCAGCCACAGCGGGGACACCCTCGGAGTGTGGGGACGCAGTCCTGCGAGCAGTGGGGTGGGGGGGCTCACCCACGAGCCACACTGTGCCTTCCCTGGGGAGGGGGTTCCCAGTCATCCACGACCTGCGCGTTGCGGGGGGAGGGTCCTGGGGGCTGCAGGGGGTGCCAGGGCCGCTGTGTGGGGGCCTCACGCTGCCCCTCGGGCCACGGCTGCTGGACGAAGGTGGGGTCCCGGGGACAGTCCTCCCTCTCGCCCGGGCGCCCCGGACTGGAACGTGTGCGGAGAATCGTGCCACAGGCCAGGAGCTGCGTGTTCTCACCGGTCACTCCAGGCGCCCCGAAGCCGGCCCGGCAGGGGCAGCGTGTGTTCAGCAAGCCCGTGACCTCCGCTCTGCTGGCACGGCTGGGGGTGCCCGCCCCCTCCCCCGCTCACCGCCCGGGGCCCTCGGCCTGTAGGCTGGGCCTGCACCCCCAGCCAGGCCCCTGCAGCCCCACGGCCTGGACACAGGCTCCACCCCTGGGACCCATGACCTGGCCCTGTAGCCACCTGGTGTTTCAGACGCGAGACCTGCAGGGAACTGGGCTGCTCCTGGCCCGGGCTTGACCCCCCACGGAGGGAGGTGGGGGAGGCCTGTGGCGCCCGGCCCTTCGGACAAGTGACCTCCGAGGAGCACCAGCTGGCGTCCACTATAAAGCCCCCATTTTCTGTAAACTAGAATGTAGGTTTTTGGCAAAAAGACTATTATCTCACAGGCTCCTGTGTCTGCTGAGCCCCAGCCGGCTGTCCTGTGCTGGTCACAGCGGAGGGCGACTGCTGGTCATGAAGGCCACTCGGGTTACAGAGAGGAGGCCCAGGGGTGTCCGCTGCCCGGAAGTGAGCTGCTGCTTCAGCCGCGGGATGCCCAAGCTGCGGGGGGGCGGATCCCGAGAGCAGAGGGACCACGCAGATGCACCTGGTGACATTTCCACGTTTGCACTCGAGGCTGTTAGCACGCAGCACGAGGAAGTATCCAAATCTTTTCTATGATTTTATTTTTATTTTTTTTAAAGATTCATTTATTTATGATAGAAAGAGAGAGAGAGAGAGGCAGAGACACAGGAGGAGGGAGAAGCAGGCTCCATGCACCGGGAGCCCGACGTGGGATTCGATCCCAGGTCTCCAGGATCGCGCCCTGGGCCAAAGGCAGGCGCTAAACCACTGCGCCACCCAGGGATCCCCTGATTGTATTTTTAGGTAAGCTCTCCGCCTGCCGTGGGGCGTGAACTCACAGCCCCAAGATCAACAGTCTCAGCCTCCACCATCAGAGCGGGCCAGGCGCCCCCGCAGCTTTATTTTTTCCAACATTTTATATTGAATAAATTACTCTCCTATCACAGGCTACGAGCCCAACATTTCAAAGTCCACTTTCGGCTTTGGGCTTTGTCCCCCGACCCCTCGTCGAGTCCTTAAACCGAGCCTGTAGTATCCAGGGAAGGAGCAGCTGGGTGGGGTGGGGGTTCCAGGTCCCGGCTGCCGAGGGGGCGCAGGGCTCGCAGGGTGGACGTCTCCCGGGGAGATGCGGGGCCCTGCGCGCACCCGCGCCCTGTGGACGGCAGGTTGGCCCCGCTCTGCTCCCGCTCCCGGCGGCCGCTGGGCTGTCACGCGTCCTCAGAAGGCATCCCCGGTCTGGGGCAGGGCACACAGGCCCCAGGGCGCCCCGGACAAGGCCAAGGCCGGGCCCAGCTCCTGGCCCCCCGGGTCCGGGAGGCAGCACGTGGGAGGTTGTCTGCTGCACGAGGCCCACGCCAAGGCCACGGAGGCTCGATCCACTCGGCAGAGATCCCAGAAGGGGCCAGGGGGCTGCCCCAGAGCTGGAGGCCCCAGCGGGGGCGCCCAAGGACACAGCAGCCCCAGGCCACTGCGCAGGGCAGGGGGCGGAGGGCAGAAGGTCACTGGAGGGTGGAGTCCCCCGGGGAAGGGGCCGCTCAGCTGCGAGTCCTGCAGTTGGCGTTTGTGTTTCATCCGCCGATTCTGAAACCAGGTTTTTATCTGCGGGGAAACCTCCATCAGAGCAGGGGCGGGAACAGCCGCCCCCCACTAGGCCCGGCCCCCCTCACCTGCACCCCTGGAGAGCCTCACCTGCACCCAAGAAACTCACCCGCACCCAGACAGCCTTGCCTGCACCCCCGGAGAGCCTCGCCGGCATCCCCATGAAACTCACCTGTACCTGGAGAGCCTCGCCTGCAGCCCCGAGCCTTGCCTGCACCCCGAGAGCCTCGCCTGCAGCCCTGAGTCTTGCCTGCACCCGAGAGCCTTGCCTGCACCCCAAAAGCCTCACCTGCACCCCCGAGAGCCTCGCCTGCACCCCCAAGCCTTGCTTGCACCCCAAGAGCCTTGCCTGTACCCCAAGAAACTCACCTACACTCCCGGAGAGCCTCGTCTGCAGCCCCGAGAGCCTCACCTGCACCCCCGAGCCTCACCTGCACCCCCGAGAGCCTCACCTGCACCCCCGAGAGCCTCGCCTGCACCCCCAACTCTTGCCTGAACCCTGAGAGCCTTGCCTGCATCCCGAGAAACTCACCTGCACCCTCGGAGAACCTCACCTGCAGCCCCGAGAGCCTCACCTGCAGGCCCAAGAGCCTCACCTGCAGCCCCAAGAACCTCACCTGCAGCTCCGAGCCTCGCCTGCAGCCCCAAGAGCCTCACCTGCACCCCTGCACCCCGCCTGCAGCCCCAAGAACCTCACCTGCACCTCCGAGAGCCGCATGTCGCGGGCCAGGCGCCGGCGCTCCAGGGGGCCCAGGTAGCGGCGCCGCCGGAAGGCGCTCTCCAGGGTGCTGAGCTGCTCTGCGGTGAAGGCCGTGCGCACGCGGGGCACCCGCAGGCCGTCCCCGTCCCTGCCCCACCCTGAGGGAGGACGGAAACGCCATCAAACGCCATCAGCCGTCGGCCCACGCGGGATGGGGGGGGCCCAGGACTCAGTGTGTCAGGGTGCAGGCCCCTCCCCTGCCGGCTGGAGTGTGGGCTGGGGTCCGGGCGAGGAGGGCGCCTGGCGAACAGCTCTGCAGCCCCCCAGCAGTTTCACCCACGACGGCGGTGCCCCCAGGCTGCCCGCCCCCAACGTGAAGCTCTGGCAAGTCTGCGTTAGTCCTTTTTTATTGATTTAAGATTTACTTCCCTTGGGGGGCGGCCAGGGGGAGAGAGCACGTCCGGCAGACTCCCTGCTGAGCTTGGAGCCCGACCCCGGGAGACCCCGAGATCAGGACCTGGGCCGAAACCAAGAGTCAGACACTCAAGCAGTGTCCCCCGGCGCCCGTGTGTCCGCCGGGAGGTGGCGGGAGGCGCGAGCGCTGGCGTGCGGAGCTCGGCTACCTGCTCGGGCCTCACCCGAATGCCAACGGGCTCTAGTCCTGGTGTGGGGGAGCAGAGCTTACCAAGGACTTTAACGCTTCCCTGGAAGCAGGCAGGGGACCAGAGGAGCGACCCTTGCTTTGGAGGGGGCGGGGGCAGGGTGTAAGGAGTCGGGGCGCAGGGATGACTGGCTGGCTTTTGTTGGGGAGGGGGCACTGGTTGCAGAGAATAAATGTAGAATTTAACTTCATTGAAGTATAACATTTTCCCCTAAGATCAAACTCTTTCAAAAATGAACTTAACAGGGGCACCTGCCTTTGGCTCAGATCGTGATCCCGGGATTGGGATCGAGTCCTGCATCGGGCTCCCTGCATGGAGCCTGCTCCTCCCTCTGCCTGTGTCTCATGAATAAATAAATAAATCTTAAAAAGAAAAGAATTTAACAGATAACATCAATCCCACTTTTGATCACATAGGGCTTTTTTTTTTATTTTAAAGATCCTATCCATCTGTTCACGAGAGACACAGAGAGAGAGAGGCAGAGGCACAGGCAGAGGGAGAAGCAGGCTCCATGCAGGGAGCCTGATGTGGAGCCTGATGTGGGACCCGATCCCGGGACTTTAGGATCACGCCCTGGGCCAAAGGCGGCGCCAAACCCCTGAGCCACCCCGGGCTGCCCTGACCACGCAGGGCTTTAAACCTAAAAGCAATGATTAGGTCACAAAGACCGAGAAACGCTCCGCAGCGAACAGCAAGGGGTCAGGGGGACGCCCTGCAGCCGAGGCCCGGAGCTCCCAGGTGCAGGCAGCAGGGCGCCCCGAGGCGCCCCGAGCCACCCCCGCAAGGCCGCCGGTGCACCGTAACGGGCCGGGGTCCCGAGGCCTGGGCGCCCAGTGGGCGGGCTCTGTGAGCTTCAGGACGTGCGTGTCCAGCCCCGACGGCCGACCGCACGCCGGAAGCCCGGTTCCCCCACGGAGCGAAATGACCGTGTCATGGCTCAGGGCCACACGCCAGCCCTTCCAGGATGTGGGAGGGGGAGCCCCAGGGGGCCTGAAGACAGGAGACCCCGCCCCCGTGGCTTTGTAGTCCAGGCCTCCCCCCAACCCTCCCAGCTCCCATCTGGGAAGGGAGGCATCCCCGGCCCCAGCCTTACCAGCCGTGGGCGTCCCGGGCGCACACGCTTCTGAAGACTTGGCCTCCTCCACGCCCGCACCGTGCGGGGGTTCCCCGCTGCTGCACCCCCTGGAGGGAGCGGAGACGCCCCCCCGAGGGGCTTCAGCGGGCCTGGAGGGCGGTGATGGCCCCCCGCGGCTGCTCTGGGAAAGCCAGTCCACCGAGCCGAAGCTGGACGGCCGGCGACCGCTGGGCAGGGGAGGGGACGGAGACATGGCGGCTCACAGGACAGAGGGGGTGACGCACAGGGTCCCCGCAGCACGGACGGCGGCTAAGGCACCAGGTCGGCCGCCGCCTTAGCGTTTATAAGCTCCGGAGGAGGCGGGTGGGAGGCCGCCCTGCGAAGCCGCTCAGAGCCTCGCCCACCCCCAGATAAGTAGCACCTAATTGCCTTCGATTCAGAGGCACAAAAGAGGCCATTCACACCTCCCCCGGCTCCGAGATGTCTGCGGGGCGGGGCTGAGCCCCGGTGGAGGCTGGTCACGTCCTTTCATCCCCCACCCCCACCGGGTGGCCCCTCCCAGCTGAGCACCCAAGCTGGAGGCTTGTCCTTCGGGGTGAGGAGCCACCTCCTCTCCAGCCCGCGGGGTCTTCGGTGCCGAAGGCGGCAGGTGTGCCCACCTGAGGGAGGGCAAGCTTCCCGGAGGGGGAGCAGCGTTACTGTGGGGGGGGTCCCAGAGCAGGTGCCGCTGCCTCAGGCTGTCCTGTCCGGCGCGGGGAGGGACGTAGGGCCGGGTGGGTGCTGCTGCCCGGGGAGCACCCGCCGGCCCTTCCCTCTCAGACGGTACTCGGTGCCCCCCACCCCCGCCTCCACTCTGGAGCCTCAGAGCGGCCGGCAGAGGCGGGGAGGAGGGGTTGCCCTCAGGAGTGCGGCCCCGCCCTGCTGCTCCCGGAGGACCCAGCGGGAGGGATGGAGCAGCCCGGTGCTGCCCAGAAGGGCCGCCCCACTGCCCAGCAGGGCCCAGAGCTGCCAGGGACGTGGCAGCCTGGGCTCAAGGCCTGTCCTCTCTCCGGGGACCCAGCCCCCTCCCTCCTCCGCTGCTGGCCACCACCACTTTCTGCAGGACGGGACCGAGGGCCAGCGCCTTCTGTGTCCACGGTGACCCGGGGAAGCCCAGAGCCCCCACCCCCCCACGCCCGCCCCCTGGGTGTGGTGGCCCCAGCCCACCGGCCGACTCCTGGGGGCGCCGGCGCCAGCCTGGGCGGGACCGCGGGATCAAAGGCCCCTACGGCCCGGCCCGGATTAACACCCCCGGCCGCCCTCCGGCGGGCACAGCGGGAACGGCGGCGCTGACCCCGCCGGGAAGGGTCAGGGGGCCCGACGCCTCCGCGCCAGCGCAGTGGTCCACCGGTGGCCGCGTCCCGGGCGGCGGTGCTGGCCTGGACGGAGAGGCCCCTGCTCTCGGACGCGGTCCTGCCCCTGGGGACCGAGGCCCAGCTGGTGGGGGCTGCGCGGCTCTCAGACCGGGGATGGGGTCGGCACTGCGGACCTCCCACCCTGCGCGCGGCTCCAGGGGCGCCCTCCTGGTGGACACGACAGGTGCCGGGACTCTGCGTCCTGGTCCCACCTGCACCCACCTGTGAAGTGCAGGAAGCAGCGCGCACCCGGTGCTCCCGCGGCGGGCCAGGGTCCTCCCCAGGGGTCCTGCTGCCCACACCCTCCCGGCCCCACCACGCGCCTCCGCACCACCCGGGCTGCGGCCCCTCGTCCCCCAGGGGTGGGGCTGGGCTTCGTGTCCCCTGGGGTGGGCCCTGCGCGGCTGCCGCCTTCCTCCGAGGCTCAGGACCCGACGCGGGGTGGCCTCGGCCCTGACCGCTGACTTGCCCCCGAACCTGCACCTGCTTGCAGCGGGGAGGGGCTCCCCAAGCGCACGCCCTGGGTCACTTGGAGACCCTGGCCGCCCCGCCCCCCGCGTTCCCTGGACGGGACCTTCCCGGGCCTCAGCCCGCCCCCTGGGCTCCATCCGCCACCCAGGGCCAACCCAGATACAAGGCCCAGGGAGGCCCGCCCCACGCCAGGCCCCTCCTCCACGCCCACCCCAGGAGGGGACCGGGCCGCCGCCCTTCTGGCTCCCCCTTGGCTGCTCCCGCTGGAGAGAACCTGGTGTGAGTGTGCAGCTGGGGGGCTGGTTTCCAGGCTGTGGGGTGATGGGGGCACCCAGCCTGCCCGCGCACTCCGTGGAGCAGGGGGTCCAGCGGCAGGGCCCAGGGACACGGGGAGGGAGGCGCTAATCAGCAGGGAGTGCGGCCACTGCCCATCTTTCCGAGATCCCACATTTTGGGGAGGCGGGAAGGGTCCTACAAGGTCCTTATCAGAGCCAAGGGCACGGGGTGCCCTCTTGCTGTCCTACGTGTGACATACGTGTGACTCGCTCTACGGGCAGAAAAGCCCCAGGGCCTGCATGTCGGGTGTGTCCATGCGGGAGGCCGGGAAGAGGACCAGGACGCAGCCGGGGACTCCGCGGGGCTTGCATGTGGCCCAGTCATGGGCCAGGAGGACATGAGCCTCACCACGACAGAGCCACTGTTACACTGAAAGGACAAAAAAAAAAAAACAACAACAACAAAAGCTAGGATTTCTCCAGATCTAGATCACAAATAATGGTTCTGGGAGACAGCACGTGCATGTGCCCTGGGGGACGTCAGGGGACAAAGTGAGGGGCTGGCCCGCAGACGTCTGGAACACCCCCGTGGACCTGGTGTGGGATTCCAGGTGCGCTCGAGTGACGCGTCCGGGGAGCTGGGCGGCACACAGATGCTTCTTTCTCACGGGTCCGGAGGCGGGAGGGCCCAGATCAGGGGACCGGGGTGCAGGGGTTCCCGGGAGAGCCACTCCCGGGCAGCGGACGGTCTCCCCCTAGCACCAATCCCGGTGGCGAAGCTCAGGGCCTAAGCTCACCCCGGAGGCCCCACGTCCTAACACCATCACACTGGGGGATAGTGGGGGGAAGGGTTTCAACACAGGAATTTGGGGACGCAAACATCCGGGGCATAATCCAGAGCAGCGTGGTTTCTGACCGGGTGCCCTCGCCGCAGGGCCGGTGAGGGAGGCCGAGGAGGACCCAGGGACGCAAAGTGGGCGCGTCGGTGGTGCAAACACGAGGAAGGAGTCGCAGACCCTGTGCAACGGGGAAGGAGGGCTCGGGCTGAACTGCGGGATCCCGGGGAGGGGGGGACACGCCTGTCTTACCTCCCTAGAGTCATACTGAGGACGAACGTCCACCCAGATCTTGCGGATGTGTTCTTTGCAAAAATGGCAGGTCAGGGACACGGAGCCCTGCTGCTGTGACTGCGGATGTCGGAGCCTGCCCCAGCGAGTCCCAGAGCAGCCGGGGTTTGAGAAGGTTCCCACCACGGAAGCGTTTGTCACGGGAGCGTTACACGGATGCTTCTCCCTCTGCCCGCGTCTCTGCCTTTCTCTCTGTCTCTCATGAATAAATAAATCTTAAAAAAAAAAAAGCTAAGAAAATCCCACGTGCTGGGGAGGACTCCGAAACTGGAGGCGCTGCTGCTGGGAGCGTGAAATGGTGCAGCCCCGTGGACAACAGCATCAAGCTTCCTCAAAATATTAAAAACGGAATTACCAGCGGTCTCCCCTCCGAGTGCCCCCCAGGACCGGGGGCAGGGCTGCATCACACGCTCACAGGCGCCCAGAGGGGGTGGGGACCCGAGTGTCCCGCACAGACGGACCGACGGAAGGAGGAGCACGGCAGCTCCGGCCACACGGGGCTGCACTCAGCCGCCGCGAGAGGTGCGGACACGCCCCGAGGGCGAAGCCAGACGCGGAAGGACGTGCCGCGTGATGCCACGTGCATGAGGTCCCCGTGGGGTCACCTTCCCAGAGACGGGGGCGCAGGGGGCACGGAGGGCAGGGACAGAGTCTCAGCCTGGGGGTGGGGGCCGCACCGCAGGGAACGTGCTGGGTGATGCTGGACTGGATGCTTGATGCCTGAGATGGCAAGTTTTTTTTTTTTTTTTTTAATTTTGTTTATTCATGAGAAACACAGAGAGGCAGAGACACAGGCGAAGGGAGAAGCAGGCTCCACGCAGGGAGCCCGATGCGGGACTCGATCCTGGGACCCTGGGATCCTGCCCTGGACTGAAGGTGGATGCTCAACCGCTGAGCCACCCAGGCGTCCCCCAAAATTTTTAATGTATATTTTAATGCAAAAATTTTTTTAAAAGGTATGAATCTATTGTCCAAGGGCCCTTACTGAGATGAAAGGAGCCCTACTCTGAGGAGCGGTCCTAGGAGACCCTGCTGGGGACCTCCCCCCACCCCCGCGCTCGCAGTCAGGCCCGGGCAAAGATGCGCTCGTGGGGGGACGCCCTTCCCGCTGCGGCGTGTGCATGCCCCCCGCCAGAGCCGACCCGGGACACCTGCACGCGACAGGCCCGCAAAGCAGGGTGAGGATGCGCTCACCCCGCTGACCTGCAAGAGGCTTGGAGTCTTCAGGGCATCGGCCACCACATGTCTTTAAAGAGCGGAGCATCCGGCCGAGCCGCTGGGCTGAGCCAGGGCGATGGCAACAGCCAAGACCCCTTCCCTCCCGGGCCTGAAGCACTGAGGATACCAGGCGAGGAAACTTGGGGTTCCCTCCTCCGCAGAAGGGGCTGGCGACGGGGTTTGGGGCCCCCTATTGTCCCTACCCCTGGGGGCTGGCAGATTTGCCCACCCTGGCTGTGACCTAGGAGGGTCTGGATGGCGAAGGGCCAGGATCGTGAAGCAGAGGCGAGCATGTCTTGCGCCAGGGGACTCCGTCACCTCTATGGTTGTGGTCTCACAAGCCCCCAGGACCTGCCATGGACACCGTGGAGAGGTGGGCTCAGCTTTTGGGCTCGGAGAGACCACTCCTGCTCCCACCGGGGGCGTCTTCCGCTGACTCCTGAAAAGGACTTGGGGGAGGGGCTTGTAACCCACCCTAGGCCCACCACCCACCCCAGAGCCCCAGGGACTGCGGGAACCTTGGAACACAGGCCTGCAGAACGCCCACCCCCTCACTGAGCATTGTGGCCCGGGGCACCTGAGCGTCTGAATGAGCCCCTACTTGGGAAACTATTGTTATGTTGGACAGGAGCCCCCGGCTACTTCCTTATCTCCCCAGGGCGGGAGCCCCTCCGGGACGGCCCTTTCGGATCCACCTGTGGAGGGTGGGGTCACAATTACTATTTGGAAAATGCTCCCAGGGCGGTTCTGGCCAAGTCTTCCCAGAACTGCAGGGGCCTGGTCCTTGACCTAAGTCCAAAGTCTCAGAGCCCCTGCCAGGGCCGCCAGGGCCCACCCAGAGCAACCACTTCCCCGGGACTAAAGAAGCCCCTTCCTAGAGGTGCCTTGGCTCTCTGGCCGCTCCTTAGGCCTGCCTGGGGCAGCTTGGGGAGGGGACCCACCCACAGGGCCGGGCTGGGAGGTCGCTGCCACTCCCACCCCCTCCCAGCGTCCTGCTCAGCAGGGCTCCCGGGAAGGCAGAGGCTGGTCTGTGCTGCTGGGCCACGTCCTGGAGCCCCGGGTGTGGGAGACCTGGGGTCCAAGGACCCCAACCTACCGGCCAGCAGCCCCGCACACCCCTGGGTCCTCCCTGGGGTCTGGCTCCGCAGGCCCCACCAGCACATTCGCAGAACGAGGTCGGGAATAAACAATCTCTTTATTGAACTACCTAGATTGGGAGTAGGGGAGGGCGGCGGGACCGGGTCGCAGGAGACGCGCCCCTACGGGGGGGGGGCAGGCGGGCCTCACTCCCGCAGGTCGGCCAGGACGCCTCGCTCCGAGGCCGCGGCGCTGCCCAAGATGAAGCCCACGGCCAGGGACACCGTCTGGTCGAAGGAGCCGCGCAGCTGCTCCACGTGCTGGTTCAGGGTCAGCAGCTGGTCGCGCAGGGGGCCCAGGATGGCCACGATGTCGCCCAGGTGCCCCAGGGTCTGCAGCAGGGCGGTGTTCAGCGACGGGGCCGCGGCCTGCGGCGGCGCGTGGTGCTCGGGGCGCCGGGGCGGAGACTCGGGGTCCTCCCGGTCCAGGGACGGCGGCGGCGGGGAGCCCGGGGCGCGGAACGGTGCGCTGTCCTCGTGGCGGCCGGGCGCGGGGGCGGCGGAGAGCGGCGGCGGGGAGCCCGGGGCGCGGGGCGCGTCTGCAGACTTGGGCGGGGTCGGGCTGAACCTGAGCCTCCAGGCGGACTCTGCGTCGGGGTCGCGGGCGGAGGGCGGCGGCAGGACCTCTGCAAGGCGGCGGGGCTCAGAAGGGCCCTGCGCCCCGGCCCTGACCCCCACCTCTACCCCCCATCCTGTCCCCGCCCGGGCCCTGCGCCCCAGGACCGCCCCCGCTTCAGACCCGGGGTCCTGACCCCCGTCCCCTCCCGCCCCCGCTCCCCGGCCCTGACCCCCACCCCCCTCCACCCCGTCCCCTCCTGGCCCCTGCGCCCCCGCCCCCCCGGGCCCTGACCCCCACCCCCCTCGACCCCGTCCTCTCCTGGCTCCTGCGCCCCCGCTCCCCGGGCCCTGACCCCCACCCCCCCTCCACCCCGTCCCCTCCTGGCCCCTGCGCCCCCCCCCGGGCCCTGACCCCCACCCTTCCCCCCTCCCCGTCCCCTCCCGCCTCCCTCCCCGGCCCTGACCCCCACCCTTCCCCCCTCCCGTCCCCTCCCGGGCCCCGCCCCCCTCACCTGGCTCGGGGGCCGGCCGACGACCGCGCGGGGGGCGCCCGGGCCCCGGGGAGCGGCGGCGGCCGCGGGGGTGCCCGTTCTCGCCCAGCAGCCCCATGAGCTCGCGGATCTGCGCGTCGAAGGGCCCGGGCGGCTGGCCGTGCGCGTCGCGGAGCTTGTCCTTGAGGAACTTGTAGCGGCGGCGGCACTGCGCGGGGGTGCGGCGCACCTGCTGGCGGGCCAGCGCGGCCGACACGCGGCGGTAGGTGGGCAGCGCCTGGCGGCGGTCGAGCAGCAGCGCGCGCCACACGGACGGCTGCAGGAGCGTGCCCAGCAGCAGCTCCGTCTCGCGGGCGCTCCAGGGCGTGCGCTGCGCCGAGCCCGGGGACACGGGCGAGCCGCGGAGGCCGGGGGACGCGGGGGCCGCGGGGGGCGCGGGGGGCGCGGGGGGCGCGGGCGCCGCCAGCGCGCCGGGCGAGGCGGGCCGTCGGGGCGGGGTCCGCGGCTCGGGGTCCGGGCTGTCCGGCGAGGCCGGCGCGGGGAGGGCGGGCGGGGGCGGCCGGCGCGGCCGGAGCAGCATCCCGGGGCCGGGGCCGGGGGCCCGAGCGAGGCCGCGCACACGCGCTCGGACGGTGCGAGCGAGCGGGAGCCGGAGCTGGAGCCGGAGCTGGAGCCGCAGCGGGAACCGCAGGTCTACGCCCCCGCCCCCGCGCGCCCCCGCGCGCCCCGCCCCGCCCCGCCCCCGCCGACTCGCCCCCGGGCCGCGCGGGCCCCGACCGGGAACCACCTGCAGGACGCGGCGGCCGCGCTTCTCGGGCTCTCGCGCGCAGGAGCGAACGCGCACAGCCACCAGCCCCGGGGCGCGGCGGCGACTCGCTCGTACGCATGTGCGGGCCCCGCCACCGCCCCGCACCCCGAGCCCTGGAAGGTTCCACCCCACGAGGCGCCCCCGCCCCTCCCTGCGGCCTTAGCTGCGACCTCCCGCGGCCGCGGGGGCGGTGTGTGCGGCCCCGCCCCCACCTGCGGGGGTGCGAGCAGCGGTGCGCGTGCGCGGGGTGGGGCCGCCCAGGGCCCGCGGGCGGGGCTCACACTCCGCAGAAAACCGTTTTATTAAAGAGTCTCTGCAGCCCACACCGGGACTGAGAATGTTGCATCCCTGGGGACGATTCGGAATAAGCCAACGGTGCTGCAACCAAGCAGTGACTACGTGACTCGTGACTCCTTGTAGTCGACGTTGTTCTAGAGGTTTAGCCAGAGCAATAAGACAAGAAAAAGGAATGAGGCTCATGCAGGCCGGAAAGAAACAAGTAAAGCCACGATCATTTGCAGGTGACCCGATTACAAATAGGGAACGTGCAAAGTAACCTGCCAGGACGTTATTGGAATTGAACGGATCTAGCAAGGTCGTCGAATACAACAAGAAACAACAGAAATCCATCGTGTTTCTGTGCACCAGCTCTGGCAGTTTTTATGGTTTTTTATTTGCGATAGTTTTAGGTTTACAGCCAGGTGGCAGGGAAGACGCTGGCGTCCCCGTGCTTCCCCTCGGGTGAGCGGCCGGCACCTCCGTCCCAGCTGAGAAATTCTTGGTGGCCCAACGCCGTGCGCTGAGCCACAGTCTGGGTCTTGCCAGGTTTCCCGCAGATGCGCCTCTGCCGTCCCCGGACCCGGTCCCGCATCCTGCCCTGCCTCCCCTACCCCTCGGGACCCTGGCAGCTTCTCACTCTTGTTTTCCACGTTTCTGACGCATGGAGGAGGCTCTCGGGCGTTCTGTGGGTGCCCCTGTACTTGGGTCTGCCGGGCGCCTTCTCGTGATTAGCCTGGGGTCATGGGTTTTCAGAGGAAGACCGAGAAGTGAATGTGGCACCTGCCAGGTCTCCATGTCCCCTCCCTGCCCTGCCGGGGGGTGGGGCCGGGCATCCGTGCACCCCACCCTCGTGGGTAAACCAGGCCGCGCCCAGGGCACCGACACGTGCTGCTTGGGGTTCTCCCAGAATTGTTCCTGTTCGGTGACTCAGGGGTGCTCTTTGATTGCAGGGTGCAGGCCCACGCATGGCGTGTAGAGGTCGAGGATACCAGTCTTCCCCTTTTCCTCTCCTCTTGTGTCCTTCTGATGTGCTCTACCCCCCGCTTCCCACACTTCCTGGTTTTGCAGTGTGACCAGAAACTTCTGTTCATCTTGTACTTGACGAATTCCAGCCCTAGAATCAGCCATTCGGCCATTTCTCCAAAAATCTGTGCTTCCTTTTTTTCCAGAGGATGATATCTGGGTACAGGGTGTACTGATGCTCCTGGGGTGTCACTGCTTCCAGGCCACAGGTTGTCGGGGGGAGTAGTTTGTCCCCCAGGGTGTGTTTGGTGGCGTCTGGAGATGCTGGCTGTCACGCATGGGGGTGCTGCTGGTACCTGGGGGGTGCAGACCAGAGGTGCTGGGAACCCCCAGCCCCACGGTGCCCGGCACAGCCTACGGTAGAGATGGTCCACTCAGAACACCAGGGGGGCCGTGACAGCCCTGCGCTGGCACAGGGGAGGGGGGTGAGGACGCCGACCCACAGGTCCACACACACCTTGCCTCTCCACTGGCTTCTCGGCCACGTCTTTCTCCAACAGCAGGAGGCCTGGCTCCCTTATCTGTGATTTCCTTCTCTATCCGTGAGCCCTCGTGTGTAAGGGAAGCGGCTGTAGGATGGCGCATGGGGAGGCTGGTGAGACTCGACTGCAGGCCTTATGTGGTCTTTGGCCCCGTCCTTTCCCTTCTAAGCACCGCTTCCCACGGTGCCTTAGGTCAGCCCCCAATGGGGTGGGAGGTGGGTGAGGAGATGGGCAGGCCCACGCGCGGTGCCCCCTGGGAAGCCCCGGTGCTCATAGAACAAGCCCCAAACGGCAAGGGCGGCCAGAGGACAGCCCCAGAGTGCCCCTGCCTGCAGGGCGGTCCAGGAAGGCCAGCCTGGACCCATCCACCGGGAGCCGGGAGCCCATCCACCCCACGGCACACAGGACACCGAGCTGTTCGGCGCAGTGTAACCCAGCGCCCTGAGCAGTGGCTGGAGCTGGCGATTCTGGGGTCAGAGCCTGACCCCTCCTGACGGGGCGCCGTGCCCTGGGGCCTGGCTGCGTGGGGCTCCGCGGGCCTTCAGCGGGCCTCTGCCGGTGTCCCCGCGGCTCCTGGGCTGGCCGGCCGGCGCCACTCCCTGCCGGTCCGCTCGGCCCACTCGGGGCCACCTGACGCTCCAGCCTGGTGGTCCTGGGTGGTCTGGCTGGTGTGGGAGGGGACTGCCCTGGTGGAGGTACCTGGAAGCCTGGCTGAGGGGGCGCTCAGGGGTCACCTAGAGGACAACCCGGTGATTTGCTTGGCCCCGGTGCAGAGGAGCTCCTCATGGTCCTCATGGCCTTGCTCGAGTCTCTGGGAGCAAGAGATAGCGGGCTGCAGTGATTTTAAGGTGGGTGAGGACCGGGCCCACCCCTCCACCCAGGGCTGGGACGCGGGATCCACCTAGCGGTGGCAGCTGCTGCCCACGATGCCCTTGTTCTTCGGGGCCCCCTGCCAGGCAGAGGGCTTCCGGGGGGCTCCTGCCGAAGGTGCCACATTCACGTCTCCGAATCTTCTGCGCCCACGGCCTCCCCCAACCCTAAGCTCTTCCCCCAGGACCCTTCCCAGCGGCCGGAAGCCAGCCCTGCCCCCGGACGGAGGATGGAGGAGGGGGACTGAGGAGCCGTCGTCCCGCCCCTAGGCTCCGGTGGGCTGAGCTTGCTGCTGCCCGCAGACCGTGGTGGAGTCGCCTTGGGGCCTTGGGACGGCGGCCTCGGGGGCTCCGCGATTTCAGGCAGTTTGCCCTGGAGTGACGGGGTTTGCTTCTGGGGGCCCTGAATTGAATGAATGGATCGGCAGACCTGGCCCGTCTCTGTGCCTCCCAAGGACACGGCTGTGGCCGGTCCTCCGCGTCCCCTGGTGCCGTCAGGAGCACCCCTGAGGAGCCCACCCTGACCCCCCAGGGCAAGTGTCACTTGGGAGACAAAGTAAGGTGTCTGAAGCCGTGTCTGTAGAAATGGTTTTATTTAGAAATCTGTGCCAGTGACATTTGGGCGACATGCAGACAGTCGTGCTTAAGCCGAAAGCCCGGTCACTTCCCGCGAAGAAATCATTACGACTGGAATGTGTCTCGGCGCCAGACGCTAACTCAGGCTCGGGGACTCCGCCGCTGCAACCTCGGAATCTGAACGTCAGCGTTGATTAGTGGAACGGGTCCTCGTGGGAAGGCCAGAAGCCCGCCTCCGCGTGGCGGGTACCGAGTCCTCCGCGTCCTGGAAGTAAGTCTCTGATGAATTTATGTGGGAAACACATCTTGACGTTACAAACTCAGCATCTTATTGCAAGTAGCCGCTTTCCCCAATCCCACTGGCTGGTTGTCGTAAGAATCCGTGATTCTGAGGTGAGAACAGCCCTGGGTCTCCCGGCGATTTGCCACCGAAGGACGTTGGCACCTGCGATGGTGTCGGGGCTCAGACCACACTTCCGTGCCCGCACGCCTGGCCCAGGGGGCCTTCTCGCTGCTGAGCGGCCCCCAGCACCGGCCGGAAACGGAGCCCCGGGAGGAGCCTGGCACCATCCGGGCAGCAACCGTCCTCTGTCCTGGGCTCTGACAAAGCTCTAGTGAAGGCAAGCGGCAGGAGCCTGGGCACAGGCGTGTGCAGCGCATGCACGGCTGCGGAAGGCAGGTGGGCACGGGCCCCAGGCCACCGGAGGGGCTGCCCTGGAGCTGCTGTCCGTGTGCTTTGCGAGGAAGCAGAGCCTGGCAGGCCTCCCCGGGAGCTGTCGTAGGTGGTGGGGTTGGCAAGGGTGGAGGGCGCGGGGCCGCGGGCACTTGGCCGCCAGCGTGGAGCTGTGAGGTGCTCACCAGCAGCAGGAGGCTGGGCTGGGACCGAGACCCCATCGGGCCTGTTGGGGCAGCGGCTGCAAAACTCGGGCACCCCTGCTTAGGCTGGAACAGGGGTGAGCTGAGCTGCTCCCCTAGGAGGAGATCTGCAAGGAGGGTCTGGGGAAGCGGGGCATGTGGGGGTGAAGTGTGGGGTGTGAGGGGAGGTCTGGAAGAGTGTGGGAGGAGATCTGGGGGGCCTGAATGGAAGGGAAGGGGAGGCCTGGGGGGAGGCCAGATGGATGGGAGGGGGTGGTTGGGGTCTGGGGGGAGGTCTGGAGGATGGAGGGTAGGAGGTGAGGGGTGGGGGTAGAAGGGGGAGAGGGGTGGGGGCGAGGTCTGGAGGGCGGGGGTGAGGGAGGGGGCCGGGGGAGACTTGGGTGGAAGCGGGGGGGGGGGCGGGTGGTGGTGGTGGTCTGGGTGGAAGGGAGCGGGAGGCCTGGGCAGGGGAGTCTGGACCCGGTTAGGGGCTTGGGCCACTGGGAAGCCTCAGGCCCGTGGACGGCTCGGAAACCCCTGGAACCTGGGTTGGCATGGGGGTCGGAGGTCATCTTGGTCCTTGGTTGCTGGGCAGACGGAAGCCAGACTCCTGGAAACAGTGCTCTGAGTCGGGGGGTGGGTGGGGTCTGGGGGATCCCTGGAGCTGGGTGGGAGCGGTTCATCTCTAGAAGTGTGGGTGCGTATACGGCTCCTGGGGGGGTTCACTTACTCTATTATTGTTTTGATTTGTAAAGATAGTTTTACACGAGCAGGAAGAGCCCAGAGCCCGCCTCTGCGGGAGCCCGTCCCCTCCGGGCCCTGGGCCTCCACCTCCCGGGGCCCCGGGGCGCGCCCCGCCGCCCAGCCTGAGCCCCGTGTGAAGCAGCAGGTGCAGCGCCGCTCGCCTGGCCGGGCCGCGGGGCTCCTCTCCCGGCCCCCGCCCCCCGCGCTGCAGTTCTCGCCCCGGGGGCCCCCTCCCCCCACTACTGAAACGTGGCCTTCATTCTGCGCAGCTTGTCCTGGATCTTCCGCGAGTGCTTCTCGCTGCTCATGTGGTGGGGGGAGGCCCTGCTGTCGGCCGCTAACACGGAGACGTCGGCCCCGCTGAAGCGGGCGATCCTTTGCTTGAGGTAGGACTGCAGCTTGGGGTCGGGGGCGAACGTGTAGGGGTTCTCCTGGAACGCGTGCACCTGGCTCACCACCTTGGCGATGTTCCTGCGTCGGGGACAAGACGTGCGCGTCGGTGTGCACGAGCCGGGCCTGTGAACTCCCCGCGTGTCCTGGGAGGCCGCGAACCGGACCGCGTCCAGCGGCAGCTCGGGGCGCCCTCCGCGGTCACGCTCGGGGCCGGAGCCCGCGGCAGCCTCGGCCCGCCTGCCCGCCTGCCCTGCCGTCCGTCCCTCGGTCCATCCAGCCACTTCCGGCGCATGAACACTGCAAGTCTGTGTTGCGCCTGGTCGGTGCTCAGGGGTCCAGCAAGGACACCCCCAGGGCCAGCCCCCGAGGCTCCCCAGAGGAGGTCCCCGGGGCAGACGCACGCCAGGTCACCCCAGGGCTGTGCTCAGGGACGTGATGTGGCTCAGGAGCCGCCACCGCGGGAGCATCTACGCCCCGGGAACTGGCCACCGCCTGGTCCCAGGGCTCCCTTCCCCAGAGCGCTGTGACCCCAATGCCCTGGGCGTCGTCCGGGACACGGGGAGCAGGAAGCAGAAGTCGGGACTAACCCTGGGGAGGCTGCGGGCCTTACAGAGGTTCCCACCCCGGTGGCGGACGAGGGACGGCGGGGCCAGCACGAAGGGTGCACTTTTGGTTGTTAAAACACAAACGTGCGGGGCGCCCGGGGGGCTCAGTCTGACTCCGGTCGCGGTCCCCGCGTCCTGAGATCGAGCCTCGCGAGGGGCTCCGTGCGGGGCGTGGAGCCTGCTTGGGGGTGTCCCTGTGCCTCTGCCCCGCGCCACCGCCCATCTCTCTCTCCCTCTGAAAACTAAAGAACATAAGTCGAAGACAAACACGCGAGCGCGTCGGACGTAAAGCAGGGCAAGGGCGTCGTCGTCAGCCCGCCCCGCCGCCTCTGGACGGTGCCTTCCCTCCAGCCGCTGCGTTCTGTGTCGCCGGCGCCCACCGCGCTGTGCTGCGTGTCAGACAACCGTCAAGCTGGCGGCGGGGAGGGGGGCGCCGCGGGGCTCTGGGCCCCTGGGCCATGGCTGCCAAGGCCTGCCCTGCCCTGACCCGCTCGCCCACATGGGTGCTGCGGGGGCGGCAAGGGGGCAAGAGCACCCTGACGGGGAGGGGGGTGTCCGGAGGTGGGGCTCCTCCCCGGGTGCCACGGCGGTCCCCGCCAGCAGCCCCTCCCAGGCAGGTGGCCCGGGTGCCAGGCAGTGGCCCCGCGGCCCCATGGGGGTGGGGAGGCCGAGGACTGGCCGCGGTGCAGCAGGAGGCAGGTGAGGGCGGCCCCTCACCTGAGCTTGCTCCACCTGTGGGCGCCGTTGGTCATGGTGAAGCCCCCGGTCTCCAGCTGCTGGATGTGCATGGCCAGGAGGCGCGCCGAGGGCAGCGTGGGCTGGGCGCGGAAGCGGCGGCCTTCCATCAGGCACAGGCTGTCGCTCTTCAGGAAGACCTGCGGGCGGCCGGGCGGCTGGGCAGGGGGAGGGCTGAGGGCCGCGGCGGGGCCGTGTGCAGCCCCCTGGGCGCGGCCGCTCGGCCCTGACCCCTGTCGCTGGGCCGCGGGGGAGCGCCGGGGAGCCGAGTGCCAGCCCCAGCCGTTGGTGCGCAGCCTTCCAGGGGCGGCTCTGCGGGCCCCGCCCTCTGCCCCCGCCCGCCGGTGAGGCCCCGGGGACGCGGCCCGGGGTGGGCTGCCGGGCTGCTGGGCGGCCGCGGGGACAGTACCTCCACGGCCTTCAGCTCCTCCATGACCTCCGCTATCTTTGCGGGTAGGACCCTCCAGGCCTGGAAGAAATGCACGTGAGGCGCGGCCGGCCAGTGCCGTGCGCCCCCCGCGGCCGGGCCGCCACTCACGGGGGACTGCCTCACGGCGAGGTGCTCCAGGCCCCCCAGGATCTGCATGGCCGTCGCGAAGTTCCTCTGCTCGTAGCAGGACTTGGCGATGAGCAGAAACTTGGAGAGCAGAGTCACCTGCAGCTGGGGGCGGGCGGGGACGTGGTCAGGGCCACCCGCGCGCCAGGCGTGGGGAGCGCAGGCCGCGCGGCGGGGTGGGGGGGTCGCTGCCCGCAGAGCGGCGGTGTCCACCCGGGAAGGGGCGCGTGACATGTGGCCACCCCAGCGTGCAGCCCTCAGTCCCCGCCTGCCGGTGCCGCCTCACGGGGATGGGTGCCAGGGGCGCGGGGCGAGCAGGACGGGGCACAGCTGGGGGCCACGGTCCCCACCCTGGGAGCCGGCTCAGGCGTGGGCGCCGGAGCCCCTGGGGGTGTCCTCTGACCGAACCCGGTGTGAGTGTGAGTGTGTGAGCAGCTGTGAGCGCGGCAAAGAGGGTGTGTGTCGGGGAAGCTGTGAGAGGGACTACGTGGGTAACGCGGTTGGGGAGCGGCCCCGGGGGTTGGGCACTGCGTGTGAGGGGGCACGAGGAACAGTGTGTGAGGGGGTGTGAGCGAGGAGGCAGGTGTGGGCGGTGTGAGGGCGTGTATTGGCGCGTGCTGGCGGGTACGTGTGCAAGTTCCGCGGAGGAGGCGCTTGCCACGGTGTGCAGGGCCAGTGCGCACTTGCAGGCGACGCGGGGAGCCACCGTGTGGCCGACATCACCGTCCGCGGAGGCCGTGACGCTACTTGTACCCCTTGCCTGGGGTGGAGCGTGGCTTCCCTGCGCGTGGGGAACGCCCGCGGGTCCCTGGGAGGCAGCCGGCGGCCACGCTCGGCTGCGAAGGCCCCGTGGGACGGAGCCGAGGCACCCACCTTGGAGGTGTGGCTGGTCACGATCTCGGCGGCCACCCAGGTGCTGACGTCGTCCGCGCTCCGCAGGAGCTGTAGCAGGTACTTGTCCTGCACGTAGTTGGGCAGAAACAGGCTGCAGGTTTTGGCTGACAGGGACTCGCAGGAGCTGGCCCTGGGGAGACGCGGGTGCCCGTCACGGCGGGGCCGCGGGGCGCTGCCAGGTCCGCGAGCGCCTCGGGGAGGCCCCAAGCCCTGGTTGCGGCCGCGCGGCCCGGACTCCGAGTGACACCCCGGGATGCTCACTTGGGGATGGCCACACTCTTGTCCATGACGCCCAGGGCCCGCGAGTTCAGGAAGTGGACGGGATGGCACTTCTGGAACAGCTCCTGTCGGAGACAAGGGCGCGGACGTCGGGCGTCTCCAGGCCTCGAGGCGGGGCCGCATGTCGGGGACCCGCCGCGCAGCCTGGCTGCAGGTGGGATCGCTCTGTCGCCGCCGCGGCTGCCACCTGGGGCCCAGGCGTGGGGTGCGTGGGGCGGGCTCAGGGAGGCGGGGGCCGGGGAGGCGGGGGCCGCGGGCAGTGGGTTGGAGGGCCACGGGCAGGGGTGGGGGTGGTGGGGCCGGGGGCGCCGGGGGGGGGGGGGGGGGCCTCGGGAAGGCGGGGCCGCGGGCAGGGGGGGGATGGGTAGGGGCCGGGGTGGCGGGGGCCACAGGCAGGGGTGGGGGGGATGGGTGGGGGCCGGGGGGGCGGGGGCCACGGGCAGTGGGTTGGAGGGCCACGGGCAGGGGTGGGGGTGGTGGGGCCGGGGCCGGGGGTGGGGGGGGGGGGCGTGCGGCGCGCTCACCTGCTGCAGGAGCGTCAGCTGGCTGCAGAGCTGCTGGGTGCTGTACTCGGTCAGGAAGCAGGGCCCCTTCTCGCCGGCCCTGGCGTACGGCCCGTACAGGTCCTCGAGGAAGCAGGGCTTGGGCAGCGCCGACGCGATGCTGTACTGGCGCTCCTTGTGCGGCAGCGCCAGCCCGTTGCCCCGCGCCAGCCTCCAGGGGAAGCTCTGCGGGCAGGGGCGCCGTGTGAAGGGGCGCGGGCGGCTCGCTGCGGGGTCGGGGAGGAGCGGCCCGGCTAGAGCCCCCGCGTGAACGCCTCCCGCCCGCGGCTGTGTTGGCCCAAGGACACCTGTCCCGGTCCCCCGGGCGGGTCCCTCGCGGACAGAGCCACTGAAGTCCCCGTATAAGGTGGACAGACCCCCCAGGCCCCCGGCCCGGGCCACGTCCCGAGTGGTGCCTTCCACCCAGGCCCCCGGCCCGAGGGCAGGGAACGCTGGTCCTCCGGGCCGGGGCTCCCCCGCCGTCCTGTCCTCAGCGGGGCGAGGCCTCACGGGCTGGCGCCCCGGGCCGGCAGCGTGGGGAACATTGTGGGCGTGTCTGCCCACGGGTCCACGCGGAGTTGGCCGGGCTGGGCTGGGGAGCCACGGCGCCCGCCCGGGAGGCCCACCCGGGAGAGGCCCCCACCTTCCGGGAGACGCCGTCTTCCGAGAGCCTCTTACAGAGCGCGTTGAGAGGCCTGGCGTCGTCCTCGGCTTCCTTGGGGTGCTCCAGGTCCGCGCCCCGTGAGGGGCCCTCGGCCCGCCGCTCCGCGCCCACCTCCAGGAGGCCCAGCAGGTGCTCCGCGGAGCCGTCCAGGGGCAGGATCTGGGCAGGAGCGCAAGGCGGTCACTTGCCACCCCGACGGTGGTGGCTGTCGGGGCCCTGGCGCTGCCCGCGGGGGCCCAGGGGCTGTGCCCGCGTCACCTTGGAGGAGATGAAGTCCTCGAGGCTGCCCAGGAGCCCGCTGTTGCGGGTGAAGTCCACGGCGTAGCAGTCCTCCAGCCAGGCCTGCAGCAGGCAGAAGCTTCGCTTGTAGATCTTGGTGAAGGTTGAGCTGGGGTCCTGGTGGGCCCTGCGGGCAGAGGGGACGACAGCTGAGCCGCGCGGGTCCCCCCAGCCCTGCGAGGCCGTGTGCTGCGGGGGCGGAGGGCCGAGTGGGGTCTGGACGAGGCCGTCTACGGGGGGGCAGGACGCAGAGGCGGCAGCCGGCCAGCTGGGCCCCGGGCTCCTGGGGCGGCCGTCACCCCCCGCAGCCGGGCTCCGCGCGTGGAGGTGTCTCCTGTGAGTCCCTGCCCCCAGGGTGGGAGGTGACGGCCGTCGGGCCGCGGCTCCGGAGCTCCCAGCCTGGGCACCGCGCGCAGGCCTGCCGAGGGGCGCATGGGGGTCTGGCAGGGACGACGGGCCGGCTCGGACAGCAGGCCACAGCCCGTCCGTCGCGCCTCCCCTCCCCTGACCCTACCCTCACCGTGTGTGCGGCCGCGGAAAGCCGAGGGCTTGGCACGCGCTTGCCTCCCACGGGTCCCGTGCCCACTGCGGCCACCGCCTCCTGGAGCGTCCGTGGCCTTGCCGCCCGGGTCCCTTCCCGTGTACCCTCTGTCCTCCGTCTTTGCTCTTCCTTCCCCGACCAGGCTGCGGCCTGGGTCCCTACCGAGGCCCGGGGTGCGCCGGGGGTCGCGGCCGTACCTGGACAGGGTGCTGTTGATGCGGTCCAGCAGGAAGTGCAGGAAGTCGTGGGGCGTGCAGAAGTACCGGAAGGTGTAGAGGAACTGCTGCACGTAGCCCTCCAGGAAGGCGTCGCTGCGGCGACAGGACGCGCTCAGGGCACGGCGGGGGCCCGGGCCGCTCCCCACCCCGACCCCCAGCCGCCGTCCAGGGCCCGCAGGCCTCTCCTCCCGCTGGAGCCCGCCCGTGCCTCGGGTACGTGGGGGAGGCCCGGCTCCCTGCGGCCTCCGATAGCGGTGCTGGGGTAGGCGTGTGGAAGGGAGCCGTGGGAATGTGCGTGAGCGTGCCGCGGGTGGGCTGCGTGTGTGGGCGCGCGTGCATGCTCGCCCTCGCCAGGAGGACGGCGGGAGAGGTGAAGGGGCGTGTGGGGCGCTGGGAACGCGAGGGGCTCCCAACCATTTCCGGGCGCAGGACCCTCTTTACCACCGATTTCTGAGGTGCCCTCCCCACGGGCTTCTGGAACCCGTTCGGAACCCCCGCGCGGCCCGGGACCCAGCCCAGAGCCCGAACTCGCTGCATCAGGGGCGAGGCTGGCAATTTGTGCCCCCACATTCTCGGTTCCTTGGGCAAACCAGCCGGTCAGGGGACGAGTGTTCCCAGCCTCGGGGCGCCCCAGGGAGCCCCAGGTCGGGCGACACCGCGCCGCTCAGTGACTCGGTCCCAGAAACAGGCAAGGCGTGAGGGTCCTGCGAGGCCGCCTCCCCGGCCACCACGCCGGGCCTCCGAGAGCGGACACGGCGCCTGGAGCCAGGTGGGCGCCCGGGCCGGCCTCCGTGGGCTGTGGCTGCCGTGGGCGCCGGGACCAGCCTGCGGGGGAGCCGCGTCCTCCAGCAGCCAAGGCCCTCGCGCCGGGCTGCCGCGCGCTCGTACACGCCCCCACGCACAGCCCACTCACACATGCACCCGTGCAACGCGCACCTGTGTACACCCCCCCACAACGCACCTGTGCATACACACCCGTGCACATACACACCCCCATGCACACATGCACCCGTGTACACCCCCACACTCATGCACACACCACCCACACATGCACCCATGCACACACCACCCACACATGCACCCATGCACACACATACACTGCACTCACACACGCACCCGTGACATACCCATGCACACCCCCCACTTACGCACCTATGTGCACACACGCGCCTGTGCACACACTCATGCACACACACCCCACCCACACGCACCCGAGCACACATGCATCTGTACACACACCCCACCCCACTCATATAAGCAGCTGTGCACACACACCACTCACACCACACACACATGCAGACACACGCACACCATGAGATCCCTCAACACACACACCCCCATGCACACCCCACTCACACACACCCCCACCCATGCACATATATACCCCCCATTCCCCCACAGGCAGATACATGCACACCATGAAAAACCTCTCAACACACACATTCCCCCATGCACACACCACACACACACCTCACTCAGCACACACACATGCATAACTCCCTCATGCACATATACACACATCCCACTCACATCCCACACACTCCTCACCCACAAACATGCACACACACACACACCCATGCACATATGCATACATCCCCCTCACACCCACATGCACATATGCGCACTCCCTACTCACACACACACATGAACACAACCCACACAGGTACACACACACTCCTCACACACCACACATATACTCATGCAATATGCACACCCCACTCACACATGCACACTCCCCCATGCACATATATACACTCCCCATTCACACACCATACACATTCATGCACACATGCACACATCCCACTCACATACACACCCCCCTCACACACCACACATACACACCCTCCACTCACACAGGCACACACACATCTGTCATCGCACGGCCAGCCCTCGGTGTGTGGTACACTCATCACAAAGAAGAGGGAGGCTAAGGTCTGAGTCCAAGGGTCGGCCTAGGGCCCAGGGCCAGTGGAAGGCTCCTAGCGCAGCCAGGTGGAGCCCACCTTGGGAGAACAGGGTACACGGGAAGAGGCTTCTGTCCTGGGAAGCCCCTGCTCTCAGGGACTTCCCTTGTTCCCTGAGTGTCCCCGTATACCCTGCTGACACCTGACCATCAGTTCTAGGGTCACCACAGCCTCCAGCTCAAAGGTCTTGGGAGCTCCCAAGAGTGTTATGGGTCTCCCAAAGCCAAGACTGGGTAAGGCCTCTCACCCCTGTCTGGGAAGGTAAACTGTACCCAACCCTGAGCTGCCGGGCCCGTGCCTGGTGTGGGCCAGGCCACTGGGTCAAGGGAACTTGCCAAGTGGTCCTGCACCTGCATACCAGGTGGACATGAGAGGCCCATCCACACAGGACGTGGCCGTGCCGACGGACTGGTGGGCCCAAGGGTGGAGGGGTGTGAGGGTGTCCTGGGGTTCTGTGACCCTGAGTGTGAGGGGATTGGCCTCCCTGCTGTGCACGGTGAGCATGCACATTTATCAGTTACGGTGTCTGATGAATGGGCATAGTGCTCCTGCCCAGAAACAGTGGCTGCAGGAAGAATTCAATGAGCATGCTGAGACCAGCCTCCCTGGCAGTCCGGGGGGCTAGACAATTACGGGGTGTTCTGACGTGGCAAAGTGGCTAGGATCCAGGCATGTCCCGGAGGCTCCTGTGTCTGCTTAATTCTAGGGGCCCCCTGGGTTGTTACTTCGGCACAGCCACGCTCCCTGGCTCCTCCCTGAAGCACCTGCCCTGGCACACCTGAGGCTGCAGGTGCACGTCCACCCAAGAGCTTGGCAAGGGAGGCAAATTGCAGCTGAGCTGACACAGGCTTAAAGTTCTGATGAAAAAAAATTTAAATTAAAAAAAGTATAAACCCACGTCAGATGAGGGAAGGCAGAGACTTTCCTCACCTTGTTTACCTCCTGGGGGCCTGTTTCTTTTTTTCGGTCTCCCTTTTGCTTTCAAAAGGCATGAAAGGGTCCAGGGAACCCCCAGGCCCGCCTCCCCACTTGGGGCTGGGCAGCCGCACCTGGAGTAGAGGTATGCCATGAGCCCCAGCGGCGTGCCGGCCTGCAGGACGCGGGCCTTCCTCTGCTTGCCGCCGCGGGGGTGCTTGCTGACGTTGTAGAAGATGAGGGACGAGGACTCGTCCAGAGGGCTGAAGTCCAGCGTGTCGCAGTGGGCCGCGGAGATGTTCACGATCACCGGCAGCGCGCAGGGCTCCAGGCCCCACCGCTCGGCATACATGACCTGTGTGTGCGGGGAAGCGGGCGCCTCGGTCTGGCTGGCCTCTGCCACCAGGTGCTGAGGGAGGGGGTGGGCAGGGTGCGGCGGACTTGCCTGCAGATACTTCTTGACCAGTCCCAGGAACTGCACTTTGCACTTCATTTCTTCCAGCTGGCCTCTCAGTTTGGACAACATGGTCTTCACCTCGGAACCTGTGGGCGGGCAGAGTGGGCACAAAGTGCCCCCCACTCCCCCGCGGGTGCCCTGCCCAGCGCCCTGCTACCTTTACTGCGCTTCTCCTTCTGAAGGAGCTTCTGGTAGAACTTCAGAGTCTTCCGGTAATTCCTCTTCTCTATCAGGAGCTGCTGCTCCAGCTCCTGGCAGGACAGAGCCGGTGAACGTTGCAGGTGCCCGCCACCGGCCCGCCCGTCTCCAAGTGCACCTGTCCCAGTGCAGCCTCCAGAAGTGGCCTCCCCCACCTCTGCGACCACGTGGGGACCTCCCAGGGACACAGTCACCCAGCTGCAGAAACAGTATCTGTGTGCCACGGGGGACTGGAATCCAATGGGGGGACGAGGAAATGAGAGGGGAAACCGTGGCAGTGGGTGTGGACGCTAACAGGAGGAGCCCTCAGCACCCCTCTCCGGGAACAGCCGGAGCAAGGAACCCTGCAGGTGGACACACTGCTCTACCCTGGAGGGACCGGGAAGGTTTCCTCCTGCCCTGGCAACAGCCCAGCCAATGAGAGACGGCCAGGGCCCAGCCAATGAGAAGCCGTTACTCTTGCAGCCCCCAGTTTACTCCAATGGGGTTTTAGTTTACAGCGGGCGCCCCAACTCCCTCTGTAAAAGAGCCTCCTCTTGGACCCCAGAGCTCCCCTGTGGTTTTGCCTTAATTTGCTGTTCTGTGCGATTCCCAAATAAACCTGTTTTTCTGGTAACATAACTGGCAGTTTTATCCTAAGAGTCCACAGAACTGGGGTGCAGACAGCACGTCGGTAGATCCCACTGAGCCACTGAGGACAGTGAGCTCGGAAGACAGCTGGGGTGGCGAGCACCTGACCTGGACCCGGACCTGGTCCCCCGACCCGGACCCTGCCCGCCGCCCCCAGCAGCAGTGTTGGGCCCCCAGCCCCCGCAGTGGCCCCCCCAGCCCCCCCCATGCTGCCCCACGCACCGGGGGCTGCCCTTCAGGGGGTCTCCAGCGCTGCTTCTGGCAGCAGGGTGGGGTGTGGTGGTGGGGTCTGCTGGCCAGCGCCTCCAGCCTTCCTGCCCCCCAGGCCCCTGTAGGCCCCCCACACCCCGGGCCCCTGCCACAGACTCCTCCCACTCACTCTCATTACCCCAGGCCCCTCGGCCGCCCTGTGTGGGGACAGCAGCCTGGACGTGGGGTCATTGCTGCCCCCTGGCCATCTAGTGAGTCACGTCCTCAGGGGGTTTCCTGGGGGTCACGGTCTGTGGGGTGCCCAGGAGCGGGGGTCCCAGCTCCTCCTGGAGAACGGGCACCTCCCAGGGGACCCCCCAAGCTGGCCTGGCCGCACAGTGCCCCCTGCTCTGTCCTCCCCACAGGCACGGGTCAGGGTTCTTGTGTCACAGGAAAGCCCCGGGCAGGGCTGGCTCAGGCAGCCAGTGGTAGCAAGGACCAGAACCCGCTCGGGACAGGTGCAGCCTGGCTCGGTGTCCCCACCCCGGGGCCCGGGGCTGCGGAGTGGTCAGGGTGGCCTGGCGCCTCTCCCCGCCGCCGGCCCAGAGCCTCCACCTAAAGCCGGATACACTGTGGCCTTCCTCCGGGCCCGGGGATCAGCGGCCCCCCGAGCGAGCTCCCCCTCACCTGTCCAACTGCCGCGAGGGACTTCGCTTTGTTGGTAACACCTACTTCTGTGTGGTTTGTAAGATTAAAAATGCAGGTGGTGGTGTATTTAAATGTTTGAATATCTGGTGGTTTTACCCAAAAGGTCGTTCCTCGTGTGGCTGTTTGAACAGCGGGGAGCAGGTGCTACCGGGGCGCTGCAGGGCCGGGGCCGTGCCTGCTCTTGGGGGACGCGGTGCAGACCGACCACCTCTTGCCTCTGCCACGTGAAATCAGGTCCCAGGCCTCGGGCTTGTTCTCCAGCCGCGGGACGAGGAGGTCATGGTGTCCCGAGTGGGCTGGAGGCCCCAGCGGCTAGCTGCCAGGGTTGGCACGGGACGGACCCCCGGGGTACGTGGGCAGAACCGGGTGCGCAGGACCTGCGCGCCTGCAGCGGGGAGCCACTGGCCGCATGTGGCGTCTCTCGTACAGAAAGGACACAAAAATGTCAGTTCCTGGGTCCGTGGGCCGCACCTCGAGAGCTCAGCCGCACGGGGCCGGTGGATGGCACGGATCCGGCCTGTGAGGTCACCGCGGACAGGCTGCCAGGTGGCACGAGGCCTGACACAGCGGTCCCCGCAGCGGCCCCACAGCACTGTGCTCACAGGGACTGGCCCCCCGCCCCCTGGGGTCTGGCTTGACCCCCCGGGGTCTCTGCGGTTCTGTCCACACACACTTCTCTGCCATCCGGCTTCCTGAAGACGCGGGGACCCCGGCTGACGACCCCTAAAGCCCAAAGCGGGGGACGGCCTGGAGCCCTGGGTGGGGAGCCCTCCTTTTGTGCAGCTCAGGACTGCCATGGGGAGAGCGCCCTTGGGGGGCAGCCTGCACACGGCCCCCTCCAGCCCCGTCGCCCCCTCGCACCTGTCCAGGTGCGGGCCTGGACCGATGGCACACACCCGCTTCCTGCCCGAGTGGGGCTCACACACACTCGTCCCCGCATCTTGGAAACTTCGGTTTATGAAGTTAGGTATGAAGTTTGTTGGCCACGCTTCTCACCCCACCGAACTACAGACTGGTTTTTCGGAAAAGACCTTTTTGACTGATTTTAAAACTAAGTTTACATGAACTAAAATTCACAGAAGATGTTGGGGGTAACACAGTGGCCGCAGGCCCGACACGGACTGGCCAGGCCTAGGTACACTCGGGGGCACGGGCGGGCAGGCTTCCGGGCCTAAGCCAGCCAAGGGTTCTCTGGGGTCATAGGAGCGAGTGTGGATTCGAGGCCCAGAGCACACGTGGCTCCTGGTGCAGGACCTGAGGGTGGTCAGGACAGGACAACCCGTTGGAAGGAAGCCGGAAAGTGGGAACGCGTAGACAAGGAGAGGAAAGGCTGAACGGGAATCAGCACTGAACGCCGACGACAAAGCCTGACAGCCCGGGGCCGCAGGGGCCACGGGCACCCAGCCCACACTCACGCAGGGGCCTCAGGCCCGGCCACTCGCGCTCCTGTCGATGCCCTCAGCCGTGCTGCCCACACCACGCCCGGGCCTGCCCCACACTCGCCCTGTGTGGGCAGCGAGTGTGAACGCGTGTCCAGTCCATCCCTTCCGAGGAAGACGCGGGGGGTTGTGAGAGGAACGCGCAACGACGGCCGCCCCGTCCAGCCCGCCCACGACGCGTGGGGCGCGGGAAGCTCACCTGTCTGCATTCCGGTTCCAGGAGAGACGTCTTCCCAGGTGAGCGGGAATGAAAAGGAAAACAAGGTCACCCGGGTCACTCTGCAGCGCCCCTCGCACGGCCTGTCTCCCCCAGACTGTGCCTGTGGGGCTGAGCCCGGGTTTCAGAGTCCGAGGCCCAGGGAAGCTTGTCCACCTTGGGGTCGTGGCCGCCGGCACCTCCTGTCCCACTCTGGTCTGCAAGGCCCTTTCAAGACCCGTGGGAGCATGGTGACGGGGCCCGGGGTCCCCGGTGGGTGTGTGTCCTTGCCTGGGGCAGCCGCGGGGAGCCAGGGATGGGCGACAGGGTCCACCAGCTGATGGGCACTCACGCGCACCAGAGCCACCCTCTGCGGTCCCCACACGGTGTGAGGTCGGCGGGCATGACCTGTGATGTCAGAGGACGATGAGGACGACCTGGGGCGCTGGAGGCCACACCTGGACTCTGGGCGTCCCCCTTCCCCACAACTGCGAGGATGAAGCTGTTGGGGCCTCCGAGAGGCCACGTTCTCTGTGACTCGGGGCGTGACCCCCGGTGCCACCATCATCCCCGTTCCTGGGTCAGCGGGGCCCGTGTCCTGGTCCAGCTGAGGTCAGGGTGACAGGCCTGTGTGAACACCCAGGCTCGGACTAAGGGATGGCAGAGGGACCTCCTGGGGATGCCGCCCAGCGTCTTCTGTGCTCACTTTGACTCAACTGTGATGACCTGTGCTTCACGTCTCCAGGGCCGCTGGTCGTCTGCCCCATTTTGTTCTCAACTATTTTATTTAAAGATTGATTTATTTACAGGATCCCTGGGTTGTTCAGTGGTTTGGTACCTGCCTTTGGCCCAGGGTGTGATCCTGGAGACCTGGGATTGAGTCCCACATCGAGCTCCCTGCATGGGGCCTGCTTCTCCCTCTGCTTGTGTCTCTGCCTCTCTTTCTCTCTCTCTGTATCTCTCGTGAATAAATAAAATCTTTAAAAAAATTGATTTATTTGAGAGGAAGAGTGAGCACATGGCACAGTGGGGAGGGGCCGAAGCTGGGACCTTGAGGTCACGACCTGAGCTGAAACCAAGGGTTGGACACCTGACGGACGGGGCCACCCAGGTACCTCGTTCTCAGCTGGCTTTTACATTTCATTTTCAAAAGATTTTTGTGACAACCTATAGAATGTACAATTTACCATTTTTCATCGTGCTGTTCAGCAGCATCACCCAGCTGGGTCACCTGGGCCACGGGGTGCGGCCCCGATCCCCACCCCAGCCCCGTCCCCAGGCCTCTCCCACCCTCACCCACACCCCCACCCCAGGCTGAGGCTCTGTCCCCGCCCCCGTGCTCCGGTGCCCCCGTCTCTGGGAAGGCGACCTCGCGGGGACCTCGTGCAGGTGGCATCATGCAGTGCGCGTCCTTCCGCGTCTGGCTTCTCTCCCTCGGCCTTGTGCCCTCGGGGCGCATCCACACCTCCTTTCGTGGCTGAGAGATGCTCCGTGTGGCCGGAGCCGCCTGGCTCCTCCATCTGTCTGTCCGTCTGTGCGGGACACGCGGGGCCCCGGCCCCTCTGGGTGCCTGGGTCCGTGTGGTGCAGCCCTGCCTGGTCCTGGGGTGCCACGGGGCGTGCTGAGTCGGGTGGTAAATCCAGGCGTAGGCTTGGAGGAGGCTCCCGGGAGGTGGTGCCACCTCCTTTCTCCGCATGCCGCACGCGCATTCCCCCCCGGAGGGGGCTCCAGGAGGCTGGAGGAGGCTGGAGGGGGCTGGAGGGGGCCGGAGGGGCCGGCAGTCCCTCTCACCGCCGGCGCCGCCCAGGTGGTCCTGGGCTTTCCCGCGGGGGCCGGGGTGGGCGCCTCCTTGCGCGCGGGGCTGTCCCGCCCCTGCACGGCGAGGTCCCCGCGTCCTGGGGCCGACCCTCCGCGGCCTGGGGCCTGCGTGGGCTCCGCCGCTGATGCACAGGCTGCCTCCTGGCCGCGCACCTTCTCCGCTGGTACCTCCGGTGCCTCGCTCCGGGCGCCCCATCCGAGAAGCCGTGTCCGCGTCCCGTGTCGCGGAGCTTCCACGCGTGATTTCTTCCAGGGCTGCGGCTGCAGCGCTCAGGTCGGGGACGTTCTCGCTCCTCCTCGGAGCGGCCTGCGGAGCCCGGACACCCGGGGGTGCAGGGCCGGGTCGGCTCCTCCGGGCGCTGCAGGCCGGGCGCTGGGCCCGCGGCGCGGACGACCCCCGCCCGCACCTTCCGGACTCAAGGCCGCGTCCCCAGGCCGCGGCGGTCCGGGAGGTCCCTGGGCGTCTCCGCAAGCTCGGGTCGGCTCCTTCCACCCCCCGGACAGCACCGTGGGCGCCGCGCGGCCCTGGGCGTGGGCGTGGGCGTGGGTGTCCCGACGCTGAGCGGGATGCGCTGGTCTCCAAGGCCCTCCCGCCCCGGCCCCGCCCCGGCCCCGCCCCCGCCCCGCCCGGCCCCCGCTCCGGCCCCGACCACGCCCCGACCACGCCCCCCGCCCCGCCCCTGCCACGCCACGCCCCCACTCTGGCCCCGACCCGCCCCGACTCCGCCCCTACCCTGTCCCCGCCCCGGCCCCGCCCTCCCGCCCTGACTCCGCCCCGGCCCCGCCCCCGACCCAGCGGCCCCGCCCCTCCCGCCCTGACTCCGCCCCCGTTCAGGCCCCGCCCCACCCCGCCGGCCCCGCCCTGACTCCGCCCCTGTTCAGGCCCCGCCCCCAGGCCCGCCCCCGGCCCCGGTGCCCCCTCTGCGCCCCGCGGCGACCCAGGGAGGCCCAGCGTGGGGAGGACCGTCCCGCCCCCGGCGCACCCGCGCTGCGGCCCCGTCTCACCCGCGGCGCCAGCCCCGTCCGCTTCGCAGCCTCAGTTTCCCTACGGGCCCACTCGGGGCTCCCCCCGGGCTTCGGGGTTGCCCTCCGCGCCAGGCCCCGGGGTGTCGTGGCCGCACGGCGCGTGGGGGGCGCAGGAGGCCAGGAGGAAGGGGCGGCGGCGGGAGGTGACCCGGGAGGCCCCCTTGACCCGGGGGACTGGGCGGAGCGCGGCAGGAACCCGAGCGTCTGGGGCCCTGCCCGAGGCTGTCCCGGGGGCCAGACCTGCGCCCCGAGGCCTGAGCGGGCCCTGCTGGGGGGCGCGGGGGCTACAGCCCCCTCCAAGCTGCTGGCTCCGTGGGCGCTGAGCCAGGGGTCTGGGTGTCCTCCCAGGGGCGGCCTGGCCGCTCTCAAGGGTGAGGCCCACCTGGCCCTGCTGACCCGGAGAAGCTTAGGCTGCCCAGCGGGGCGCAGGGGGACGCTGCCCACCTCAGACGCCCAGGCCGAGGGACCCCTTGTGCCACCTGGACAGACCCCACGGGCCTGGCACCTCTGCTGTTCTCGCACCTCGCGCTGCCCCCCGTTTGGGGAGGTGGCCTGGAGGAGGGGCTCAGCCCGCCTGCCCCCGAGGGGGACACGGCCGCACCCAGGCCAGCCGGGGCTCACCGCTGCGGGACCTGCGGCTACCACGCCCCTCCCCGCACTGCCAGCAGCGGGCCGCAGGCGACACTCACCGGGCCCTGGGCATCCGCGTCGCCGGCCCCGCCAGCCTTCTGCCTCGCCAGCTCCCTCACGTAGCTGTAGACGTCGGCGCCGAAGCAGTCAGCCTCGTAGAAGGCGCTGCACCAGCCGGGGCTGCAGCTCTGGAGCTCGGCCAGCCCGGCGTCCTTGGGCCTGGCCAGCCGGGTCACCGCCTCGGGGCCCGGGCCCCCGCCCGGCTGCCCGTGCTCTCCCGCCTCCTGCTGCCGCTCCCGCTCGGCTTTGACCGACTTCTGAGGCCGGAATCCCACCTCGAAGTTACCCCGTGACAGCTCGTCCGCGTCGACGTCGGACAGTGACGGGGGCGGGCAGGGGGCTCGGCTCATGCGCCCTGCGGTCAGTTTGTCCTTCCCTGCACAGGACGGGAGGACCCCGCTGGGAACTCGGGTGCGTGGGGCCGAGCGCATCCCGATCGTCAGGGGAGGCTGCTCGTGCTGAGCCGCGGACGCGAGGCCCTGCCTGCTGCTCGGGGGCCCATGGGGTCCTGAGGGTTCAGGGCACAGTCCTGCTTCCCAGGAGGCCCCCGATCCCCTCCCCAACGCAGGCTGCCCTGAGGCGGCATCCCGAGAGGAGCCCCCAGGGCCGGTGCAGGGTGAGCACCGGGAGGCGGGCCCGGGGGGCCGAGATGCTCGCTGGGCACCAGCACCCTGCTCTGCACCTGCCGCGGCTGCGCGGGGCGAGAGGGCGGGAGGAGGGCGCCTGCCTCGCCACCGCTGCAGTGGCCGTCACACGGGTGCTCGTGGTCACGCGGCCTGGCACCCAAAGCCGCGACCGCCCAGGACTGATTCCATGAGCTTGCGAAGGTTTCAGTGACCTCGGAGTCCTGCGCTAACGTTGCAGGACGACCAGCCCCAGAGCCTTGGAATGGCACAAGTTTGCAGGAAAAGTGCCAAGACGTCCCGGTCACCACGCTGCCGCCCATGATCCCAGGACGCCAAGGTGCCCGCCCAGCCTCGCCCTGCACCTGCTGACGTGGGGACCCCTCCCGGCACGGAGCCCCCGGGGGACGAGCCTGCGCTGGGGCCTCCGCGGAGGCAGGGAAGCCTCTGCCATAGTGACCCAGTCACAGGCAGGGGGCGGCGTGGACAGCTCCTGTCTTACCCGCTCCGCGCAGCGACGGCCTTTTGCTGGACAGCGAGCAGCCATGTGGCCCGCCGGCCTCGCTGGCCTCAGCCTGTGACCCGGCCTCCTCCTCGGGAGCTCTGGCATCAGAAGGGAGGACACTGCAGGCGCCCCCGGCGCCCCCCACCGCACCGCTTCCCTGCACTGCCTTCTGGGGGGAGACTTGGCGCTGGGCTGGGGGCTGCCAAGGGCACCTGAGCGCAGGCCCCAGGCCGTCCCGACACCCTCCTTCCAGAGTTCAGGGGCCCAGTGCTGGCACGGGGCTTCCCGGGCACCCGTTTCTGGAGGTCCCCGGAGGGCCCTGCTCACGCTGTGGGAACTGTGGCGTTTGCTGCCTCGCGGGGTGCAGGGGTGTCCGGGGGGGGAGCGTGGGACGGGGTGGGGCGCTCCTGCCAGTGCTCCGTCGACGTGTGTGCACAGGCGCCCTCACAGCTCCCACGGCACATGCGAAGTGACCGTGGGCCCCACCCGCCCGCGGTGGTTGCTGTGGCATCGGGTCACCCCCCTCGGTCCCCACAGCCCTCTGGGAGGCACTGTGACTGTCACCCCACCTTCTGCCGTTAGGAGGGGAGCTGTCCCCTCGTGCTGACCTGGACAGTGAGGGGGCAGATGCAGTTCCCTGGGGTCACCCTCCTCTGGGGCTCCTGTCACGTGGCCTCTTCAAGCCGGTAGCTGAACGGGGAGGTGTGCTGCCCACACCCCGGGGGCCCCCTGCCCTGTCCTCCCGGGGGTTCGGGTGGGTTCAGGCCCAGCCAGAGGGCCCCGGGGCCGGGGCGGCCAGTGCCGGGAGGGGAGGGGGACGAGCTGGACGTCAGGCGATAGGAGGGTGTGCGGGACACGGCGGGGCTGGGAGGGGGCGGACCCGGGGCCGTCCCGCCCGGCAGGGACCCCAGGGTGCGGAAGGCCTGGGGCCTGAGCAGGACTCACCTGTGGGAGGGGGACGTCCTCCCGTTCACCACCCTGAAGAGGCTCTGCAGCAGCTTCTCCCCCCAGTAGAGGTCGCAGAACTTCTCGGAGATGGCCCCGCAGAACGTGGCGTACGTGAGGTCTTTCAAGGCGTAAATGTATTCCCCTGGGTTTGCGGGGCGGTAGCGGCCAGTTACGCGGTGGGCGAGCCCCCTCGGGTCCCCTGCTCCCCACGGCTGACGGGCGGGCGGGGGAGGGGGGACCGGGCTCTGAGACCCTCGTCCTGCCCTCCCCGGGGGCTCAGCTCTGCCCCGAGCTCCTGGTGCAGATGGACGAGCGGGGCCCCTGCTGGTGCCGAGCCTCCCCCGGTGCACTGTCCCCTCGTGGCCTCTCCCGGGCCCTGGGGTTCTCTGGGGGACCCCGTGCCCCCCCACGATACCCATGATCAGAGCCTCCAGCCCGTTGTCCATGTAGCCGTCGAAAGCAAACTCCTCCTGGATGAGGCGCATGGCCTCCTGCAGCGACGGGCAGGCTGTCCTCCTCGGGAGGGGCGAGGCGTCCACGCTGGCCGGGCAGGGCTTGCGGTCTGCTGGCGGGGGCCGCTCGGGGCCACCGTCCGGGGCCTGCGCATCCTGTTCTGGGACACGAGTGCGTGTGGGGCTGTCTGGACTGGCCTCGGCCGCGGAGGGGTCCCGGGGGGCTGGCGCGGGACCCGCAGGCTCCTGGCCTGGGCCCTCGGTGGCCTTGCTCCTGGGTGGCTGGGCCGGGCGGCGGGCGTCGAGGCCGGCTGCATCCGACCCTGGGGCTCCGGGTGCGACTCGGTCCGGCCCCTGCTCCACGGTGGGAGGCGCCTGTGGCTTCAGGAGTGGGACAGCCGTGGCGGGCTCGGGCCTGGCTGGGGAGGCTCCCTCCAGGGCAGGGGGTGCAGGACAGGGGCTCCCCTGGGCCGTGTCCATCGCGGGGTCCCTGAGAGGTTCTGGGGCTGCTCCCTGGGGTCTGGGCCCCGGTGCTGGCTGCTCAGGCGTCGTCCGGCTGGGGGCGGCTCCGTGGGCCTCAGGGGCCTGCCTCCCGTCGCCCGCCCCATCCCTGAGAGCACAGAGAGCAGTCGTCACTGAGGGGGGCTTGGGGACCCCGCGGGGTCCGGGGTGGAGGTGCTCACCTGGCGCCACCTGCGTCGGATGCCAGCACGATGGGCCTGAAGCGCGAGGCTGTGGAGGTGAGGGCGGCTGGCAGCAGCGCGGCCCCTTCGCGGCAGGGGGGTGCAGCGGGCACGGGCCCCTGCGTGGCCTCCGGCCTGGTGGGGCCACTGACCCCAACGGAGCCTGGGGACGAGCTGCGGGTGAGTGCTGGCGCCGACGCCCTGGTGGAGCCCCCGCCTCTGCCCCCCACGGGCCCCGCGCGTCTCCGAGGGGACTTCCAGAGGCCTGAGCGGGGGCGGGGTGGCAGCCGAGGGGGGCCGGGGGACGCGGCGGTCGGCGGGATGTGCACGTGGCCGTGGGGCGAGAGCGGAGCAGGCTCACCGGCCTGCTGTGGTGGCTGGCGACGCGGGGGCTGGTGGCGGTGGGGCGAGGGCTGGAGTGGACGGCAAGGCCGCCGGACGCCCCGGGGCACCCCCAGGGCCGAGGGGGCAGCGGAGCGTGAGGGGCTGGGCCCGGGGCCCACCTGAGCCGGGCCCTGGGGTGGGCTCCGCGCTGGGCTGCAGCTCAACCAGGGAGACTGCGTTCTGGAGGCCGATGGTCTCTTCCTCCTGGGGAACCTGGGAGGGGACAGGGCCGGCCCGGTCAGGGCGGCAGCAGGGCCTGAGGCGCAGGGTGGACGCTGCGGCCCACACTGGCTCACACGGCGGGCTGGCTCGTCCTTCCCGTGGGTGCCCTCGGAGGCCGGCTGCATCGCCTTCCCAAGTCAGCAAGGTTTTGTGGCTTTCCCCCATTGAGGCCCCGGGTGACTTGGGGCACAGACTCCCAAGCCGAGCAGGGGGGCGTGTGTGCGAGTCCAGCGTCCGAGGGCCCCGCCTGGGGCAGCGTGCCCGGGAGGCTAGCAGGTGCATTTATGAACCCCACCAGCACCCTAAGGGTCGCCCGGCAGGATGTGTCCGCGTCCCCGTGGCGGCCGAAGGGCACCCACCCACGCGGGCCAGCAGCAGAGGACGGGGCGCGGGCTGTGGGGGGCCCCTCTGAGGCTAAGAAGTGACCACCTCTTCCCTAAACTCGCTCTGTATTTGCAGAAAACAGCATAAAATGAAGATCCTCCTGCCCCCCGGGCCCCCAGGGCAGAGAAAGGGGGTTCGCCACCTGCAAGGCCCCATCTCACCTGACAGGTCAGCGCCCTCAGGTGGGCCAGGATCTTTCTGCTGTCCATGCCTCGCTGCAGGAGGTAGGTGCTGCATACCTGCGGGGGACAGGCCTCGTGTGCAGGCGCTCTGCGACGCCACAGCCGGGCACGGGCCCCCAGGGCCCCCCGTGGCCCCCCGGGACCCTAGGTCACCCCCTGTGACCCCTGTCACCTGCACATGGAGGGGCACCAGCCCGCCATGTGGGAGCATCTACGGTAACGGGGGTGACCTGTCCCCTGCCCTTGAGCATCTGTGTCCCATGCATCTGTGTCCTACCCCCCAGCCTCAGGAGCACCATCGCCAGGAAGGACGGGGCCCCGGCTCCCAGCATCTGTGGGGCGGTGGGCACAGCACCCCCCGAGCCCCTCATTCTCAGAAGCCTCCCAGCAGGCTCCGTGCCGATCTGCAGTGGAGGGAAGGTCCTTCCCTGGGGTCTGTCCACCCGTCTGTCCACCTGTCCGCAGCCACTGAGCAAAGTGCTTCAGCATCGAGGCTGACGTCTGCTGCCTTCATCTGCCAGGGGAGTGGCCCGGGGCAGCCGGGGGCACAGGGGGCCGCACAGGGGTCCCCTGCAGAAGGTGGCCCCCTGCGGCCTCTTCATCTCAGGAACAATCTCGGGACCCCCTGGGCTGGTGCAGCTCTTGCTGGCAGATGGGGGCTCTCCTGGGAGGGGCAGGACCCGGCCCACGAACCCCTGCCCAGCCTGCAGAGACCACAGCGAGAAGGGGAGGCCCAGAGGACCCGAAGGAGGCGGGGGGGTTGGGCTGTTGGGGAGAACACCCCGTCCCCACGCCGGCCAGGCGAACTCCCCGGAGACAACCGGGTGTCAGACGCTGTCAGCCACCTGTCCGCAAACGAACCCACGGCCCTCCCCACGCAATGCCCACGTGTCCTGGAGTCAGGCACCTGTGCACCCCGTCGGCCACCGCCCGGACCCCCGACCGGGAGCTGGGGTCCTGCCTGCGGCGCGTTACCTTGATGGCCTCAGCTGGGCATGGCCGCTCCTGGGCACTGCGTCTGGCCATGTCCAAGAGGAGGGTCTTGAGCCTGCGGGGCAGGGCCAGCTTGTGGTCTCGGGGGACGCTGAACTTGGCGGCCGTCCACAGCACCGCGGCCACGCAGTACACGGAAGCCTGGTGGGGAAGAGCCCAGCCCTGCTCAGCGCCCCCCCAGGGCCCCCAGGGCCCCAGCAGGGCAGCCGCTCCGTGGGGACCCCTCCTCGGAGCGCGGACGCCCAGCTGGACCCACAGGCAGGTTCCCCCGGGGGCCTGTGGCCTGGGAATGTACTCGTCGCCAAACACCCTGGGGTCACTCGCAGCCACGACCCAGGGCCCCCGCGGGACCCTCCCACTTTCACTGACCTGGGGGGGGTGGAGGCCGCGTCCCGGGGCCCTGAGCCAGCGCGTGCTGCGAAATGGTCGACCGGGCTCCTGAGCAGAAGTGCCCGCCTCTACGTCCACACGGGACTTTGTTCTAAGTGCCCCGTGCGCAGGGCGGCGCGCACCGTGGGCGAGAGGGGCGGGATACCGAGTACGTTCCACGGAGCCTGGGGATCGTCCCCCACACGCTCGCGCATTTGACTCGGGCTTAGACCTGAGTCCACCTGCGGCCGACACGCGGCCCCCACACCTGCCGCCGGGTGTTTCCGTTTAACCCAAGACGGAAGCGCAAGTGGAAGGCTGCGGTCGGTTCGCTGCGGGGCGGGGGCGGGGGCGGGGGCGGGGGCGGCTGTCTCGCCACGGGCGGCGGCTGCTGGAGGTGGCGGGTCGGCACCGGACACGTGCTTCACCACCAACACTTCCTCCTCACGCCGTGAGGTCTGCGCAGCCCTGGTTTCTGCGTGTGCCCATCTCCGGGGTGAACGGTCCACACGCCTGCACCGGGCATGGGGGGAGGCCCACGGCGCCCCTCCTGGAGCGCAGATCCGTGCACGACGCTCTCATCCCGCAGACCCCGTTTGCTGTGCACATTCACTGACGTTTTTAGAAAACGTAACCCTTTATTTTGAGATAATTACAGATTCACGTACAGTTGTAGGAAATGATACAAACGGACCCGCGTACCCCATACCCAGTTCCCCACAATAGTCACATCTCACAAAACCGTTGGGCAACACCGACCAGGACGCTGGCCTCGACACGATGACGACACAGGACGTGTCCCTCCTTGGGATGCGCCCCGCTGCCCTCGCCGCAGGCACTTAATCCCCAGCGACTAGGATCTGTGGTGCGTTTCTGTGATTTTGTGCCGTTCGCATGAATGGGCACAGCGGGTGACCTCTGGGGATCAGCATATGCGCAGATCCAGCCAGGCTGCTGCCTTATCGTCCCCGGCTCCCCGTGCGCAGGGACCAGGCTCCCTTTACCACCATTTGCTCCCCGGGGGCAGATGTCTGGGCCGTTCTGGAGGCAGTGGCGGTGATCATCCGGGGGCAGGATTTTGTGCAGATTTACGACTCGTTTCTCCAGGACGGGTGCCAGGGAATGTGCTTCTGGGCTGCAGGGAACCTATGTGTTGAGTTTCTGACCCAGCTGCCAAAAGGGCCGTGCCCCCAGCAGCGACCAGGAGCTCCCGCCGTGCCGCGTCCTCACCGGCACCGGCTCTGGTCAGCATTTGGGGTCGAGCCATCCTCATCGCGAGGAGTGGGGTCTCCCTGTTTTGGTTTGCAATTCCCACAAGCCACATGACGTCGCACGGCTTTCATATGCTCGCTTGCCATCTTGTTCGGTGAGGGTCTGTGCAGATCTTTTGCCCACTTTTTAATTGGGTTGGTTTTAATTGTTGACTTATAAGAGCTCTTTGTATATTTAGGATATAGGGGCTTCATCAGATGTGTGTTCTGCCAATATTTTCTCCCATCCGTGGCTTGTCTTTTCACTCCCTTAGAGTGTCTTTCGCAGACTGGAGGTTTGAGGTTATAGTGAGGCCTACACATCGGACTCTCTCTTTCACAGACTGCTTTTGTGTCGTGCCCAGAAACTACTGCCAGATTCCTCCTCTGGTATCTTCTGGGGGCTTTACGGTTTGCATGTTGCATTTAGGTCTAGGATCCATCTTGAATTAACGTTTGTGAACAGTGCAAGGTCTTTGTTAAGATCCGTCTTATTGGGATCCCTGGGTGGTGCAGTGGTTTGGCGCCTGCGTTTGGCCCAGGGCGCGATCCTGGAGTCCCTGGATCGAGTCCCACGTCGGGCTCCCTGCATGGAGCCTGCTTCTCCTTCTGCCTGTTTCTGCCTCTCTGTCTTTCTCTCTCTCTGTGTGACTATCATAAATAAATAAAAAAAATTGAAAAAAAAAGATCCGTCTTGTTTTCGTGTTTTGCACGCAGGCACTCAGTTGTTCCAGTGCCATTTGTTAAAGAGACCGTTGTTTCTCCCCGGAACAGCCTTGGCTCCTTGGCTGAGACCGTGGACTATATTTGTGTGGGTCTATTTCTGAGTTCTCTGTTCTGTTCCATTTATTTGTCTTTTGCCAGCAACACAGTCACAATAACAACTGGCTTTATAGTAAGTTTTAAACTTGAGCAGCGTCAGTCTCCTGATTTTTCTTCCCCTTCTCCTTCTTCTTCTTTACTGGGCCTTTAGTCTCCATACAGACTCGAAAACCAGATCGTTCACATCTGTGAGTAACTTGGGATTCCGACTGGAGTTGCATTCAATCTATGGGTCAACTTGGGAAGAACTGATATCTTAACGGGATTGAATCCTCCTATCCATGAACATGGACTATCTCTCAATTTATTTAGATTTTTTAATCAGAGAGTTTTGTAGTTTCCCTTATGGATCTTATATGTATTTTGTTAGATTTTTACGTGTGAATGTAAATCAAATTGTATTTTAAATCCCAGGTGCCAGTTGTGCACCGCTGGTGAACAGTGAAGCAACTGACTTTTGCATATTAACCTGCCATCCTAAAATCTTGCTTATTAGTTCCAGGAGGTTTTTGTTGATTCTCTGGGATTTTCTACATACACTGTCATGTCACTGTGAACAAAGGCAGTTTTATTTCTTCCTTCTCAATCTGCACCCATTTTCCTTTCTTGTCTTATTCCATTACCTAGGACTTCCAGTATGAGGTCGAGCTGCAGTGGTTAGAGGGACACTCTTGAGTTTTTCCCAATCTAGTTCCTCACCGTTAATTGTGTGAGCTCTAGGTTTTAGTGGATGCTCTTTATCAAGCTGAGGAGGTTCCCCTCCATTCGTAGGTTGCTGAGAGTTTGTACCCTGATGTGTGTCAGATTTTGTCGATAGCATCTGTTGACATGAACACAATTTGTCTTCTTTGGCCATGGACGTGATGTCCTGAATTGATGGCTTTCCCATTGTTGACTCAGTCTTCTATACGTGGAATAAAATCTCACTTGGCCAGTTTCTGACTTTGGTGAAGTTCATTTTTCCCACTTTTCCTTTCATGGAAACATTTATGGACACTGCTTGTGGTGTCAAGTTTAAAGACTCTTTGCCTGGCACTTTATCGCAGAGATTTTTCTTTGATTTCTTTCATCAGCGTTTTGTAGTTTTCAAGACATAAGTCCTGTGCGTGCTTGGTTAGATTTACATGTAAGTATTTCATTGTTTGAGTCACTATACATTAGATTGAGTTTACATTTTATATTTTAATTAGATTTATGTTTATTCAAAAATAAACACTTTCCTTCAGCTAAGACAACAGAAGGGATTTATTGTACATGTTACAAATCAGCAGCAACTGAGAACAGAATTAGTCCTAAATGTCACAGTTCCGGGGCAAAGGACAAAAGGGATTGTTTTTGTATGAACAAGTTGGATCTCTCCGAAGTGGCTGTGATCAGGGACCCCTGGGTGGCTCAGTGGTTTAGTGCCGCCTTCAGCCCAGGGCATGATCCTGGAGTCCTGGGATCAAGTCCCACATCGAGTCCCACAGGGAGCCTGCTTCTCCCTCTGCCTATGTCTCTGCCTCTCTCTCTCTCTCTGTGTCTCTCATGACTAAATGGATAAAATCTTAAAAAAAAAAAAAAAGAAATGGCTGTGATCAGATGGCGATGGATGTTCTAGAGCCACTGAGACAAATTCTAGAAAGTAAGTGTGGCTGTCCAACAATTTGCACCAGTGTCCCTGGCCTCTGGCCTTTCTTTCCTGTGGCCTTGTGGGTGCACAAGCTTGCACTTTACTTGGACCTCAGCCTCCTCTTTCTTCTTTTTCACTTTGGTCTCTGCATTTGCTTTTTCCTCCACTTGGTTCGTGGCCCAAAGGTTTCCAAGATGGTGCCAACGCCGAGAGCAAATGCACTGTATATGTATATTTTTTGTACTGTATTTTAAATTTTGGTGTCTGCATGTTCATCGCTAACATACAGAAATACAATTGATTTTTGAACGTTCATCTTATATCCTGTGAGCTTTCTGAACTCACTAATCCCATGGGCTTCCTTGGAATTTTCTACATAGACAGTTATGTCTTCTGCAAACAGTATCATTTCATTTCTTCTTGGCCTTTATGTTTTTTACTTTTTTTTTTTTTTTTTTTTTTGCATTATGGTAGTGGCTGGAACTTCCAGCAGTAGCTGTAGAAACTGATACTTAAAAAAAAAAAAAAAGAAACTGGTACTTTATGTTTCCTGAAGAGTTGGTCCATTTCATCTAAGTTGTTAAATTTATGTGTGTAGAGTTGTCTGTGGCCTTCACTGCATTATTCTTTTGATGTCTAAACGGTCTGTGGGGATCCGTTTGCCATCCTGATATTGATAATTTGTGTCTTGTTTCTTTTTCTTGGTCAGTTTTGCTGGTAAGTTTTAAAATTTTATTCATCTTTTCCAAGAACCAGATCACTAAGTTGAGCTTTTACCTTTTCTCACATAGGCATTTAGTGCTATGAATTTCCCTCTTAGGCCTGTTTTGGTGTGTCTCGGTGTCGATGTTGGCATCTGTTGATTGTCTTTCTTTCATTTGGTTTGAGATCTTCCTGGTTCTTGGCGTGGCAAGTGGTTTTTGGTTGAAACCTGGCCATTTTCATGTTGTAAGACTCTCAGTCTTGTTTAACCTGTTTTTCCTGGCTTTCTCTGACAGCACCGTCAGGAAGGGGGCACCATCTCATTATCGCCGGTGGGGGCAGAGTCCAGGTTCTGTATTTGGCTCCATCTGACACCTGAGTTGGGGGGGGGTCTCCTCTTCACTGTGAACGGGGTTGGGGGATACTCCTCTGGCTGGGGAGGCAGGCATGCATCCTTTCTGCTCCTCACCTGCCTCCCAGCACGAGGTGGGGGTGGCCTTGTGGCTGCTGCGAGGTGGTGGGAGCCCCAGGCTGGGAGGAGCATTTGCTACTGCCAGGGCTGGGGGGTGCGGTGGGGGTCCAGGCTCCCCCCGGGTCCCCACTCGCCTAATGGACAGAGGTGCCTGGGGGCCCACTCCTTCCCTTGCCACGTCCTCCAGCTTGAGAGCACGGCCTCTGTGTCTCCGTGTATGAGGTAGAGAGAGGGAGCACGGCCCTCCCTCCTGTGCCTTCCTCGGGCCTGAGGCCCCGGCCCGGCTGCCTTCTGCGCTCTACCCTTCAGACCTCTCGTGCTTGTTTGAGGGATCTGGGGTTTTGAGATGTACGTTGGAGGAGCGGGGAAGTGGAGTTCCACCTCAGTTTTGAATATAATTTACCTAATTTTCAGTTTGTACAATTTGATTTTTTTCTCTTATTATTATTTTTTAAAGTAAGCTCCATGCCCAGTGTGGGGCTTGATCCACCACCCTGAGATGAGGAGTCGCGCCCTCTACTGACTGGGGCAGCCAGGGCCCCCTACGTTGGTACCGTTTAATCTTTAATAAAGCCTGTGCTTGGCAGGTGCCTGGTAAATATTCCTGCACGTTTGGCCCTGGGCTCTCAGGCCAGGACTGCCCAGAGTGTCCATGCACAATCCTGCCCATGTGGGGCTGATGCCCCCAGAGCCACTGCCCATCCCCCCTGGGGAGGCACCTGCTGGGTGGGCGCTGCCAGGACTCTGGATGCACCTGCTGCCCTGTGCCCGGGCCGGGCCCCTGCCTCTTCCCCCAGCCCCGCTCCTTGGGCAGAAGGGGGGCTCCCCGAGGATGTGGGGGCCGGAGGCTGCAGGAAGGGAAGGGACGGCCCCGTTACCTTCTCAGTCACCAGTTCCTTCTCTGCAACCTCAGGAGCCAGAAAAAATGTGTCATAAGTGCCTGTAAGAGAAAAGCCCAGGTTCTGAGTTCACCTTTCAGCCTTGGGTGCGGTGGCGGGGTGCAGGTCGGGGGGCTCCCGGGTACACACCGTTGGCAGGGGGTGGGCTGAAGAGCACGGCCCCGTCCTCGGCCACCAGCACGGAGTCCAGGCACAGGTAGGCTGCAAGAGAAGGTGAGGGTCAGGGCAGCTGGAATCACTGGGGGAACCAGCATTTCTCCTCATTGTCCCCAGGTCCTGCTCGTATCCAGGGGCCATCAGCCAGTCACACTGTCCAGGAGGGTCGAGCTTCGGGGAGCCGCATGCCTGGCCCAGTTTGCCTCCTGGGGGACAGCGTCGCACCTGCCGAGGGGCTGCGGCCATCCACGCTCCCTCACTTTAGAGCAGGGCCATCGCCCCTCTGCTGCCCCCTGACATCTCTAGGGCACTCCCGGCCCCAGTGGGGACACAGCCACCTGGTCCCTGGGTGTCCCCATGGCCCACACGGGACCATGTGCTGCCCTTGGTCCTGGGCCTGGGCCACATGCTGGGGGCAGCTGAACGGAACCACAGACGGGTCGTCACCTGGGTGCTCGCTGTGTGTGCGCAGGGCAGTGAGACACGCGTGGGACAGCGCCCAGAGCTCATACTCCTTGAAGGGCCGGCCCAGCTGGCACAGGAGGTCCTGCAGGGAGACGCCCTGTGGGGGGAGGTCGCATCTTAGCGAGAAGGGGCCGGGGGGTCGGCTGGGCCCAGGCCGCTGGGCCAGTGACAGGCGGGAACCCCTTCAAGTGAGGGTGGGATGTGCCTCCCACGCAGCCCAGCCTTGACCAGCAAGGCCCCCGCGTGTCCCGCACAGATGCACAGACAGACAGACGGAGGAGCACGGCGGCTCCGGCCAGATGCAGCGTCTCTCAGCTGCGAGAGGAGGTGCAGATGTGCCCTGAGGGCACGAGGCTGAGAGAAGCCAGACGCGGAAGGACGCACGCCGCGTGATGCCACCTGCACAAGGTCCCTGCGGGGTCACCTTCCCAGAGACAGGGGCGTGGGGGGCGCCGGGGGGCAGGGACAGAGCCTCAGCCTGGGGTGGGGCTGGGGGTGGGGGGCTGCACCGCAGGGAACGTGCTGGGTGACGCAGGGCTGGGTGCCTGACGGCGGGGACAGCAGTTTTTGTGCCATGAGTTGTACTCTAGCCCCACCGTCCCCGCCACACACGGAAATGTCCCTGGGTCAGAAGGACGCGCTCAGCTGGAAGGTCGGGCTAGGGCCGCAGCCATCACCCTTTAGGGAAGGTTCCAGAGGCAGCGTCTGCCCCCTGGGCCCCATCCATGCCCCGGGGTGCAGCCACCCTGCTCTCCTAGCTGCTGCCAGCATGGCCGGCGGCCCATGGTCGGGGGGTGCCCTGCCCAGACCTCCCCACATGCGGGGCAGCCTGCTTGGAAAGCGGGAGGTGCTTGCAGCAGGCCCTGGGTGGGCCCTGGTCCCATGAGGCCTCTGGGCAGGGGAGCCTGCTGGTTAAGACCGTGCCTGGGCTCCCAGTCTGCGCTGCCCCTCACGGGCACCCACCCTCCAACGGAGGGCACGCCCACTCCATGCCTCAGTTTACCGCCTGGCAGGTGGCTGTCTGAGGCTGCTGGGCATGGGAAGGTGGGCCCAGTCCAGGGCTGGGGTGTGTGAGGTTTTCCGGCCTTGGCGGCTGGAGGTCGGGTGGGTGGATTCAGGGGGCAGTGGAGACGGCGTGAGCTGAGGTCTGGACACGCGTGTGTGCAGCGGGACCTGTCAGTGCCCTGGGATCTTCAGGGTACACATTTGTTTTAAAGTAATCGTATCTTTGGGGGGCCTGGGTGGCTCAGTCGGTCAAGCATCCGACTCTGGGTTCGACTCAGGTCATGATCCCGGGGCGTAGGGTGCAGCCGGGTCGGGCTCCCCACTCCATGGGGCATAGGCCCCACGTCCAGGGTGAAGCCCAGGGCGGGGCCGGAGCTCGGATCAAGTCAGACGCTCAACCGATCGCAGCACCCAGGTCCCGAGTCCTCACACAATCGCAGAGGAAGCCGCTGCAGCCCCTGAGGGCCGGGGTGGGGGACAGGCCCAGAGGTCAGGGGCTCCTCCTGGGGAGCTGCTCCCGGCAAGAACATGAACCCCAAGGCGGCGGCGTGCCTCCTCCAAGGGACGCACCGGGTGCTGCCTGCGGCCGGAGCCAGGTGAGGCCTGGGGCCCGCGGGCCTCGGGGACGCCCCACCTCCAGGGAGGCTGCAGCAGGGGCTCCGAGCGCGGGGCACCAGGCTGTGCTCAGGCGCCCTGCGGGCCCGGGCAGCTCGCCCGAAGCTGGTCGGTGACTGAGCGGGAGGCTGAGCTCCTCGCGGGACGGCAGCGGCCCCAGGCTGCCCACGGCCCGTCACCCACCTGCTCCGCGGCGGTGCTCGCCGGCTCCCCCGCTCCGTCCGGAGGCCCCCCGGCCCTGGAAGGCCCTCGGCCTGCGTCTCCGGGCTCTTGGGATCGGGGCGGCGGGTTTTCCTCCCCAGGGCTGTGGCCTGGCGCCCCCGCTGCCCTGTGCCCCGCGCTGGCGTCTGCGGCTCCTCCCTGCCGAGGCTCGGGCCCCCGCTCCGGCCACAGTCTGGCCTGGGGCTGTGTCGTGTAGCTGGAAAGGCCGCTCTTCCCGTCGAGGAAGGCCCTCCTGGGGTCTGGAGGGAAGACCTCGGAGGCGGGCAGCTGGAGCCTGGAGGGGGCCAGGGTCAGGCCGAGGGCGCTGGGCTCAGGGCCGTCGGGCAGGAGCCTGGGGAACGTCTGCACCTTCCTCAGGCGGCTCCTGTCCGGGTCCCCCAGAGGGCGCTGGGCGTCCAGGATGAGGCTGGCCAGCCGCTCTCCGTTCCTCACCGGGGCTGACAGGAGGGGCTTGGCGGGCGGCTCCGGGGGGCCGTGGGCTTCGCGGGCAGGGCGTGGGGGCAGGCCCTCGGGGTCGGCGGCACGGCCCCCGGGCGGCTTCCTGGGCCCCAGGCTTCCCGCAGCAGGTCTCCCGCGCCAGGCGCTCTCGTTGACATCTGGGCAGAAGCAAGGTGGTGGCTGCGGGGACCTCCCCGGGGGACCTCCCAGTGGGGGGGAGGCGCCTCTTCTGCCCTCCGGGGTCCCCCTGGGTCCCCCACGCCTCCCGCAGGACCCACCCAGGACCGCCTCCTTCCGCCTCCTGCTCACATACCCCTGCGGATTCTAGTTACCGGGGCTCCAAAGGCTCCCGGGCCCTCCCCGCCTGCACGGCCGCCGGGTCTTCCTCAGGCCGCCCGAGCAGCGTGTCCCTTCCAGCACACGTCCACGGGCGATGCCCCCGACGGAAGGCAGTGGCTCTGGCTGCGGCCCTGTCCCGTGCACCATCTCCCCCACACTGTCTGGGTCTCTGTGCAGACACCGGCCCCTCGGTGGCCCGCAGCCCCTCCTGTGGTGATTGCTCTCTGCCGCCCCGCTGCAGCCAAGCCTCAAGCCTGCGGTCCCCCGGGCAGCGTGGGGAGAGCCCTGCTGCCCCCAGAGGCTCTGCGCGCCTCCCCCGAGGGCCTCCAGGCTCCCTGCTGCAGGCACAGTGCAGAGCGGACGCCGGCATTTGTTCAAAATGTGACTCGAGACGGAGCCAGGGTCCCATGAGAGCCGGGCAAGTCCCAGATGCTGCAGAACAGCTTCCACAGTGGAGAACTACGGGTCTGCCGGACACTGCGTGGAGACCCCGCGTGGAGACCCCGCGGGTGTGTGAAATGGCCCCATGTCCGGGCACTGACCACTCACAGACTAGGACGGAGGTGAGAGGTCTGATACGCTCACTTCTCAACACGACCTGGGTTTGCACCCCCAGGGGCACAGGTGTCTGCAGAGTGTGCACACGGTGATTGAGAGTGATGGTGAGCGTCTGTCAATCTGCGAGCATGTCTGCCCAGGGGTCTGTACGCGTGGGGGAGTGCTGTGTCTGTGCACAAGTGTGCATGCTTGTGTAAGAGCGGGCGTGCATGACTTTGCACCTCCATGTATGTTTCTGTGACTGTGAGCAAGTGGGCACGAACATGTGGGGTCCTGTGGGGCACCTGCGACCTGTTTGCATACGTGTGCACGTGAGTGGGCATTTGCAACGGTGTGAACCTGCGTGTCTGATCTGTGCTACGGTTTGTGCACACGCACGTATGTGAGCGGGTACGTGTGTGCATGGCCATCTCTGTGTGCATGTGCAAGCACACGTGCACCTGCTTACCTTGAAGTGCTCCGAAGGACTCAATGGAGAGCACCCTCCTCCCGATGGCCGACAGGCTCCGGCAGAGGCGGCAGGAAGACGTGAAGAGCATCTTCTCTTCACACAGCGCGATGATGCTCTGCAGAGCGCGGGGGCGGCTCAGACGGGGAGGCGCACCCGGGAGGCCCGCCCCCCGCAGCCCCCCACCCGGCCTAAGGAAGCACCGTGTCCTGCGATTACAGAAAACCAGCCCGTGAGGATCACGAGCCAAACCGTGCAACCACGGGTCAAGCTCTTCTTCAAGCGAAAGGCAACGTGGCACCAAGGCCCGGGCGCAGAAGAGCCGCGACGCGCAGGGGAGAGGCACGCGGGCCTCGTGTGCGAGTGGGGCCCTCAGGTCTCCGCCTCGGGGGGGCAGGCGAGGAGGGCCCCCCGCTGTTTACCTCGAGGTCGGGCCGGTCCCTGGGGTCCTCCGCCTGCATCTGGCTCAGCAGCTCCTCCAGGTCTCGGCTCAGCCGGGGCTCGGGCTCGGGCTCCGTCACATACTCGAGGGCGGCCTTCAGCGTGGCCCCCAGGGAGTAGATGTGAGCCTGCGGCGCCGAAAGCCTGTCAGCGCCCGGAGCGTGGCTGGTCCCCGCGCGCCTCTGCCCCCCCCGCCGGACACGTGTTGAGGGGCACCTGCCGGCCACGGGCGGCGCAAGGAGGGCTGGCGGCTCCCCCACTGCGGCTCACTGCAGTGCCCCCGCCCCCCCGGGCCTCGGGGTTGCCCCGGCCCCCAGCTCACCCCACCCGACGCTGGGATCCCGCTGTGATGGCGGCCGTGCCTCCGAAGGGCCGTCGTCTCTTTTTATTATTTATTTATTTATTTTTAAAAGATTTTATTTATTTATTCATGAGAGACACACACAGAGAGAGGCAGAGACACAGGCAGAGGGAGAAGCAGGCTCCACGCAGGGAGCCCGACGCGGGACTCGATCCCGGGTCTCCAGAATCAGGCCCTGAGCTGAAGGCGGCGCTAACCGCTGAGCCACCCGGGCTGCCCCATCGTCTCTTTTTAAATCTGCGTTTCTCTAATTAGGAACGGGGCCGAGCATCTGTTCGTCACTATTCGCGGCTAACTTTCCTCTCTCTGCCCACTCACGGACCCCGTTGTTTCCCGTTCGGGGTGGAGCCCTGGCGCACAGGGGATCTGACTGCCGGTCTGTGCGCCACACATATGTTCTTACCATTTGTCACTTAGCTTTTGACGTGGTTCACACATCTTTTGACATTCACAAATTCTAATGTTTAATTTGTGAAAACAGACGTTTTATTTCTTTAGCTGCTTCTTAGGAGGAGCTTCTCTATCCCAAGATGATAAAAACAGCTTTCTTTTGTTTCCTCCAATATTTTTATAATTTTTACACATCCAGCTCTAATCCGTCTGAAATCTGTCAGCGTGCTGGCGTGCCGTAGGGATCTGGGTTTGCTTCCCTCCTCGTGGAGAGCAGCCCCGGCACCATTCACACAAGATTCCAGCCTCTGCCCGGAGCTGCTGCCCGACCTGCTGCTCCGCTGGGGCCCTGGTACCACTGGCCTCTCCTCCTCTAATGCTGGTCCCTGAGTCCGTCCTGTCCAGACTGTGCTGTTTTGATTATAGTAGCATCAGCGTGTATTTTCATATCGTGAGGACAAGTTGTCCCTTTTTTCCTCAAAAAGCTGGATTATTTTCACATTTGTCAGCTTTTAAAAAACAAATATAGGTTCTCCCATTCCCATTCACAAAACAAACCAAAAATGGTTGCGATTTTATTGTAATTGCACTCCCATTGCAGAATTTGGGAAGGACCAACTTCTTATAAAAGAAAATGTTAAATAAAATAAAATAAAAAATAAAATGTTTAGGATGTTGCCAGGATGGTCAACAGGATGTCCCCAGAGCCTGTCCAACAGCCATCCAACCTCCTCCGTGGGGGCCGCGGGAGCCAGCGCCTTGTGCAAGGGACCTGCGTGTCAGCTAATGGGTAGACTTCGGTCCTGGCTGTGACCCCACACTGCTGGACCAGCCAGAAAAACAGAGAGGACTCAAATTAGTAGAATCAGAAGTGCAAGAGGAGACATTACAAGTAACCCCACAGAAACGCCCTGATCTTAAGAGACTAATATGAACAACTGCACACCAACAAATCGGATAACCTAGGGAAAAAAACGGGTGAATTCCTAGAAACCTACAACTTACCAAGACTGAATCATGAAGAAATAGATACTCTGAACAGACCGTGAATAGTAAGGAGATTGAATCAGTAATCAAAGGCCTCCCAACAAAGAGAAGCTCAAGACCAGATGGTTTCCCCAGCAAATTCTACCAAACACTTAAAGAAGAATTAACACTAATCCTTCTTAAATTCTTCCAGAAACCTGAAGAGGAGGGAATACTTGCAAACTCATTTTGTGAGGTCAGCATTAACCTGATACCAAAGTCAGATAAGGGACCTAAGTAAAACCACAGAGTAATATCCCTGATGAACACAGATGTAAAAGTTCTCAACAAAACGTTAGCAAAGTGAATTTAACGACACATCAGAAGGCTCATACATCACAGTCACGTGGGATTTGTCCCTGGGATGCAAGGGTGACTCAGCATCGGCAAATCAGTCAACGCAACGACTACCTTAGTAGAAAGAGGAATAAAAATCGTATAATCATCTCAATAGATGCGGAAAAAGCATTTGACAAAATCCAACATCTCTTACGATAAAAACTGTCAAGAGATTGGATATAGGAGAAACACGTCTCAACATAACAAAGGCCACATGTGACGGCCTCCAGCCAACTTGACACTCAATGGTGACAGGGTGAGAGCTTTTCCTCTGAGATGAGAACAAGACAGGGGTGCCCACCGTCCCCTCTCCCATCCGACACAGCACTGGAAGTCCCAGCCAGAGCAATCAGGCAAGAAAAAGAAATAAAATACATCCGAATCAGAAAGGAAGAAGTACAACTGTCTCTATTTGCAGACAATATGGTCTTACATATAGAAAATCCACTGAAAAGGCTCCACCGAAACTCTTAGAACTAATCAACAAGGATCCCTGGGTGGCTCAGCAGTTTGGCATCTGCCTTTGGCCCAGGGTGCGATCCTGGGGTCCTGGGATCGAATCCCACATCGGGCTCCCTACATGGAGCCTGCTTCTCCCTCTGCCTGTGTCTCTGCCTCTCTCTCTCTCTCTGTGTATCTATCATGAATAAATAAATAAATAAATATTTAAAAAAAAGAACCAATCAACAAACTCAGTAAGCTTGCAGGACACAGGTCAACCTGCAGAAGTCAGCTTTCTATATACTAACAACGATATATAGGAAAAATAAAGGAAGAAAGCAATCCCATTCACGATAGAATAAAAAACTAAAAACAATAATTAGGAATAAATATGACCAAGAAAGTGAAAGTTTTGTACACGGAAAAAGTTTAAGACTTTGGTGAAAGAAATTAAAGGAGACACAAATACATGGGGAGATACCCCGTGCTCTCGGACTGGAAGAATTAGTGTCGCTACAATGTCCATCCATACCACCCAAAGTCAATTTCTACAGCATTTTTCACAGAAATAGAACAATCCTAAAACTCATCTGGAACCACAAAAGACCCCTAAAGAGCCAAAGCAATCCCGAGAAAGAAAAGCGAAACTGGAGGCGCCGCACGTCCGGATTTCAAACTTTGCTTCAAAGCTATGGTGATGCGAACAGAGCGGTCCTGGAATAAAACCATCACACAAGCCAACGGAACCGAATCGAGAGCTGGCAAGGAGCTCACGTCTATACAGTCAGCCTGTATTTGACACGGGAGCCAATAGTACTCAACGGGGAAGGGATGGTCTCTTCGATAAGTGGTGTTGGGAACACTGGACAGGCCCCTGCAGGAGAACGACGCTGGACCATCTTACACCACTTACAAAAATTAACTCAAAATGGATGAGACTCCACGTAAGATCCCAAAGCGTAACACTACTGGAAGGAACCATGGGAAAAAGCTCTAGGACGTTGGCTTTGCCAGCGATTGTTTGGATGTGACAGCAAAAGCACAAGCAACGAGAGAAGAAACAGGTCAGTGGAATCACATCCAACACTGAAGATTCTGGACGCCACGGGAAACAGGCCGCAGAGCCAAAAGACGACCCACGAGTGGGAGGAAACGTTTGCAACCCGCCTGTCTCCTAGGGATCTAATATCCAAAAACACATAAGGAACTCGCACAACTCGAGAACAAAGGAACAATCTGATTGAGAAACGGGCGGAGGAACTGAGCCGACACCTTCCCAGAGAAGACGTCCAGATGCCGCCGGACACAGAAGATGCTCCACGTCCTCGTCATCAGGGGAGCGCGAGTCAAAACCACCCCGAGGCGTCACCTCGCGCCGGTCAGAACGGCTGACGGCGAAAAGACACGCGATAACGTGTGTTGGGGAGGATGTGGAGAAGGGGGCACCCTCTGGCGCCGTTGGTGGGAACGCGAAACGGTGCGGCCACTGTGGAAACAGCGCGGAGGTTCTCAAAGGTCAAAGCGGGAGCCACCTTGTCACCCGGCCATTCCACTCCTGGGCACGGATCCAGAGAGCTAAAGTCAGGATCTCAGGCAGGTGTGTGCCCTGCCACATTCGCGGCAGCATTATTTACAAAGGGGCAAGATGTGGAGGGCGCCTGGGTGCCGCGTTCGGCTGAACCGGCCAAGCAGTGTGGTCTAGAGACAGCGAGTGGGGTTCAGAGAGGAGGGCCCGCGAGGGCGCGGGGCTGCGGGAGGCGAGCCTGGTGGGGAAAGACACGACGTGTACGTGGGATCTAAGAAAGCCAAACTCTCAGAAACAGTGCGGGGGGGCGGGGGCACGGGCCGGGGCTGGAGGAGACAGGGGGACGCTGGAGAAAGGGCGCAGGGCTGTGGTCCCAAGATGAGCCAGCTCCGCATCTGACCCGCGGCTCGGCGACACGGGACGCCCGCCGCGCCGCAACCTCGAGGCTGACGCGGTAGATCCGGGTGTTCTCACAGCCAGGGGCGGTAGCTGCGTGATGCCGGTGGTGACCGTCCCTAGAAGCGGGAAGCATTTTGCAAAACACGAACGTGTCAAATCATCTGTGCACGGACCCAATGCTCCGTGTCGGTTCCGTCCCCGAGGCCGCGGGGCGACGCTCAGGGGCACGGACAGTCCGTCTCCTTGTTCTCTTGCATCTCGTTTTCTCATCTTTGAGTGGTTCCCTTTACATTTCTAGCCTCCTGCTCTGTTTACTGCAGAACGACGCTTCCATGGCTGTTGCTGTTATCAATGAGATATTTTCCATTTCATCTCTAACTGGTCATTACTGACACACAGAGAAACTACTTATTTTTGGGGGGATTGGACCTTGTTTTCAGCTGGACTCTGAAGTCAGCTCTGAAGAATTCAGGCCCACGATCTTGTCATCCATCCACAGACAAGGCAATCCTGCAACCCCCCCGCCCGCCCTTGGCACCACTCAGCGTCGGCGTCCTGCGGCCGGCTTGGGTCCCCCACGTACGTGATTGAGCGGCCCTGGTGACGCCTGAATCCACCCGCTGTCCCTGTGCCCAAAGCTGGGCCCCGGGCCACTACCCCGTCTCTCACAGAAGACACGGGAACCCCCAGTTGGTCCCCATGTGGAGGGCAGCCTGCTCCCCCTTCTCACACACAGACCGTGCCGATCGCACCCCAGGTCCCCCCTGGGGCCCCACACAGCCAGTGTCCAGGGCCTCCCGAAGGGGCCAAACTAAAGTGACGCTGCTGCATGGACTCAGGGCAGATGCCTTGTTGTAGGGACCCTGCTGGTGACCTTGCTTGGGGTGGAAGGAAAAGCAAACCCTACACACCCCCACCTGTAGGGCTCCAGCCAGGGCTGTGAGCTGTGAGTCTGCAGTGAGCAGACCGCCCCCCCCCATCACAGGTCTGAAAATAAAACCTGGCTCCGTACCCCCAATGTCAGGGCATCTGCTTCTGCCCTCTACCACCTTTTATTTCCCTCTAGGAACACTGGTACTCACCTGTCCAATCACCTGTCTATCTAGCCATCCGTCCATCTACCCACTCACCACCCACCCACCCACCCACAATCCATCCATCCATCTACCCATCCACCCACACATCCATCCATCCATCCATCCATCTACCCACCTACCCACACATCCATCCATCCATCCACCCACCCACCCACAATCCATCCATCCATCTACCCATCCACCCACACATCCATCCATCCATCCATCCACCCACCCACCCACCCACCCACAATCCATCCATCCATCTACCCATCCACCCACACATCCATCCATCCATCCATCCATCCATCCATCCATCTACCCACCTACCCACACATCCATCCATCTACCCACCAACCCACATATCCATCCATCCATCCACCCACCCACCCACTCACAATCCATCCATACACCCACCAACCCACACATCCATCCATCCATCCATCCACCCACCCACCCACCCACAATCCATCCATCCATCTACCCATCCACCCACACATCCATCCATCCATCCATCCATCCATCTACCCACCCCCCCACCCACAATCCATCCATCCACCCACCCACCCACACATCCACCCACCCACCCACACATCCATCCATCCATCCATCTACCCACCCCCCAACCCACAATCCATCCATCCACCCACCCACCCACACATCCACCCACCCACCCACACATCCATCCAGCATCCATCCACCCGTCCGTCATTCCATATCTTTTAGTTTGACAATGATTCAACAAATAAACTTCTCCTTGGTTGTTGGGTGACACTGCCCGTGACATGCTGCCAATATCAGCATCTTTGCCACCCAAGGCCTCTGCATATCTCCCTCCTTCCGTCTGGGTCCTCCCTGGTCTTGATCTGGTGAATCCTACTCACTCTTGGTTCCAACCTGAACATCATTTCTCATAAAGTGGCCTCTACATGAAAAGTCCCCGGAAGAGGACCCTATTATCTCCTTGAAAGGCCCCGTGCTCCTCTCTCAGGACCCCGCCCACTGCCCACATCAAGTCTGTCTCCTGTGAAGATCGTGGCCCCAAGGCGGCAGGAGCTCGTCTGTCTGCTCTGTTCACCGTGAGGCCTGACACACGTCTGTGGACAAGCGACAGTGGGCAGTAATGGTGGGTGGTGGGTGTTGAGGTTGTCCTGGCTGGGCTGTCCTGGCTGGGCTGCCCCGACAGGCTCAGGATGACGGGGCCCAGAGGAGAGTCCCGGGACGGTCAGGGCTTGCCTGGCGCAGGCCTTGAATGCTGGTGATGGGTCATAGCTTATCTTTAGGGAACTAGCCCACCTCTGGGGTCTCCTGGGCAGGGGGTGAGACGTGCAGGGGATGGTCCCAGGAGGGCCAGCTTCCATGTGTCTGGGGATCTGGGGACCTGAGGGGTCATCCCAGCAGCGGGCAGGGTCAGAAGGGGGAGTTCTGTGCGAGGATTAGAGGGCTCAGAAGAGCTGCCCCCCATCTTTGTCCTGTGTGTGGGGTGGACGTGGGGACAAGACCGGACCAGCAGGGGCCGTGCTGACCGGTGGTCAGGAAGGCACACAGTGGGCCAGGGGTGGGCTCAGTCCCGACGTGGCCAGCAAGCACGACCCAACATGCTGCACCCTGGCCACAGTCCTGAGACCCAGAGGTCGCGACCGGAGGCGTCAATAGCAGCAGCGGCACCAATAGGCCACATTTGTCACTGTGGTCCTGTGGGCAGGGGGCCGCCGCCCCAGGCCGCAGGCAACGGGCAGCTGAGCAGACGTGGTCTGTCCATGTGACGTGTGCAGAACGTGGCACCTACGGAAGGGGCTCCTGACAGCCCCAGGAACAGGCACCAGATAGAAGCCAATCCGAGAGCAGCACGGAGACCCTGGGGGACACTCGGGCCACGCACACCGAAGCGTCGGTGCACACCCACAGGCCCTTTGCACGTGTCGGGAAGAAGGGCTTGTTTGCCCCGTGGCGGGGGGGGGACCCCACTGGGAATTGCCCTCATCACAGGACTATTCTAGAGATGCAAGTATTAAAAACTTGGGGGCCTCCAGCTTGGCAGGTGGACAGGCTGGAGTGTGGACCCCGTGGCGCCCCGCAGGGTGCTGTCATCTCTGCTTCTGGATCCGGTGCTGCCTTAGGGACCTCGGTCCGTGAAAGCCCGTGGAGACGAGCGTGCTTCTGGGCGTGTTACATCTCAGTAGAAAGTCAGGAAGTGGCCAGCCCACTGCTGCTGCTGAACGACTCACAGGCTAAAGAAGAAACCCCCGTGGGAATAAAGGAGCCGCCTAGAAGCGGAGGACCCGCGAGCGCTCCCTGGCGGGGCTCTCAGGACGCAGCGAAACCCACATCTCGAGGGGAACTCGTGGCCTGGGCTGGAGATGCTCGTACCGGAGAGGAAGGGGGGCCCGAGACGGGCGAGCCGGGGGCCCCACGCGCGTTGGGAGGGACGCGCCAACTCCGAACCAGGAAAAGAGGATGAAAACTAACAGCAGAATCAGTGGAAAAAGAAAACAAAGACACGCCAGGACACTAGCAAAATGAATACCCCTGGCGCGGCTGACGGGCGCGAGGAAGGAGGATTTCAAGCATCCCATGTCCCACGTCCCACGTCCCACGGACCGTGCGGTGACTCACAGGAGACGCCACAACCTAAAAGCCCAGTAGGAACAGGGAAACGCTCGGAAATATCTAGTTCACCGGGAAGCCTCGGAGGGGAGTACACGACAGGTGAGGCCCGTCGCCGCGAGAAGCTGGGCAGCCGCGAAGGCCCTTCCCTCCAGGGACGCAGGCGGCCGAGGGGGCGCGGGGCCCGGCTCGGGGACAGGGGAGGGACGGAGGGAGGGGTGCTCGCACGCCCTGGGGCCCCCCCCGACACGTCGGAAGCCGCGTGAACGCCCCAAGGAATAGACGCGACCGTGCAGTCAGCTGGGCCCTTAGGCCTCCCTCGGCGGGAAGGGGGCTCGGCGCTGGAGAACGCGTGTGCAAACACGGGACGTCCTCACGGTCACTTCAGAGGACGCAGACGCACTTTCGTGAAAGCCCCAGTGGCTCGACAGCTGGTGCAGGCGCCGTCCTGGCCGGGAGGGGCGGGGACACTGCGCTCAGGGCCCCCGTCCCCTGTCCCGCGGGGCACACACCTGCCGCCCGGCGAGGCCAAGGCCCGAACCGCGACCCCCACCCTCGCTCGTGCTGCAGGTGGGGCCGCGCAGGGGGAAGCCCGGGAGGAGCTGTAGGTCACGGGACACACGGAAGGAACTCAGCTCGACGGCGGGATACGACACGCAGGGGTCCCGGCGACTTGCGTTCCGTGGACTTGAATCAAATGGGCAGAAGGATGCCATCGCGAGGATGACGTGGGGCTAGGACGGAAGCAAAACACCAAGTTCCCGAGAGCAAACGCGTGAAGGATATTCAAGGCTCCCACGGGAAGGGACTCCCCGTGGCTGGCACGTTGGAGGCTCTCGCTAGGCCAGCGGTGAACCGCGTGGGCAGAAGACCGCGTGTGACAGAGGCTGAGCGTGTCCCCGTGACCGACGGACGCGCCGCCCTTCCGTCCTCCGCTCACACTGCAAAGTCCCTGAAGCCGCTCACAGGAGAACAAGCGGGTCTGCAAAGTCCTCGTAGGAGATTTCAGGGAACCTCCGGGAGCCTGGGGCTTGGGACGGTCCCTTAAGGTACAAGAAACACTAGGATGCGAGCAGTGTCAGAAACCTGAATCGGTTTCACTCCACCAAGCGGGGGAGGCCTTGAGGCTGTCGTCCCAGCTGGGGCTCCTGGGGGGCGGCTGGGGACGTGCTGAGTGCCCCCCCCCGACCCCTTCCAGCCCAGCGCACCCGGACCTGCCAGGCGCTATGCCCGAGGACGCGGCCCTGGGGACACGGCCTGGGGACACGGCCATGGATCGAAAACCCAGCTGGCTTCCACGGAGCCCAACATTAAAGGGTGGACGACAGGTGGCTGGAAAAGCCCTACTCTTTGCAGATTTTGGGGGAAAATACTGCTATTTTTCATAAAAATACATTCTGGATGGTACGTGCAGTGGCTTGTTACTACTTTTAACCGGCCACGGGCCCTGGCCTGCAGGGGGTCAGGCGCTGCGGTGACCCGCGGCATCGGGAGTGGGAGGCGCCCCCGGAGCCGCTGGCTGCCCTCGGGACACGCTGTCCGCAGGACATTTACGATCCTGACAAAAAGAGTGAAAATTCACGGAGAGAGACGGGCCTTGCGGGGGGCGCGGGGCTGGGCGTCCGCCGTGGCGGGCGGCAGAGGGGCACGCGCCCGCGCGCCGTGGGGCCGCCTGTGGCCGCGTCCACCGAGGCTGTGCAGAGCGGGCCCGGCGCTCGGAGGAGAGGGGCCCGGACAGGGCTATTTCCAGGGCTGTCGCTTCCAGAACGAAACGCGAGGGAGAGAGGGCGGTCGGTGCGGACCCGGGACGGGGCGGCCACAGCCCAAGAGCACGCGGGGCCTGGTCCCCCTGGGGCGTCGAGGGCAGCAGAGACCCGGCCTGGTCCTGCCGGGCGCCTGGGCGGGGACGAGGGCCCCTGCAGCCAGGGGGCCGGGCAAGAGCTCACCTCAAGGTAAACAGCACGGAGGAGCCAACCCCTCGTATTTGGGGTAAAGATCTTTTTTTTTTTTTTTTTTTAAATTTTTATTTATTTATGATAGTCACAGAGAGATAGAGAGAGAAGCAGAGACACAGGCAGAGGGAGAAGCAGGCTCCATGCACCGGGAGCCCGACGTGGGATTCGATCCCGGGTCTCCAGGATCGCGCCCTGGGCCAAAGGCAGGCGCCAAACCGCTGCGCCACCCAGAGATCCCTGGGGTAAAGATCTGACCTGATGTCACTAAGCTAACGGGTTTTCACTGAAATGTTTGAGTTTGTGATCACGCACGTGTTAACCATTGATTTATTTTTCCCCACGCAGGCTGCTCGGGGGGATCCCAGCGCCGCTCGCAGTGGGGAGGCAGGCCGGGCAGGGCGCCCCCCCTTCCTTGGTGTCCCAGACACGCTGTCCCGAAAACACGGGGGCGTCCGGGGGTCCACCCTGTGAGCAGGGGCGTCGCAGGGGCCTGTGGCCCTCGGTGGTGAGGCCGGCGGGCGCTGCGCCCACCCCTCGGCTCCTCCCCCTGGCAGCTGGGGTGCCTGCCACCCACCAGGGCCACCTCGGCACCTTTAATGCGTTAAATCCGGCGAGTTCACACTCCAGAAACACACTCGACGACGGTGAGGACGAGCAGGCGTCCAAACAGCAAGCTGCCCCCGGAGCCAAGTGCATCACAGGGAGCCCGAGTCTGACCAGGGCGGGGGTGCCCCCAAGCAGCTCCCCGGCCCCGGCCCGTGTCCCGCACGGAGCTGCCCCCGATGTCGCGGCCTTTCCCACCCGTGGGGTCAGGGGCGCAGGGGCCCCGGCGCTGCTCACCTGGAAGGTGTTTCCGGTCACGTCGAACTCCGGGGGAACAAACGCGCCCTCGGGGTCGTCTGCGGAACGGAAGACGGGCTCGGATCACGGGCCACACCCCCCGGGGCCCGGGAGCAGGAATCCCGAGGCCGGGAGGCAGGCACTGGGGCCCGTTCCCACCGCCCGTCTGGGCCTGGGCCCCGGCGTCGAGGAAACGGTGCTCGGGAACAGCCCCCCCAGCAGGGAACCTCCCTCCCCTGTGCGCCTGGGGTTTCGGGGTCTCGCTGGCCTCCCAGAGTAGGGGCCGCGGGCTGTGGGGGAGTCGGCCCCGCTCAGCCTCCCCGGCAGCGGAGCAGGGGCGCGCTCGAGCCAGCAGGGGCCCTCCCCGCCCGCCCAGGCCCTCGCCCGCTCACCGCTCAGCTGCTCCATGAAGCACACGTTCCCGCTGGTGTTGAAGGCGAGCGTGTCGGGCGTGATGCACAGCGTCTGGAAGATGGCAGCGTGGGCGACGCTCCTCATGGACAGGCTGCACTCCAGGCACACGGCCCAGGCCTCCTGCTCGCTGAGGCCGCTGTCCCGCAGCGACAGGATGTCGGCCAGGGACACGTTCTCCTGCCGGGAGGGGCCGCGGTGAGGCGGGCGTGGGGCCGGCGCGGCAGGGCCTCCCGGGCAGGCCCGGAGCGCGGAGCCGGCGCCTGGTCCCGAGGCGGGGCTGTGGGCCAAGGCTCCAAGGACAAAGGGCGGCAACCCAGGAGGTCACCCGCCGCACTGTCCCCGGCCGCCGGGCCACGGAGCATTAGGCAGAGCGGCCCGCGCCTGGGGCCGGGACCTGGTTGTGCCAGAGATCACGGCCCCGCGGCCCCCACGAGCAGCGGCCCCACCGCCGCGGCGCCGGCCCTCGGGCTCAGGAGCAGCACGGAGGAGCGGTGGACGGGAGCCGGTAGGTGCAGAGGCACGCCCGTGCGGGGAGCCCGTGGAAGAGCACACGCGCTGCGATCGGTCCACACAAGCCCGTGACGTACGGGATCGCGCACACACGCGGCCGAGGAGCGGCCCAGACCTCAGCTCCGGGCAGTGCACACAGGGACGCAGACCCCAGGCCTCCCCGCGCGGGCCCTGCCCTCCGGCCTGAGCTCAGCGCCAGCGTGTCAGCAGCACGCGCACGGGCACTCACGTGTGTGCACACGCCTCCCCCTGCGTGCAGAAACACGCCACGTGTACTCACACACGCCCACGTTTTCAGGGGCGTCCCACACGGACACACACTCATGCAATGAGTTCATGCACCCGTGGTCGTGCACGGGCCACCCAGCCTCATGCACGCACTCAGGGACCCACACTTTCACTCACATGCACGATGGTGCCGTCCCCCTCGCACGCCTGCACACGGACTCATACACACTCTCACAGTCACACACCTCGGATCTCCAGGCCCTAAGCTGGCCTGCGGCTCGGTGCCCTGGTCACCTCTGTGCTCCACAAGGGAGTCAGGCTGGGGGCTCAGGTGGGTCAGGGCGGGGTGGGGTGCGGGGGGAGCAGGGGCTATGGCGCAGGAGGCCGGGCCCCACCCCTCCCAGCCCACGGGCCCTCCTCCCAGGCTGCTGAGGCCTCGAGGCCTCGGGGCATCAGAAGTCTCCTAGCTGTGGCCCCTGAATGTCCCCACCGGCACCACAGGCGAAGGGCAGAGGCTTCAGGAAAGAAGGGGAGTGGGGGAGGGAGGGGGGAGGAGAGGGGAGAGGGAGGGGAGGGGGGGAAGGGGGAGGGGAGGGGAGGGAGGAAGGAAGTGAATCAGGAAGTGCCGCGGGGGCACCTTGGCCAAACCTGGGGGTCAGCAGTGTGGGGGTGGGGACCCGGGGGCTGGGCCGCCCGGTGCCCATGTGCTGGGCACCCCCCCCCCCCCCCCGGCTTCCCAGTCGGGGTTGGGTGTGGGCCTCCCCTCCCAGCTCCCTCTGCCGGGTCCATGGGTGAGGGGGCCGGTTCTGGAAGCTTCTTCCAGAACTGGCCGCAGGGCACACCGAGCGCAAACGTGCCGTGAGGAAGGAGGACGGGGGTTTGAAAGGAGGCTGCAGCGTGGGCAGGACGCGGTCACACCGGACGCGGGGAGGGGGGGCTGGCGAGCCCCGAACCTCACTCCCAGCTCCCGGCTGTGCCCTGGGGCCCCGTGGAAGGTTTGCTTTGGCTCAATCCCGAGGCCTGTGTGCCCCCCCGGGACTCCCGAGATGGCAGAGAGCCCATGACACCTGGGGGCCTCGTTCAAGGGTCTTGGCTGTGTGCACACGCACACACCACACACGCTGCACCTGCACACACGTGCACACACCACACATGCACACGTGCACACACCACAATGCTACACTGCACACACGTGCACACACTACACCACACACATGCACACATGCACACACATGCACACACCACACACTACACCTGCGCACACGTGCACACATGCACACACCTGCACACACGTGCACACATGCACACAACACTCACACTACATGTGCACACAATGCAGATACCTGACACGCATGCATGCTATACCTGCACGCACACCTGCACACCTGCACACACGTGTGCACACACCACACAATGCTACACCTGCATACATGTGCAGATAACACACGTGCAGACACACGTGCACATGACACACGACACCCACACATGCCTGCAGATAACACGTGCACACATGCGCATGCGTGCAACCACATACAGAGGCACACACTAATAAACAACCCAACGGGCCCGTGGTTTTGTGCTATTTAGGAGAACAAGGCCGGCCCACGGTGTGAGTGTGAGCCAGTTCCCAGTGCAGGGGCTGGAGGACACCCCGCGGGCGGTTGCCCACACGGGCCTCACGCGCCAGCTCCCGCGGCTGCCAACTGGATGTGCTGCCAAGAGAAGGGAGCCCAGGGCAGCTGTGCCCCCGGCATCTCACGGCCCACGGCGCCGACCCGTCCCCGGGACACGCCCACTCGGCGGGGGGCGCCCTGCCCCCCAGCAGCCCTGTAGCCCCCCCTGCCTGTTCGTGGTGGAAGCACCTAAGGGGGGACTCTCGGCGTGACTTTATGGGGTGAATCCTGTGGGTCCTGAGTCACCGCTTCCGGCGCTGAGGCCTCCGCTCACGGACACGACGCTCTCAGCCCCTCCGAAGCCCAGCTGCTGCGAGGGGAAGGCATGATTCAGCTGACAGCTGGCCCGGGGACAGAGCCGAGGTACGCCGCTGGCACTCCCGGTAGTCCAGGGCTGGGGGGCGGGGGTCGCCAAGCGCTGGGGATGCTGCACCATGGACCCCACGGTCACCTGTCCTCTGGGACCTGCCACCCACTTTCCCCGTTCACCCTGGCAGGAGGAATGACCCTCCCTCGCCTGAATCCATGGCCCGAGGAGGGCGGACAGGATGAGGCTTGGCTGATGGGTCAGGTAGGAAGATGGCCATGTCCCCACCACAATCCCAGGGGACACCCCCGCCCCGGCCACCCTGACTGACAAGGGCCATGGGGACATCCCGCACGTCTGCGCTCATGTCCAGAAGGAGCTGCTCCGGGACCCGTGGGCCCTGTTCTGTGCCCGGATGACACTGCGGGAACCTCACTGGCAGACGTTTCAGGAGGAGGCCAAGCCGGCCACGGTGCCCCTGATGCCTGTCTGCAGCCCCAGCCCAGGGCACCCACACGCCCAGCACCCACGAGGGCTGTGGCAGGCCAGACGCATCATGACTTCCACGCCGCAGCTGTCCCCTGCCAACAATGTGTGGCCTTGTGCCTGCTGGGCAGCCTCTGGGGGCTCCCCCACCTGGGTGGGCCTAGAAGGTTCTCCAGAACCAGCAGAGCCCGTGGGTCCTGGAACGGTCCTGGGCACCGTTCTCCAGCAGGGCGCCACCTGGGTGGGCCGTGGAGGAGGGTCACCGAGGTCACGTTCCTTGCAGGGCACGGAGGACTGTCCTTCCCTTGCACAGACTGTCCCGGGGGCCAGGCCGGGAGGAGAGGCAGAGCTCACGGCCGCCCTGGGGGTCAGGGGGCAGGGCTGGCTTCCCCCCGAGGACCCCAGATGCCCCCTACCAGCACAGCAGGGCCGCTGCGGGAGGCCCGAGACGCGCCCGGGCCGGGGTGTCCCGCTGGGGGCCATCGGGGCGCGCTCCCAGAGCAAGCGCTGGGCAGTGGCCGCCTCCCACGTCCCTCTCAGAGCCGAGCTGCTTTCCACCTGCTGCCACCGTCGGGGCTGGGGTCTGCCGCCCTGCCAGTCCCCGCCGGCTCGGCCACCGCCAGGGTTTACCGCTGGTGCTGCGGGGGCGCTTCCGGCGGGGCCTCTGCATTCCTTGCTGACGACGAAGTTCAACATTTTCCTGTGTCTCCGGGCCCCTGGGGTTTTCTCTGGGGTTACCACCAGATTCCTCGGGGCTCCTGGGGGCTCACGTAGGGCCCCATGTCTGCGCCTTGCTAACGGTCTGCTCTAATCAGCTGCAAACCGGGTGACTCCCCAGGTGCACGTCCCTCTGTGGGAGCTGCCCAGGGCTTCTCCCTGGGGTCGTATCAGCACGGCCCGGCCTGGGGACGATGCAGTGGCCCCCCCTTGTCCTACGTGGGAGGGCGAAGTCGCCACCTGACTGTGACGCCGTAGCAGGAGTCGGTGTCTCTGACCGGGACGTAAGACCTTCAACAGCAACGGAGCTGAGCGTGTGCGGGAAGCATGAGGCGGGACCAGGGGTGTTTGCGGCTCCAGGACATCGGTCTGGCTCCACGGCTGCGGCCTGGGCAGGCTTCCTGCTTTGTGGGCGCGGGCCCCAGACAGTGCCTCTGCCTCCCGGAGAAGGTGCGGAAAGGCGGGAGGGCCCACGAGCCTCCCCAGTGGAAGCCAGAAAGGTGGTGGCCATCCCACCTCCTCGAGGCCCTGGGCCTAGGCGGGAGGTCCCCAGCCCTGTGCACTGGGCACAGCTGGGGGTGCTCCGACCCGGAGACGGACCAGGGCACCCAGCGCCCAGGCCGTGGGCTGAATCTGGGCCCTGCTGTTCTGTTTACCGGGCACCAGCCGCTGGCTCTGTGGGGCACGAACAGGCCCCCAGGTGTGGGGCGGCTGGCACGACACAGCTCTGTAGGAAGAACCACGTTCTCCATCTGCTTCCGATGGTGACTCCGGAGGTGAGTCTTCTGAGAGATGCTCTGAAACGTGTCCTGTGGGGGAGCCTCTGGCGGCTGGGGGCGGGGTGCACCTTTCATTTTCCATCAAAGCCACGGAGATGCCCAAAGGTTCCTCACTCCCTGGCTTCTCCCTCCACAGTCTTCCCTCTCACCAAATCCAGGCCACCGTGGGGGGTGTGTGTGTCGTGGGGGAGGCGGCTCCAGCCCTCGGCTGCTGCGTCCGCGGCTCTCACCGGCACCCTGTGGCAGACGTGCCTCCCAGGGCAGTGCTCCCGGGGCAGGAGCTCCGTCCTCACAGGCAGCTCTTCTGAGAAAGTGGGCGGAGGGGGGCAGCGGAGGAGGAAGTCCCTGGGGACTGCCGCTGTGGCCCCCGTGAGCCCCCTTGTGTGCTCCGGGAGGGTGGTGGCCACGTGTAAGTCTTGGTGTTGGAGGGCGCTCATGGGCACCACGCGGGTCACAGCCCGTCCCACGAACGGCTGCGTGATGCCAGCATTCCCGAACCCCGGGCGCAGAAGCCCAGAGGCGGGGCGTTGGCCTGCTGGAGGCCTAGAGGGCTGACCCCCCCGGGCCCCGTGGCCTTGGGTCTTCCTGGGAGTGGCCGCCTATCAGCTGGATGGACCTGGCCAGCTCCTCTGACCCCAAGGCACCGCCTGCGGGGTGCACCGGGGAAGCCGGAGTTGCGGGCGCACCGGTTCTGTGGGCACCTGTCCAGCTAATGACCAGGAGCTCCACGGGGTGGAGACTGCCGGGCCCTCTGAGCCTTGGGCACGGGGTGCTCAGGACCCAGGACCCCGCGTGGAGGCGCCTGCTGCCCTCCGTGCCCTAGAAGCAGCCCGCAGCCCTGGGGGGCCTGCCCGACCCCCACCCAGCTCCTGAGCCTGTTGCCAGGAGTGGGCTCTGCTGGCTGGTGCCGCCTGCTGACCTGCCAGGTGCCCGCAAGGAGGAAAACCGCGGCCCACGCGTCCCCCCAGATGCCCAAGCAGCTCCCCCAGGCGCACTCGAGCCCGGAGCCCCCCCCAAGGCACCCACTTCCTCAGGGACCTCCCACCCCTGCGGCCCACGCGGCCTTCGGGGCCTGGCGCTGCAGCCGGGCGGGCGCTGGGGGCCGCGGCCCGGCCCGGGGGGAGGGGTGCGCGGCGGCGGCGGGACCGGCTCACCTCGTCCTCGGGCAGGGTGGGGAGCGGCTCGAAGTCGTAGCCCGCCAGCCCCGCGCCCTCCTCCGCGAGCACCGCGGCGCCCGCCGCGTCCGTGGCCTGCATCCTGCTGCGCCCGCCCCGCGCCCCGCTGCGCGCCGCTGGGTCGGGTCGCCTGGGCCGCGGGCTCCGCTCGGTCCTGCCCCGCGGCTCGGCTCGGCTCGGCTCGGCGCGGCTCCGGCTACGCGCGCTCGGCCTCCATGGCAACGCGCCCGCCCCCCGCGCCCCGCCCGCGCCCCGCCCGCGCGCCTGCCGCAGTGTCACCCGAGCGGGCGGCCGGCCCGGGAGGAGGGTCCCCAGGGCCCGCTCGGGGTGCGCGGGGGCTCGGGGTGCGCCGGGGCCTGGGGTGCGCGCTCGGGGTGCGCTCGGGGTGCGCGGGGGCTCGGGGTGCGCGCGGGGCCTGGGGTGCGCGCTCGGGGTGCGCTCGGACGCGCGGGGCCTGCGTCCTCGGGACTCGGCCGCCCTCTGCGGGGGGGGGGGGGTGGTGGCTGCGGGCGGGGCCCTGGGGGCCGGTGTCGGTGTGGGGCGGCGCCACCGCAGGCTGCAGGGGGGGCACCTGCCCCCCACCCCGGCCGAGGCCGCAGTCCACTCCTCGGAGCTCCCTCCCCCGCTGCCCAGGGCGGGGCTGCCGCAGTCTTGGGGGGGCTGGGGTGGGGGTGGGGAGGGGGAGGGGAGCAGGAGACCCGTGGCCCCCTAAGCCTGAGCTAGGGTCTCAATGCCTCCTGGGAGCCACCACTGCTTTCAACCCAGCAGCCTTGGGGCAAAGGCCTCCCCAAGACCAGACAACCCCACCTGTGCCCTGGTTAACCCCTTCCCTGCCCCACTTACTGTCCTGGCCGACCGGCCTTCTCCAAGCTGGGGCCCCTGGTGGTGCTGGAGCCAGGATGCTCTCCCCACCCCGGCAAAGAGCCCCACAGCACCCCCACCACCTAGTCCACAGCGGGGCGATGGCAGCTACATCCCTTCCCTCCCAGCAGCACCCTGGGTCACCACCCTCGGAGAGCAGATCCTCCTGGCCAGGCTATCAGCTTCCACGTCCTGACCTGGTACATGACCTGGCCATGGTACACATGCCACCTGGCATGGCCTGGCCAGGTACACAGCAGGCGCTCCATAAATGCTGCTCCTGTGAATGAGGCAGGGCTTGTGGCCAGGGGTGCAAAGTCCAGGCGTTCGCTGAGACGCGAATTCCCAGCGTTCTGTGCTCGGCTCAGGTCACTGTGACCCTGGGCCCTGGCACGGGACACCCAAGCACGCGGGGGGGCCCCCAGATGACCAGAGAAACAGGCCTCCAGATGGTCACGGGGTGGTCAGCCCCACTTTGTGCAAAGTGCTGGTCCTCGTGCCCACCCAGGTCAACGCAGCAGAACCTGGGTGCAGCCCCCCTCGTGTGGCACTGGAAGGATCGGAGCGACAGCCAGGGCTGGAGAAGAGCGGCTCCCGGGGTGCGATGGGGGCCAGGGGTCTGTGGGCTGTGTCTGCGAGCACCGCACAGGGCCTCAGGGCAGGCAGGGGGTCGGGGGACCCTGGGTCCCCCTGCCTCAGGGTCCTGGGGGGGCGGCTGTGGCACATAAGCCTCCCCCACCCACAGCCTAGGTGCCCGGGGCGGGGCACAGAAGAGCACTGCAGGGACCTCACGGAGGTGGATGTGGGCCTTGTCCCCGGTGTCCGGTCACTGCACCTGGCCGCGGGCACCAGGGTCAGGGCTGGGGACACAGCCTGGGAGCGGGAGATGCAAAGATGATCCCCCTCCGAGGAGTGAAAGCAAGTGTATGGCGAGTGCTCCCGGGCGCAGGACACGCGTGTCCCTGAGGGGAAGGTGCCTCCCCCTGCGGCTTGGGTAAGATGTGGAACCGACAGGCTGCCCGTGCGCCCCCATGTCCTCGGCCGGCGGAGCGCTGCCGTGGACAGCCACCAGGAGCGTGGGCCGGCAGGGCCAGGGGTCGTTCTCCTACCGCCGGCTCCCCCGCTGAGGGCAGCGATGTCCCCCCCGCTGGTACCGGGGTGCGCACTTGGCGGCCGCTCCGCTGCAGGAGGTGCTGGCCCCGCGTGCTGCTGCCCGAGCGCTAACGGGTGCGGTTGGGTGGGAGAGGCTCTAACCGGCAGGGCAGCTCCCCACGAGGCCCTGGAACCTTCCCGAGGAGGCCACACACGCGGCCGGGAGCACGTTCAGGCAGCCCCGACGGCCCCCAGGATCCCCGGGGCTGTGGCTGTGCCCGCGCCTCCCGCCCCGCCCGGTGTGCACCCCGCGCCCAGCCGGCTCACCCCCTCCTCAGGCCTCAGGCCCGTGGGATCCTGCTCCGGGGGTGAGGCTGAGACGTGGGGGTGCCCCGAACTCCCAACTGCTCTCCCTGCCCCCGCGGCCCTCCCGCCTCCGGCCTCTGCCCTCCTCAGGCTGGGCCAGGACGCCCCCGAGGCCTGCTGCATCCTGCAAAGGCCCTGCTTGCCCCCGCGCCCCCGTCCTGGCACATGGGGGCTCCGGCCCGTCTCGGGGGCGCAGGCGGCACTAGGCCCGACAGGCCTGAGGTGACGTCGGTGCAGCGGGCTGGGGGGCGTCTTCGGAGTCTGGCTCTCGTTTTCCCTAAATGAATTTTGAAAAGTTGTCAAACTGCTTGCACAGTTTGAAGTCAACATTTAAATTTTGTAAGAAATCTCAAATGTAAATAATTGCGAAGGGTGGAATTTCTGGCGTGGTAAATATTGATGTTTTGCAGTGAAGCTGTTGCTCTCGTCAATGTATCCGAGAAGCTAAATATCGAAATGTTTTTTTTTTGTTGTTTTCCTTTTTTTTTTAAGTAGGCTCCGTGCCCAACGTGGGGCTGGAAACCCCCCCCACCCGAGATCGGTGGTCACGCCTCCACTGACGGCGCCAGCCAGCCGCCTGGATACCAAAATGGTTTTGCTGCCCACCATCAACTTAAAAAAAATCACATAAACACGTTGTTTAGCGTCCAAAATCTTCATCACAACATTTTCCCTTAAGATAGAACATGGGAGACTCCTAATTCTGGGAAACGAACTAGGGGTAGTGGAAGGGGAGGAGGGCGGGGGGTGGGGGTGACTGGGTGGCGGACACTGAGGGGGGCACCTGACGGGATGAGCGCTGGGTGTTATTCTGTATGTTGGCAAATTGAACACCGATAAAAAATAAATTTATATAAAAAAAAACAACAAAAAAGCATTTTCCCTTAAACTTACTACAGACATCAAATTCCAGCCAGAGTCTATCCTACTGGGATATCCTTTCGTGCTCAGAAGCCTCTATACATACCTCCCCCATCCCACGTCTTTGCAACAAGTACACATATGAATTTTAATAAATCGTATATTCAATAAATTAAAAAAAATTAGACTTTTTTTTTGGTTTGTTTCCAGTGACCATAAGACTCGCGTACAGTCCTGAAGTCTCTTGGTGAAGTGAACATTTGTCCTGGGGCTGGGAGCACACCCGAGGATGGTGGGCTGCTGATTCCCTGTGGCTGTCGCCCCGTCCCTCTGTCGCTCTCACCCTGCCTGTCCTTTTTTTCACAGACACCGTTCATGTTGGGTTATACCCACCAAGCACTTATGTCCGAATACGACGACTCTTGCAGGTGCCTGGAGTCAGGCCTGACGTGTCATCCTGGGGACGTGACATGCTCCGGCCCACCGAGCTGGGAGCCTCTGAGAGCTCAGCAAGGCCCAGGGCCCTCCCGGGGGCACCTGCACCCCACAGCCGGGGCTCTTCTCCACGGCGGGTGGGAGGACCCGGGCCGGGGAGGGGTGAGCAGCGGCAGGACGGGCCCGCTTTGGGCCGGCGCCCGCGATGGGGTGTCGTGTGCAGCCCCGGCCTCGCCGCCCCTGCCGGGCTCTCCCCAGCTGGGCGGCCGCTGTGCCCACTGCAGTTTGAATGATCGAGCCGCGCCTTGGTGCTTTCCTGTGTTTTCACTGCGCGCCGCTCACGATGATCCGCGAGGACAAGAGCAGGCGTGGGCGGCGCAGGGCCCGACTCTGACGTGCCAATGCCAGACGGTGGCGGCGGGGTGGGAGTGGGGGCGCCAGCTGCCTCCCCGCCCCCACAGTGACTGTCCGCACGCCTCCCCTTCGTGGTTGCTCGAGACCGGGGGAGACGAGGAAGCCATCGGGGCTCGGCGGGGGCCTCGCTGGGTCCGGAGGGTCCCTGCCAGCGTCAGCCCTTCGCTGCGGCCGAGCGTCTGTCCTGGTTTGTAAGCAGAGCCGGCCCCCGACTGGGAACCAGCGGGAACTGGCGCTTCTTCCCTTGTTCCTATTCATGGAGCCGGATTTCAAACAGGGCTTTTATAGGTTATGGGGCGGAGGAGGGGGCAGCTCTCACTCCCCAACGTGAACCCGCTCAGGCAGGGCCACCCGAGATCCCTCAGCCAGGACACTAATACTAACCCATTATAAACAAACATTGGTCTTAGACACACGATTCCAGAATAAATCCAACTGAGCCCAGTTTAAACGAGGAATTGCCAGGAGCTTATTGCTCCCGCGGTTCCCTAACGCCTGAAGCGTGAAATTGATATTACGCCGCGTGTCCCTATAAATAAAATGCTAAAATGCTGCCCCCTTTCCTGGATGGATGCTTAGGGTTATTGAAAGTCAGCGGAATACTCCATTCCACCCGCTCCAGTGGGAAACGTTTTGCAGAAAAACACAAGAAAGTCTGGGGCTCAGATCCTATGGGCGCGGGCGGCAGTGGGGAGCCCTGGGCCCTGGACCCCGCGGGCGGTGGGAGCAGGATTCCCCGTGTCCCGGCGACTCCCTCTCCTTGCTCCAAACTCCACGCTGGGGTCTTCATTCCTGGACGCCCCGTGATGTGTCCCCTCTGGCTCTCCGGAAGCTTCTGCAGCCACGGCTTTGGCGACCTTCCCACGGAGCCCTGGGACCCGAGCCCCGCGGCCTTCTCGGGGGTCCGCGCGGCCGCCGGCGGTCAGCGGCTTTCAACGCTGGGCTCGGGCTCAGGCTTCTCCTTTTCCACGGGGGGTTCACCGCATTGTCTGCCCCGAGTCCCGGGCCGGCTTCCCCGCTGGCCCCGTCTGAGGACGGTCGGTGTGACGCGCTGTCTTCACCTGCTGATTCGTCCCTTCTGGAGGCTCTTGGCCTTCCCCGGGCCTGAGGCTGACGCCTGGGCTCAGGACGGTGTCCCACGGCTCCGGAGGGGATTCCGCACGTTGACCAACAGTCTGGACATTCACACTCACCTGCTGAGTTTCTGGTGCATCTGCAGGAAACGAGAGACTTTGCCTCGTGAGCTCCGTCCGCAGCCCTGGGGCTCTGAGAACATGACAGGCGCCCCCGTGAGTTGCCGGCACCGGTGGTCGCTGGGGCCCTGGCCACTGAGCCGTGGGGATGCGCATCTCACGGACGGGAGGGAGGCCCGGGCAGCAGGGAGCGGGCAGGGGCGGCGGGTGAGCGCCTGCGTCAGGCCGGTGCCGCCCGGGGAGCGCTGGCCACGGGGACTCAGACGCCCGGGCGTGTGCTTCACGCAGGTTCTGGCTCCGTCTCGTCCCGACTGTGTGGCCCTGTGCAGGTCACTCGACCCCCTGGGCTCACGGGGCTCGACATCAGCGTTTGACAAGTGGCGTGGGGAGGCCCCCAGGTGAGAACAGCAGGGGCTGATCCCCGGAGCGCACCGTGGCGGGCGTCCCGTGACACTTGTTTGTGGCGGAGGCCAGAGGCAGGCCGGGAGCGGGGACGTCGCGGTGGGGAGGGGGCTCGCGACCGGCTGGGGCGCTCAGCTCCCCCATCACTGGGCCTGGCCCGGAACAGGGTCCGTCACTGAGCTGGGTGCTGCGGACACCGCGGGTGGTCCCGGGGCTGCTGAGAGCCCGGAGCCCGGGCTCTCCTGGGTCCCCCCACCGGGGCCTCAGGCCATGAGCCCTGGGGCATTGCACACGGTCAAGTGAGGCCGGACGGGGGTGACAGGGACGCCTGCAGGCCCCTCCTCCGGGCAGAAGCTTTCCTGTTTTCCAGTTTCCAACCCGGAGCTGTGGAGCGTGTGCAGGTAAGAGGTGAGGCGCTTGCTGCGCTTCACCCGCAGGTACCTGGTGAGGTCACTTCTCGCCGACCCTGTGTCCTGGACCCAGTGGGTCACCGCCAGCCCGGAGCCTGCGGTCGGGGGAGAGCCGTCTTTCCCGAAGATTCGGGTGCCGTTCGTAGGGGCTGTTTTACATCAATTTAGATTTTTTAACAGGGTGTCCCGGTCCGATGACAGAACTTTTGGTGCCTGCCAGCGTGTGCTGAGCGCGATCCCAGGACCTCCCAGGTCACGTGCCTTCCACCGAGCTCGGGCTGGGCCGCGGCTGCAGGGGCGCCCTCTGCTCCCCAGAGGTGGGGTCTCCGAGCCGGGCCGCCTGTGAGGTCATCGCGGGGTGTGGGGGGCCCTTTCTTGCACCTTCTCGCTCGGACTTCTGGGTAAGTTCTGGGGAAGGAGCAGGTTTTCCAGGTGGTGCTTCTTTTTCGGGGTGTGTGGGTGAGGGGAGGCTTGGCCTGCCCCGAGTTGGACCTCAGGCCTGTTGTCTGTGAGTCCTGGGGTTGGGGAGGGGACACCTGGGGACAGCTGGGAGCAGGGCGGGAGCACAGGCCTCCAGCTTCCGTGCAGGGTGTGTGGCAGGCAGACCCCTGGGTCCTTGTCACGGCCCCGAGGCCCCGAGGTGCACGTGGTGACGGACTGTCCTCACTCGACTGCTCAACTCCCGGGGCCTGGCTCCTGGGCTCGGAGCTTCCCTCTAAGCCGTCCGGTTTCAGCGAGCGTCCTGCTGGCCTGCGAGGCCGGAGCCCGGGGCCTGGCAGCTGACCGGCCACCCCGATGCCTCCTGCGGGGATCCCAGGGGCCCCAGCTCCTGGTCTCGCTCCCACCGTGTCTGAGAGCAGCGCAGGGCGGAGGCCGCGGCAGTGCAGGCTCCTGCGTGTCAGGCAGCTGTGGGGCAGGTGTGGGCCCTGCGCTGAGCGCAGTGTGGACGCGGGTGCGGCCCTCGGGGAGGACCTTTCTCCAGCAGTGGGACCCGAGCCAGCCCCTGACTGAACACAGGAGAGAGCCAGGAAGACGGTGGCAGCGCACCCAGCGCAGGACCTGACCCACGACGGGCCCGACCCCGCAATGAGACCCAGGCCCTGCCAGTGGAGACCCCGGCCCCTGCGGTGTAGACCCCAGCCCCGGCGGTGGAGACCCAGCACATCTGAGGCCCAGGAGACAGACGGTCACACACTTGTCCTGGTTTGCCTCCCACTGGGGACCACTCTGCCCTCGGCCAGCACATGTGCTCAGGGTGGCCCCGGGCACCTCCCGCCTCCGGCCCACCATGAGCCTCACCTCGTCCGTCCTTGGTCCCTGGTGCCGAGGAGCAAGGGCAGCCGAGCAGCAGCCGAGCAGGGCCTGGGCGTGCCCCCCCATGTCTTTCCCTCGTTTCTTGCCCACGGCCTACGGATGAGTTTCTAGGGTTTACGGAGGGATGAGGACACCCTGAGCTGTACTCGTTTGAACCGCGTGGATCTGCGGGGAGAGCAGCAGGGCAGTGGGCAGGGCCACCCCGTGTGCCCGCGCGGGGGCAGTGAGGACACACATCAGGGCCCAGCCCTCAGATGAGGGCTCCTGGGAGGGAAGGCAGTAAAGGCCCGAGAAGTTGTACTTTGCTGTTTCACGCCGATCGCGGGCACAGGTTCCAGAAGTGGAGACGTCAACCTGCATGAAACAGGGACCCTTGCAGGTGAATTTCCGAGCCAGCCCTGCAGCGGGGGTGGCCCTCGGCTGCCGTGATGTCCCCGAGTGGCCCCGTGGCGGAGCCTGTGTCACGGTGTGACCCGGGGCCAGCTGGGGAGGGGGCGGGGGGGGGTCAGGCCCCCAGTAGCCCTGGGCCAGGCTGCGGCCCCGCCCGTGAGGGGGGCTGCGGGGCTGAGGCGTCCTCCTGGTGCGGTGCCGTCCTGCTGGCTTCTGAACGGGCTGTCGGGGGTGGTTCCCGTGTTCGCGGGCTCCCCACCGCGTTCCCCCAAAACCAGCGTCCCTGTGTGCGGTGTGGCCCAGCGACACGTGCTGCGGCGACACCAGCCCCCGGGGGGCGGAGCCAGGTCTGGGGCGACCTCAGGTCCCCGGGGGCTCACACCTGGCCTGGACGCTCAGCCTGAGGTGGCGTCTGCCGTGTGATGCGGGGACGTGTTTGGTATGGGGGTGACCTGCGGTGCCCACTGCGATGTCTGTGTCCTCGGGCCCCACTGTCCCCGGGCGCTGCATTCCCTGGGCCTCCCGCACACAGGGCCCTGTGGGTTTTCTCCGTCTGTTCTCTGCTCCTGACCACCGACCTTGCAGCCCAGGGCGGGGGCTGCACAACCTGGGGGGGTCGTGTGGGCGCAGCCACCTGCGGGGGCTCAGCCCTCACGGCCGGTCTGCTTGCTCTCCACCTGGACTGGGGCTGGGGCTCCATGGAGGGGGGTGCTCAGTGTCCAGCACCCGGGGCTCCATGGAGGGGGGTGCTCAGCGTCCAGCACCCGGGGCTCCATGGAGGGGGTGCTCAGCGTCCAGCACCCGGGGCTCCATGGAGGGGGTGCTCAGCGTCCAGCACCCGGGGCTCCATGGAGGGGGTGCTCAGCGTCCAGCACCCGGGGCTCCATGGAGGGGGGTGCTCAGTGTCCAGCACCCGGGGCTCCATGGAGGGGGGTGCTCAGCGTCCAGCACCCGGGGCTCCATGGAGGGGGGTGCTCAGTGTCCAGCACCCGGGGCTCCATGGAGGGGGGTGCTCAGTGTCCAGCACCCGGGGCTCCACAGAGGGGGTGCCCAGCGTCCAGCTGCATCCATCTGGCAGGAGGAGCTGCCCCCCACTTTCCATCCAGCCTCTGTGGCCCTGGGGGCAGGAGCCTGACCAGGCCTTGGGGGCCTGCAGGGAACTGGCTCCCTTCTCCGGGCCCAGAGCCGGGGGTTACGGGAGGCAAGGGCCCCCAGGCCTGTGGGGTTGGAGGTGGGGCCTCAGGGAGCTGCTGGGGGAGGATGGGCGGGGATGAAGCCTTCGGTGTGTGGGTGTGCACGTGTGAGCGTGCCCCGTGTCCTCATGGGACTCCTGCCCTGTCCCGTCCCCACCTCCAGACACACCCATCCCTGCACACGCAGAGCTGCCCTGCACCCCAGCCAGACGCCCCCCCTTCCCGACCTGTGGGCCCAGAACGTTCTTTGATCTTGGATCCAACAGGAAAGTTATAACCCGAAGGTGCCTGTGTGATAATAAATCATGTAATATCAGCTTCTACTGGAGCCCCTGGGTCGTAGACACCCCCGGGGACAAGGTGAGAGGGAGGCCCCGGCTCGAGCGGGTGGGGGGTCGGCAGTCCCCGGGAGGCTGCGGCCGAGCTCCAAGCGAGGACACACACAGCCTGAGCCCGGCGGTAACCCCCCCTCAGAGACCCCGGGGGTCACAGGGAAGGGGGGCAGCCTGGCGACAGACCCGGCTCTGCGTGCGGCTCCGTGTCCGCCCAGGGCCCTGAGTGCGAGGGCAGGCTGCCACCCCAGCCCCGCGCACAGCCTGGCACCTCGTGGGAGCGCCTGCACAGCTGCCTTTGGAGGTGTGACCTGTGCCACGAGGCGCACCCCAGAGGCTCTCCTGGGCTCTGGCCCCCAGACAGCTGGCGCTCACGGGGCTCCTGGGGGCTCAGGGCTACTGTGACCAACATGTAGAGCCCCAGGCAGGCAGGGGGGCCGTGGGGTGATGGGGGGGACGCTGCTGGCCCTGAGCCCCGATCCTGCCCCTTCCCCAGGGACCTGGAGGGGCTCCCCGTAGCGTGAAGGCCCTGGGGTCCCTCATTCGGAGGGGGCTCCGGAGGCTTCTCGGAGGAGTCAGGGGCCGCGGGGTAGCCTTCATCCAGTCGGCCGTGCCCGCGGGGGCGGAGCCTCCAGGTGAGCATCCTGGGCGCAGGCAGGTGCGCGGCTGCTGCGGACGGCACGGGGAGCGGGGCGGACACCGAGGCGGCGCCCAGCACTGACCGTCCGCGTCCTTGGCTCCAAGCGCCGGAGGGACGCTCTTCAGGCCCGTTGGGCTTCCAGGGCCCTCGGCTGATGGGGTCAGCGTGGCGTCCCTCCCCCGGGCAGCTACTCGGGCCCACCATGCACCTCACACGCTCTCAGAGGGCAGCACACGCGCAGCTCTCAGCACCCACACGTGTACACACACACACACACACACACGTGTAGACAAGGGAAGGAGGGGACACGCCGTGAGACCGGAGACCCTGGCCCCGTCCCTGACCTCCGTCCCGCATCCTCCTGGAACGTGCCCCGTGTCGTGCACTGAGGCCTGGGTGCCCTGACGAGGTGCCAGGCAGACGGAGCAGGTCACAACACCGCCCCAAGTGGACTCAGGAGGCTGAACCGATATCGAAACACGAGATTTAATGTTTAATGTTGAATTTCTTTGGTTTGAGTCGGGGAGGTGCGCTCCGCTCGGCCGGGCCGCTGGGGCAGGGAGGACCGCGGCCGCCTCCCAGGGGCCCGGAGGGTCGGGGTGGAGCAGCCTCCCTGGGTGCCGGCCCCGCCCGGTCCCCACGTGCGGAAGCAGGAGCCCCCACCGAGGACGACAGACGCACGTGATGCCATTAACCAGCCTCACAAGGGCAAACAGTGCAAAATACTGTATTTTGTCTGACAGGTGTGCATCTACAGCGTGTACACAGCACAGCGTCGGCTCTCTGGGTCCTCTCGGCTACGGAAGCAGGCGGCCCGGCCGGACAGGCGGACACTGCCGGGCGGTCACCTGGCGGCCCGTCCGGGTGGCCTATGAGGATGCGCGGGGCTCGCGGCGCGCGTGGGACGTCGTCAGGTCTACGGGAATCCTGGGAAGCGAGGGTCCTCGTGCTCAGATGCTGAGCGGTGGCCCTCGGACCCCGACACACCCCTGTCCCCCAGGCGTGCGGTAGGACGGGCCTGCGCCTGGTGGAGCCCCCGCCCAGAGCGTGGCCACAGAGACGACGTCCGTGCGGGGCAATGACACGGGCGCTCCGATGCCTGGGGACGCGGGCTGTGCGTGCACATGGAGTGCTGAGTGCTGAGTGCGTGTATGCGCACGCACGTGTGCAGGTGTGGACACACACGATGCACCTGTGCATCAATGTGCCACGCACACATGTGTGTGGTGTGTGCACGCGTGTCTGCACGTGTGCGTGGGGCTGGGGGGGGGAGGGGTTGGCTGTGCACAGTCCCGCACACGTGTTCCCCGGGAGGTCGGGCCTCTATCCGTGGCCCTGCCCGCGGGATGAGCCTCGCTTCACACACTGTCCTGACACCCGTCCTGAGTCAGGGCGTCATGCCCGGGTGTTCCTGGAAATGCCAGCCCCCCTCTTCCCAGCCCTAGTGACCTCGTGGGGTGGGGTACGGTCCTGACAGAGGCTGGCGCAACAGGTGAATCTGAAGGGCTTTTGGGCGTTTCCGAAGGCACGCGGCCCCTCAAAGACCCCAGCCAGCGCCCCGGAGCCCGGTCGCACGTGCACCCGCATCACAGTCACAAGCCCCAGCGTCCGTGACGCCCCCAGGGCGGCCGCTGCAGGCAGAGGCGGCGATGGGGGCCCCCGACTCTGACACGGGCCGGCGAGGGGCCAGCGGTGACTGCCCAGGTCCCGGGCACCTGTGCCGACCAGCAGGCTGCCCGTGCCTTGGAACCAGACCTAATGACACACTCACTAGACGCTGGAGAAACCGGGTGGCACCTCCTGTCGCGGCAGGGCTGGCGGGGCAGGCGCCGGGCGCCGCGGGTGTTTCCCTGCTCGGTTCCTGGGCTGCCCCGGGGACTGGGTGCCGCGGGCCAGGAGTGACCGGGACGCGGACGGCCCGTCCGGCCTCAGGGTTAGCGGAAGCAGGCGCGGCCGGACGCGCGTTCCCGCTGGGTCCGTCGCAGCGCAGGTCAGGGGCGCCAGCCGCTCTGAGAAGCGGCCCCGCTGGCCTCCCCTGGGGGCCGGCTCTGCCCGGCGCGTGCGTGGGGCGGGGCGGGGCAGCTACACGGTGGTCTCGTTCTTCCACGGCCCCGTCCGGATGTTGCCCATGCCGTTGGCGCTGAAGGACAGGACCTCACACAAGTCGCCCTTGAGCAGCCCGTTCTGGCCGGGGCCGCCGAAGGGCAGGGACTGTGTTCTGCGGAGCATCTCGAAGTGCGGCGGGCCGTGGGCCGACTCCCGGCCCGGCCGCAGGGCGCAGCCGTACAGCACCGAGCCCGCGTCGCTGCCCTCGGGCTGGCTGACCAAGGGGAAGGGGTCGGCCTGGGCGCAGCAGGCCAGCGCGTGCGCCCCCACGGGGCCCTCGAGCGAGCTGGGGGGGCTGTCCGAGCGCGAGCTGCGGGGGCTGCCGTCGGGGCTGGACGGGATGTGGTAGGCGTACTCCTCCGCCGCGGCTGCCCGGTGCCGGCCGAAGTAGGGAGGCTCAGTTCTGGCCTGGAGGCACCTGTGCAGGTGCGGGTCGTGCCCGAAGGCGTCCTCCTCGTGCACGTGGACGTGGGCCGCGTCCTCCATCAGCTGCTCGCAGTGCATCTTGGCGCAGCACGGCGTGGCTGGCGACAGGCAGTTGACGTGGCTCTGGGCGGCCTGCAGGTTGGTCATCTTGCAGTGGCCGGCGGGCGGGGGGCCGAAGCCCCGCGGCTTCCCCGGACACGGCGAGTCCTGCAGGCAGGCCGCGTGCCCCAGGGCGTCCCCGTTGGTGTCGAGCGCGGGGCAGGCCCCGAGCTTGGCGCCGTGGGCGTCCCCGCGGGAGGGGCAGCAGGACCACCAACAGTGCCACACGTCGTCCCGCTTGGCGCAGTGGTGGATGAGCACGAAGAGCCCCAGCGTCACGCAGAAGGCGCCGTACAGGCAGCTGAAGACCATGTCCAGGAAGTGGCCCTGGGACACGGCCAGGGCCCCGAAGGCCCAGGTGGCCGCGAACAGGAACAGCGTGAAGGCGGCGGCCCGCAGCTGGGCCTTCAGCGAGTGCTCGTTCTGCAGCAGGGAGGCGGCCAGGGCGTCGCAGGCGGGCAGCGAGCCAGGCCGGGCGCTGGGGCTGTGGCGGGCCTCGGGCACTGCCAGCCGCTGCTGCTCCTCCGCGCGTGCCCGGAGCTCGTACCTGCGCTCCGGGTGGCGCCGCAGCTGCACGTAGGTGCCCAGGAAGTAGACGCAGGTGACCAGGGCGATGAAGGCCGCCGGCCCGTAGAAGGCGCCCAGGCTGGGCTCCCAGGCCATCCAGCAGCTGCGGGGGGGGGGGGGGGGCGTGAGGGGGGGCATGAGGAGGGGGCATGGGGGGCAGACCACACCTCCCGCTGCTGGCGGGCCCTCACCCCTCCCTCCCACCTCAGGGGCCGTGGGCCTGTGCCCGGCGCTGGAGCCCGGGGAGCAGAGGTCAGCTGAGGGCAAGGGGTGCTGGGCGCTGGGTGCTGGGTGTGCACCCTCGGCGGCTGCAGAGGAGCCGCGCTGGGCGGGGAGGGGCCACGGGCGCAGGGGGACTCACTAGGGCACGTCCTCGCTCTCCGTCCCATAGTTCCTGATGTTCGTGGCAGCCGTGACCCCGCAGATGATGAAGGGCACCCCTCCACTGACGAGGTAAAACCTGGGGGGCGGAGGGCCGCTGGGTGCCTGCGGAGCCGCCCCAGCCCCCGTCCAGCCCTCTGTGGGCAACGGGGGCCTGTGCTGGACCCCACCCTGCACCCCCGGCCCTGGACCCCCGGCCCTGCGCCCCCACCCCGCCAACCCCACCCCGCAACCTCCACCTCCCTCGCCCCACACCCCCCAGCCCTGCATCACTGCCACCCCCACCCACCCTGCGACCCCCGGCCCCCGCACACACACCCCTGCCCCGCAAACCCCACCCTGTAAACACCCTGTCCCCGCATTTCCCCCCTGCAACCTCGGCCCCGCAACTTCCACCCGCCCTGCCCCCCCGCCCCCCCCCCCCACGTAGCCCCTCACCCTGCACCCTGCCTGCTCCGCAACCCACACCCCGCATTCCCCCGACCCCGCAACCACCCCCCACAAACCCCGCCCGCAACTCCCCCCCTCCTCGCCCCCCAGTCCTGCACACCCCCTCCCACCCCCAACCCCTGCCCTGCATTCCCCCTGCAACCACTCACCCTGCCACATAACCGCGCCCCCCCCACCCCCGCAACCCCCCGCTCCCCGCCCCCCATGCCTGGCAAACCCCGCCCTGCCATGTAATCCCCCCCTGCAACTCCTGCCACCGGCCAGGTAGCTCCGTTCCCCCCAGCCCAGCGCCCTGCAAACCCCCACCCTGCACGCCCCCCCAACACCCCCTCCCCTGTAACTCCCCAGAGGGGCCTCTGCCCAGCCCTCCTCTCCCCCTCGCCCTCCCCCTCCCTTCTCCCCCCCTCACACCCAGGGCCCTGCCTTGCAGCCTCTCCGCTGCTTGGGGCGCATCTGACCTCTGACCCCGCCCCAGGTCAGTGACCCGTGTGGACGGGAGTTGGCCCCACTCTGGGCCTGGCCAACCTTGGCAGCAGGGCCTGAGCCAGCAGCTCCCCCTGGGGGCATTCTAGGGCCCCCCCAGGCCGGGTCCTGGAGGAACCAGAGCTCCGGGCCCCACGGTGAGGGTCGTGGGCGAGGGGCAGCTGGCGGACGATGCCCCACGCTCCCGGCGGGCACCACGGCTCTTTGTCCCCCGCGAGGGGATGACACGGGTCCCAGGCCTGCAGGTGGGAGCCCAGCGACCCCGGGGACTCTGTGCCTCCCCGAATTCTATATGCAGACAACGTGTCCTTCAGAACAGGAAAAATACAGACGCTTTCTGACAAAAATAAAACTGAGCGCATGTGTCACCAGCTGGCCTTCGGGAAACGCTGCGCTGCGACCTTCAGGCTGAAGGGCTACTGCACCAGACTGAAACCGGGGGAACGGGGCACCCGGACGCCAGACCTCGGGACAAACGGAACACTTTGCCTTCTCTTCCCTAAAACACACGTATACGGTTGTGTAAAGAAGCGCCACGCTGCCGAGCAGAGCTGCCAGGGCGTGTGGGCGCGCGGACGGCGGGGGCAGGCCCCGCGGGGGCTCCTGCGCACACTTGCACGGACCAGCGTGACTCTCACTCCAAAGATACGGGAAGAGTCCGTGGACTTTGATCCCCAAGGCAACACCGAAAACTAATAGGCAAAGGGCTAAGAGATAAAACGAAATGTAGAAAAATATTAAAATAATTCAAAAGAAGGAAACAGGACAAGAAAGGAGGAGGAGAAGGGAGAAAAGAGGTAAAACCAGAAAACAGGTGGTGAAGCGGAGCCCGAGGGCCCCCTCGTCCTGGACGGGAGGCAGAGGCGGCAGCTCGGGTCCACGGGAGACGCCCGGGGCCCCCGCGCCCAGGCTTCAGGGGAAAGAGAGAGGAAGGCCCCTGCGTGTCCGCGTCAGCACAGCCCACGGGGGACCCGGCGCCCAGGGAGCCCACATGGGAGGGAGCATCGCCCCTGGGACCTCAGGGGACTGGGCCAGCGCCGCACGGGAGGGACGGGAGGGAAGACGAGTGGAGGAAAGACGAGTGAGCGCACGGCAGCTGGGCTGCGGGGACCGGGGCCAACAGGGGCAGAGGTCGTCAGGTCAGAGGACAGGAAAGCCACCCGGGACGTGGATGAACCCCACGCGGGTCCTTTAGAGCCGCCTGCAGAAGTGGTCAGCCGCTGGCCGCACCGACCCGGAGCGAGAGCGAGAGGGAGGGAGGGAGGGAGGGGCTCGTATGGTCCCAAGGCCCGGCCTGAGCCACCAGGCGGGAAGACACGCGTCCTCACTGGACAGGTGTCCCGTGGCCGATGACAGGACCGCGGACGCAAGATCCTAGGGACCCACGGGCAGCTCCCCGAGCTCGCAAGCAAGCGCAGCGGATCTTCCGGACACAAGGCCTGTGCACGCGACTCGGTTGTGTTTTGACCCGTGAGTGACGCTCGACCCAAAGAGATGATGAAGGAGACGATCCCGGTAAAGTCGCGTGAAAACGGTCCATGGGCAGGGAGCCCGGCCCGGGCGGTGCAGGATGCTGCTGGGGGCTGGGAGCGTCGGATGCTGTGGGCGTGGGCCCATCCGTGACCCCTACGGGCTCTGTGGGGCCCAGGCTGGCGCCACCGAAATTCCAGGGGCTGTTTTCCCAGAAATGGACGAAGGATCCTACTATCCACGCAGGAGGGAAGGGACGCGGGATAGACAGATCAGCCTTGCGACGCGAGACCCTGCGCCCCCTGTGCCCCTTGAGCCGCCCGCCCGAAGGCCGGCCCCACACGGGGACGCGGGCTCCCAGACCGGCAGGCCGTCCGCCCGGCAAGGACGCCCCGGTTGCTCCACATTCCAGGTCACGCGGCTGCAGTGGCCGTGAACCATCTAAACGGGTTTGGTTCCCCCAAAGCTGCGCGGAGGGGGCGTGCAGACCCCAGCACGGCCACAGGGACAGCGGGGCCCTTGGCAGACCCGTGGGCCACAGCCCTGGGGCCACCTGGCAGCGGGGCCAAGGTCAGCGGTTAGACGACTGGGCCCTCGTCTCTCCAAAAGCCGCGTGCTCGGGGGCACACACCGGGTCCTGACCCACGACCACTTTCCTTTTATCTGTCGTCAGAAGTGAGACGGAGGCCCTGCCCGCCGCTGACCGTGTCCCCTGCTCTGCCCCCCGAGGCTCTGCGGGGCCTCCGGCCGCTCTCTCGGCCTTGGCCGGGGCCCAGCAGCCCGAGCAGGGGCTCCCCCCTCCCCGGAAGGCTCGGGAGGGACATTCCTGCTGATGGGCCCTGCTGGGAAGGGGGCCTGGGGGGCCGGGGGCCGCCGGGGGGGCATCGCTGGTAAGGACGCCTCCGGCTGGACGGGGCCTGCAGCGGGAGGGCACACGAGGGGCGGGGCTCAGGGAGGAAGGCAGGCGCCAGCGGTGGGGCCCCACCAGCAGCCCCGGGCAGGGCCTGGGCGGAGAAGGCGGTGAAGGGGGCAGGCCCGCAGCCCAGCCCAGAGCCCGTGTCCCCCCTGCCCCCCAGGGTCAGGCTGTTTGTACTAAGAAGGGGACACGGGGGACAGGGGACAGGTGACAGTGGTTTCCAGACGGCACAGTGAGGGTCTAATGTGGCCGATGTATTACACGGTCCCCAAGCCCACCCCTGCTGGTCCAGAGCCCCCTGAGCCCCGACCCACAGGGCACTTGTCCCCCGAGCCCTGGGGCCTCTGCTCCCAGAAGCACCTGGGAGCCTGGTTCATTTTGTGCATGTGATGCCGTCGGACAGAAAGGTGCCAGAATGTTCTGAGGCTGCCATCGTGTTCTTCCATCAAGTAGAGACCAGGACAATCATTTTGAGACGGATTCTTACACCCAGGAATGGGGGCGCCCCAGCAGGGAACCCCTGCCTCCCTGGGCTGAGTGGGCAGCAGAGGCTCCGGGGCCCTGGAACGTGAGGCGCCGGGCCCGCGGGCTGCAGCGTCGGGAAGCCCCGGGGGTCGGCGCATCCTCCGCCGGCAGGTGCACGGAGGTGTTTTCCCAGATGCCCCTTGGAGTTTGGTCCTGGACCAGCTCCGTCCAGGGGGCTGGGTGTCCGTGACCCAGGGCCCAGGCCACAACCCGATAGCGGTGTCAGCTGCCCCTCACGGCGACCACCTGCCCTCCCGGCACCCTCCCAGCTTGACCAATAACTGCCCCCCAGCCTCGGGAGGCCCAGGCCCCGTGGTCACCCTGGGGCTGGCGCCTGGGCCGCCTCAGTTTCTCCCAGCTTAGGAGCCGGTGCCTGAGCTCGCTGAGGTCCACGTGTGAGCCCTGGGCAGGCCCGGAGCAGTGACGCGTCCCCCGAGCTGTCTCCACAGCCCCTGGTGGGCATACTGGCCCCCGGCCCCGCTGACTCGGCTGCGGCCCAGCACCCCCACGTCCCGTCCCTGGCCCCCGGCCCCAGCACCCACCCCCACCCTGGCCACCTGTGCACACTGGGCTGCCCTTGACCCATTTCCCTGGAGCCCGTTTGCTGAGGCCCCGGAGGGGAGCCCAGAGCTGGTGGCTGCGGGCGCCCGGGGGGTGCGGGAGGCCGGGCACGCGTGCTTGGCTACCTGAGCAGGGGCTGCCTGGGGTACGGCGGGTGGTCTGCGCCCGGGCACGGCGGGGCCTTCTTGGTCACCTGCTTGTAGATGTTCCTGGCGGTCACCCCGATCCACAGCATGGTGGCCAGCGTGGAGTAGTGCAGGAGGATGCCCACCTGCAGGGGAGAGGCTGGTCAGCTGCGGCCTTGGAACCCGTGCGGTCCCCTGGGTCTGACCCTCCCGCTCCCCCTGCATCCTCAGGACAGCCACCGGCGACCGGGATGAGGGCACATGGGGTCCCGCGTCACAGGGAGGTGCGCGGGCACCCGGCCTGGCTCTGCTGTCCCGCGGGGAGCCGGGGCTGGGCGCACACGGACCCGTGCACACGATCCCCCGGGGGGTCCGCGTGAGGCTGGCCATGTGTGTGCCCTCGGCAGCGTGCACTCGGCGCCCGCCCTTCGGGCCTGCGTGCCCTGTGTGTGCGGTCGGCGTGTCCCGGACGTGGGCCCGGAGGGCTCCAGGGAGGGCGTCCTGTGGGCTCGGGGCCACACAGGGGCCACGTGGTGGAGCGGGGTCCCGCAGCGGGCTCTCCGGGGGCCGGCGCGGGTGTGGCAGGCGCTGAAGCCCACTCCCCATGCCACGCCGTCCGCAGCTGCCCCGCGCATGCCCTGGCCTCCCTCGCCTCGTTAGCTATCGCGCACCCCCTCCCTCGTCTCCACCTGCCTCCGGAAAACAAGGTCACCTGTGAAGCCACAGCCGGACATCTCACGACGACGAGTCGATCGTGGCTGTGACTGCACAGGGCCCGCGGGTCTAAGGAATGCCGAGATTCTCTGAATGAGCTGACGTTGCCAACTCCAGGGTCCACGTTCACTTCTTAGAAAGCTCTAGAATCGGGGATCCCTGGGTGGCTCAGCGGTTTAGCGCCTGCCTTTGGCCAAGGGTCCCGGAGTCCCGGGATCGAGTCCCACATGGGGCTCCCTGCATGGAGCCTGCTTCTCCCTTGCCTGTGTCTCTGCCTCTCTCAGTGACTCTCATGAATAAATAATTAAAATATTAAAAAATAAAAAAGAAAGCTCTAGAATCGTCATTGAGACCGGGGTGGGTGCGGTGTGCGGTTCCAGGTGCGCTCCCTGCGCCAAGTCCCGCCTGCCCTCAGCCGGCGGCCTTGAGGGGCGCCCGGGCCTCCCGCAGGCTGCACCCGCCCCGGGACCGGGGGCCAGCGCCCTCCGCACCTGAGCCGGAGGGAGAAAGGGCCACGTCGGCCCAGCCCTCAGCTGAGGGACGCAGGGTGTCTCTGTCCGGGGGCAGCTGTGCGGCGTCGTCCCGGGTGACCACGGACACTCACGGTCCTCGGGGGATGAGGGCTGGCCCTGCCGCTGTCCGGCTGCCCCGAGCCTCGTCCTCGGGCTCACTCGCTTGTTTGGTTTGCAGGAGGGCGCCAAGGCGCGAGGCCGCCTCTGGACGCTTGGAGAGGTCACAGGGACCCGCCCTGCCTTCCGTCCCGGGCCGCAGACGCACATCATCATGTGGGACCTCCAGCCGATCGCGTTTGTGCTCGGGATGTCACTTAGGACTTTAATGACACGCCCGGTACCCTGGTGGCCGCAGCAACTGCATGTTCCCGGCCGAGCAGAGCTTCGGGCCACATGCTGCGCATCGTCTCACGATGCGCACGATGAGTTGGGGTCTGAGCCGCACCCGGCAGGGAGGTGGTCCAGGGCGGCCCGCGTCCAGGCGCCAGGGTGGTGGCAAGCTGTCCCTTGTGCGGCGGGGGCCTGGCTGCGGCCTGGGGAGGACACGTGAGCTCGTGGAGACATGCAGGCTGCGACATGTGGAATCCACAGGGGGCAGGCTGGTGGCCGGGGAGAGCTGCGTCCAGGGACGGAGACCGATGTCCCCGGCCGCACAGGCCGGGACGGGATCCCTCCCTCCTCTGCCATTGTCCCTCGGCCCTCAGGGGAGTGGACGAGCCCCAAATGGGGAGGGCACCCGCTTGGCCCAGCCCAGGCTCCAGCGCTGGCCTCGCCCGCACCTGCACGGCCCAAAGGCGGCCCCACGGCCGGGAAAGCCGCCTCCCAGCCGCCTGCTGCCGGGCGGGCCGGGCGTAGCCTCCGGAGCAGCGACCGACTGTTGGCGTCTCGGGGCATGCGGCCGCGTTCCAGAAATGGCAGAGGAGTCCCGGGCAGAAGGTCCCCCCGACGGCTCTGCGGGCTCCTCCCACCGGCTCGCCGGGCCCCAGCTCTGTCCTCCCGCCCACACACGGGGCCCACGGGGCCCACGGGGCCCACGGGGCCCTCTGTCCCTCGTCCCCACTGCAGAGCTGGGCGGCACCGCAGAGCTCCAGGGGCTTTGCTCCCCAGGGAGGGTCCGGTCCCGATGCACGTTGGCAAACGAGCGCGCGAGGGAGCCCGGGCCCTGCTGCCTCGTGGACAGGGGTGGAGGCCAGGGCGGCCTCCCGCGGGAGGACTGTCTCCTCCGTGAAGCGGCCTTTTCTCACGCCAACCTCACTCTCCTGCCCTGGCTTCTCGGGACCCGGCCGGGCCCGGGCCGACCCCAGACTGCCCGTAGGCGCCGGGCCCCACGTGGAGGAGGACCCTGGCCTCCGGGGCTCGCCACCCAGGCTGGAGCGTGGGCAAGGCTCCCGGGTGTTCGGGGGGAGTGGGCCCCGGGGGCCGAGAGCCGCGGGGCCCGGAGCGGCGCTTCCTCACCGCCAGGGGCCCGGCTCGGGGCGCGCTCGTGTGGCCGAGTGTGACCTGAACACGCGGTCTAGCTCACGGCTTGCCCCTCAGCAGGCGCTCACGGGCCGGCCGTTCCCACGCCCGTGCCCAGGCGCCCCAGATGTGCTGCCGCCCCTCGGCGTGCTTCCACGTGCGCGCTGGCGGCTCCTCGCTGCGGCCCAAGCGCGGGGCCCAGGAGGTGGCCGGCCGGGGGTGTGGGGCAGGCGTGCGGGCCGCAGGCGCCAGGGCTCGGAGCCGGCCCTCACTCCCGTTCTTTTCCAGGCACCTCTGCGGAGCAGCGTCCCCCGGGGCGTCGCCTGCCACCTGTGCCAGGGCCAGGTCGTCTTGTCGCGCGGACCCCACCAAGGGCGGCACCAGCGCCCCTGGCTGTCGGGTGAGTAGGTCCCAGCAGCCCCTGCAGCCCTCAGCCAGTGTTGACCTCCCAGAACGACGGCTGGAGGGGACCAGCTCGCCATCCCTGCTGCGGCCCAGGAAGGCGCACCCGCTGACAGACCGAAGACGCGGGTCCTCGCTAAGATGCTCTTTGGTCCCCGGGGTAGCCCCCCTCCGGCTCCTGCCTGGGTGCTGGAGGAGACGGTCCTCCTAGAGGCCACTGTCCACATAGAGGTCACTGTCCACTCTGGTGGTCACTGTCCACGCTGGAGGTCACTGTCCACCTAGAGGTCACGTCCATCCTAGAGGTCACTGTCCACTCTGGAGGTCACTGTCCACATGGAGGTCACTGTCCACCTAGAGGCCACTGTCCACCTCGAGGTCACTGTCCACTCTGGAGGTCACTGTCCATGTGGAGGTCACTGTCCACCCTGGAGGCCACTGTCCACCTAGAGGTCATGTCCATCCTAGAGGTCACTGTCCACCCTGGAGGTCACTGTCCACCTAGAGGTCATGTCCATCCTAGAGGTCACTGTCCACCTAGAGGCCACTGTCCATCTAGAGGTCACTCTCCACTCTGGAGGTCACTGTCCACATGGAGGTCACTGTCCATCCTAGAGGTCACTGTCCACCTAGAGGTCATGTCCATCCTAGAGGTCACTGTCCACCCTGGAGGTCACTGTCCACCTAGAGGTCATGTCCATCCTAGAGGTCATGTCCATCCTAGAGGTCACTGTCCACCTAGAGGCCACTGTCCATCTAGAGGTCACTCTCCACTCTGGAGGTCACTGTCCACATGGAGGTCACTGTCCACATAGAGGTCACTGTCCATCCTAGAGGTCACTGTCCACCTAGAGGTCACTGTCCACATGGAGGTCACTGTCCACATAGAGGTCACTGTCCACATGGAGGTCACTGTCCACCTAGAGGCCACTGTCCACATGGAGGTCACTGTCCACCTGGAGGTCACTGTCCACATAGAGGCCACTTTCCACCTAGAGGCCGTTGTCCATGTAGAGGTCACTGTCCACATAGAGGTCACTGTCCATCCTAGAGGTCACTGTCCACCTAGAGGTCACTGTCCACATGGAGATCACTGTCCACCTAGAGGTCACTGTCCATCCTAGAGGTCACTGTCCACCTAGAGGTCACTGTCCACATGGAGGTCACTGTCCACCTAGAGGTCACTGTCCACCCTGGAGGTCACTGTCCTCATAGAGGTCACTGTCCATCCTAGAGGTTACTGTCCACATGGAGGTCACTGTCCACATAGAGGTCACTGTCCACCTAGAGGCCACTGTCCACATGGAGGTCACTGTCCACCTGGAGGTCACTGTCCACATAGAGGCCACTGTCCACCTAGAGGTCACTGTCCATGTGGAGGCCACTGTCCACCTGGAGGTCACTGTCCACCTAGAGGCCGCTGTCCACATGGAGGTCACTGTCCACCTGGAGGTCACTGTCCACATAGAGGCCACTGTCCACCTAGAGGTCACTGTCCATGTGGAGGCCACTGTCCACCTGGAGGTCACTGTCCACCTAGAGGCCGCTGTCCACATGGAGGTCACTGTCCACCTGGAGGTCACTGTCCACCTGGAGGTCACTGTCCACCTAGAGGCCGCTGTCCACATGGAGGTCACTGTCCACCTAGAGGCCACTGTCCACCTAGAGGCCACTATCCACCTAGAGGCTGCTGTCCATGTGGAGGCCACTGTCCACCTGGAGGTCACTGTCTATGTAGAGGCCACTGTCCACCTAGAGGTCTCTGCCCCCCTGGGCTGATCTGGGGCCCAAGCAGGAGGTGGGGTGGGAGCTGGAGGGGGGAGTGCACAGAGCACCCCGGGTTTGGGGTCACTCGTCCTGTGCCGGGGGCCGCGGTGAGCAGCACAGGGAAGCGGCTGCCCGCTGGAGAAGGGCCTCTCCTGCGCCCTGTTGGAACCAATGGGTCTGCTCCCCTTGGAGAGAAAAGCCACGTGAGGCCACAGGGGGGACGAAGACCCCTTGGTGACTTGTTCTCAAGGCTGGATGCGCTGAAGAGCGGAGCAGAACCTTCCCGAGTTCCGCGCGGGGGGTGGGCAGCTCGGCCCTGACCAGAGCCTTACGTGGCCGCGGTTGCGGGAGCAGGTGAGCCCTTCTCGTGCCCCTGCCGCCCCCACCTCCGGGGGGGACAGCTCCGGCCCTGTTCCTGGGACCGACACGTTGGCCGGACGGCGGACGTCCAGTGAGCGTGTCACCATAGGCCCCCGCAAGCCGACGTGAGCCAAAGGTGAGCGAGGCCGGGGGCCTCGTGTGGAGAGGCTGTGGTTCAGGCGCGGGGGCGCCGAGCCCTCCCCGGGGACGCGTCTGGACAACGCCGCAGGGTCCTTACGTGAGCAAGACCGTTGGCACAGATGCCCCCTTGGTAGCAGGGTGGACAAACGCTTCAAATCTGTAGCGAAATGAGGACGCGGACAGCACTCACCGCCTGGCACAGGATCGGGTACTTGGTGCGGTTCACGCCGCCGGCAAACACCGTGAAGGTCAGCGCCGCGTGGAAGCAGAAATTCAGGAGCGTGTGCCGTCCTCTCCGGCTGATCCGGATGGCGCTGCGGGAAATGGAGGTTTCCCATCAGGACCCGCGTGCAAGTCAGCCCTCCTCCCCAGATGCCGTGCTCCGTCCACACGGGGCGGAGCTGAAGGCCTCTCGGGGTGACCGGGGGTCGGGGGAGCGCACCCCAAGGGCCAGGCGGAGGGAGGACACAGTGAGTGGCCGGTGGGTCGTTCTGTGTTACGTCTGTCTGGAGCGCTCTGACGGGAAGGGGTTTGAGAAGTCTCCAAGCTACTCATTGGCCAGATGCTGACATTGAGCCCCGAGACTGACTAGTCTGGTCACAGAGACAGACGGTGGGAGGGACCCCCCGGCCTCACCTCCTCGTTCCCCAGACGGACGTCTTCCCTCTTTGTGGAGAGGCCTGTCCTGACTGAATGTTAGCAAGACCCCGACAGCCACACTTGCCCCGGCCATCGCCGTGACCAGGCCTCACCCAGGCTGTGGCCACCACAGAGATTGGTTCAGCTGATGCCTAGAACTCTGACGATGGCCACAGTGTCTTCATGGCCTGGGACATGTCCCAGCCTGACATATCCATGACCCTGACCTCGGACATGCCCAAGACTCTGACCAAGACCATGACCTTAGACATGCCCAAGCCTCTCCCCATAACCATGACCTTGGACATGCCCAAGACTCTGACCATGACCATGACCTTAGACATGCCCAAGACTCTGACCATGACCATGACCTTAGAGACGCCCAAGCCTCTCCCCATGACCCTAACCTTGGACATGCCCAAGACTCTGACCATGACCATGACCTTAGACATGCCCAAGCCTCTCCCCATAACCATGACCTTGGACACACCCAAGCCTGTTCCCATGACCCTGACCTCGGACATGCCCAAGCCTCTCCCCATAACCATGACCTCGGACATGCCCAAGCCTCTCCCCATGACCCTGACCTTGGACACACCCAAGCCTCTTCTCATCACTGTGGTTATGGCCACAGTCTGGGCTTTGCTCCTGACTGATTATGAGCTTGGCCCTGACCCTGTCCGAGACTCCTCACATTTCCCAGGTCATCCTCCCTGCAGGCAGAGGTGGCAGGAAACCAGCTCAGAAGGAAAGCAACTAGACCCCCTCCCCCCAGGCTAAAGGGCGCAATGCAAAGGTGGGGAGAGTTCTGGCAGCTACGGTAACTTCCCAAGTGTGTGGGCTCTTGAGCTGACCCTGCGCCGTCGGAGGAAGACGTAGGTCACCAGATTTGGTAAGAACACGGAGGCCACTGTGAGAAGACCCTGGTGGAGGCCTAGTCTGAAGGGCATGGCTGTCCTGGAGCGCTTGGCCACCCTCCGCTGCAGCGGGCCACCCCTGGTGCTAGGCAGGCGAATCTGAAGCACCTTCCGGGACCTCCTGTTATGTGAGGGTGGGCTTGCATGTGCGGGGAAACGCACGCGATGCCGAGGCAAAGCGGGGCCTTACTTCTGGTGCACGATGTAGGTGATGACAGAGGCGAGGAGGCACAGCAGCATGACAGCGGTGCAGGCGTACACCACGGGGTGCAGGAACTCCCCTGGGTACTGGGGCAGGGAGAGGACAGTCTTCAAATCCTGGGAAGAACACAGACAGGCCGTGTGGGCCAAGTGGCCAGGGAACGAGTCGCCCGGCAGAGCCGCCAGGCTGCCCCCAGGTCCGGCCTCGCCCCTGCAGGCCGTCAGAGGTGTCTGCTGAGTTGGGTGGAGATCTGTGACGGGCGCCCCGCTCCCTTGGGGCCCACCTGGGTGAGGGCGCGGGCAGCAGAGAGGCAGCAGCACACGGCAGGTGCCCTGGATCCCACCCGCCCCGGCACCGGGAGATTGTGCTCCCCGGGATCACGCCAGCCCCTGAGCCGACTCGGGCCGGTGGGGAAAGGGCGGCGGCCGTGACGGGGCCGTGTGGCTGGGCCCTCTGGAGCGCGCCGACCCAGGGTCGGGGGGGCACGTCTCCCGACGGGGACGGGAGGCTGAGGGGCGAGGGCCCGGCTGGCGTGTGAACCGAGGGCATTTTGTCTCTTTGTCTGCGAGGGGGTGAGGTGAGCTCTTGCGGGGTCAGCACAGGCCACCCTGGGGTTCCGGGCCCCGGGCCCGGGTTCCCGAGACGTCGCCGATAGAAGAGGCGCCAACCAAGCTCAGGGGGTGCGGGCGGCCGTGCACACCGCGCCGGGCACCCCGCTCCCAACCTGCTGATTCTGTGCGCTGAGCAGGCCCCAAGGGTGCAGAGCCTCCTCTGCTGCGGGCTCCGGAGGTGCAGAGACAGGAGGCAGGGAGGCTGGGAGTCGGGAGCCTGGCCTCGGGCACCTCTGACCTCCGACCTCTGACCCGCACGGAGCAGTGTTCCAGCCCGTCGTGTGCTGTAACTGCCGCGGGACAGGGAAGCCGGGCTGTGGACAGAAACGGGGCCCTACGGCTCAGCGGCTGGAGCCCTCGCACTCCACGGGCCTTCAGGGGGGCTACTAAGGTCACGGGGGGTCATAGGGCGAGGCCTGGTTCCATAGGACCCGCGTCCTTAGCAGAGGGAGACGCGCCCAGGACCTGCCGGAGGGAAGGCCGTCGGAGGCCACGGCGAGAAGGCGGCTGTGTACACGACCGGCGGGGTGGCCTCGGGGGAGACCTGCGACTCCTGGACCTTGGACTTCCAGGCTCTAGGACTGAGGGGCGGGTCGCGTCTTAGCGGGCTCGGGGGGCTGGGGGTTGGGGCCGGTTATGGCCATGCCCTCCCCGCCCGAGCCGGTCACGGCCCCCGCGGCAGATGCGCACGCTCGACGGGGGTCTGCTCCTGCTCCCACTTTGCAGGTCAGAGGGTCAGAGCGTGAGACCCTTTCTTGGCCTCTGGGCTCCTGCTCTGAGCCACCCGCTCTGCTCCCACGGCCCGGACGTGCCCCGCTGTGGGAGGCAGGTGGACGCTGGTGCCCTAGAGGGCCGCCCGGGGCCCCGTGAGAGCGTGCTGAGCCGTCCAGCTGTGACAACAGGCTGGTGGCCGGCGGGGAGGGGGTGGTCTGCAGCCTCGCCAGCCGTGCCCGAGGCGGGTGCACCCACCCCAGGCTGACGCGGGACCTGGGTGCGCGATGGGCCCCTCCCGGGGCAGTGAGGGCGGCAGGAAGCGGCTAGTGCTCCTCCAGGAGGGCGCCCGGCCTGAGTCACGCGGGAAAAGGAGAGAAACTGGCCCTCGCAGGGCTTGGGCTCGCCCCGGCCGGGACGGCGCCGCGTCCCAGAGCTTTCCTGGTGGACCACATCCTGCCGGGGCAGCGAAGACGAGGCCCCGGGCTGTTGGGGATTTCCAGGGACCGCGAGGGCCACCCTGGGGTCCAGCCGTGGCCTCTGCACCCCGATCTGGCTCTGCCGGGGGACGTTTCCGAGGAGAGCTCCCAGCGGTCTTGGCAACAGCAGATGGAGTCCCGTCACCAGGGAGAAGGTGCCGAGCGACCTGGACACCAAGGGACTCCTTCCAGCTGGCCGCGCGGGAGGACCGACTGACTCTCGAAGCCAGAAGTGGGATCCCCGCCCCAGCACATGGCCAGCTGCAGCCGAGGCGGGAGCACGTGTCACTGTGCCCGATGGCGGCGCGCCAGGAAGCCTGAGGGCAGGTGTGGACGCGCATAGGACGCCAAACCCCAAGTGCCAGGGCGTCATGAGCTCAGGAGGGAAGACAGCCGAAGGACGCCAGCCTCGCGGTGGCAGGGCCACGTGGAGGGCCCGCCGGCCTGGGCCGCCTGGCCACTGCGCAGGCTCCTCCCCGGGGCACACACCTGCCGGGCCTCTGTCCCGCGGCGTGAACGTGCGTCCCCGGGGCACCGCTGTGCCGGTGAAGACGCGGAGCGGGGCCGGGAGGTCGTGGCCGGCTTGTGGGCTTCCCGGGCTCGCCGCTCCCCTCGGCTCCCCGCCTGCTGGAAGTGCTCTTGCGTCCCGACTCCATCCCAACTTCTGAGCGCGAGGGACCCTCCCTGTGGCCCTGGGGGGACGAGGGTTCTGACGCTTGTCACCTTCAGCCTCCTGCCAATTGTAAATCGCTGCAAAAGTCGAGGAGGGCACGCTTTCCTGGTCTGATCCTGATACGGAATCGTCTTCTCGTGGCCGTTCCTTCTGGAATTCCCCGCTGCCCACTGGGAGGAAGCCTGGCAGGCCATCGACAGGCCTCAGCACGCCCCAGATACGCCCAGGCCCTCGCCCGCGTCGTAGTCCCTGCCACAGAGAAGTGGCTTCTAATCCGGGGTCTAAACACCCTGACGCTCCTGACCTGAGGCGCCCTGGCTGCTGGGACGGGCTCCCTGAGTGCGGAGCCAGTGCCTCGGGTAGGGGCCAGGGGTGGGCACAGCCCTCTGGGGGCTTTGCCAGGTGCTGCCACTGCTCGCCCAAGGCCCGCGCCCTCCTGCTGCGTGGCAGCCCCGAGTCCTGGCGGGGGCGGGGGCCGAGGGAGCAAGCACTTGTCCCAGAGCAGCAATGCCCAGCCCCGTGCCCTGCGCCCCATGCCCCCTGTGGCGCCCAGGCCTGCATTGGAGACATCACGCTCAGCAAGTCCCACCCACCGAGGAAACTAGGCCCCGGTCGTGCCGCCGGATGATGCTTCCGGGCGATGCTCCAGACGCAGCGCTTCCCGGGAACGGCCCCTGGCCCCACGCAGGCCCCACGCAGGCCCCATGCACCCGCCTCGGGGGCTCCTCAGCCCAGGGCCAGGTTTTGAGTGAGGTGGTGCCGGGGGGGGGGGGGGGGGAGCTTCCCGGCCCCGAGCTCTGTGGCAGCAACATCTGCTTTATGAGAAACGGAGCCTCAACCATCGGGGCTCCTGGGTTTCTCCTCCGAGTTCCCCACTGACTGTGCCTTTTCTACATTTTTGAGGTGACATTTAAAGCTCCAAGTAGGTAATGCGAAAGGGAGGTATTTTATATGTTAAAGTTCACGCGTGTCCCAGCTCCTCCTGGAGGACCTGCTTCACTAGCGTCCCACGGACAGGGTCCTCTTGGGGTGCGGACGGGCCCGCACGGAGACGCCGGGCTCAGGCCGCAGATGCCCTCCTGCCGCGGCCCAGCCTGGGGAAGACGCTGCGCCTCCTGCCAAATCCGGGCTCCGTGTTCCCTCGGACGGGCCCGTGCTCCCACGGAGCCCGGAGGCTCAGAGCCCGGCCGGGTTGGCTGGTGCTCCCCCTCCTCTCAGGCTTTACCTTCCTTGCACGTGTTATTATTTGAGGGGATGTGTCCTTTTTGGTATGTTCTGCAAACAGTCGACTCGGATGTTGAGAGAGAGACAAGAAGAAGGAGGAAGGAGGTGCTGTCGTCCGATCCTGACGGGGCCTGTGCCGGCCGCGGGGTGGGGAAGGGGCCGCCTCGGCCCGGAGACGCGGACGGTGCCGGCGTCCCCTCTGCCTCCGCTCCGGACTGACTGAGACGGATCCCGTTACTGGTCTCTGGCGTCCTTCGTGTTTTTAACGATCATCGCGGCTCATCGATCTGTCAGCCTCCCGCGGCAGCGTCCCGGGGGAAAGGCAGAGGCAAAAGGTAAGTAATTTATTCATTTGGAGCACAAATTACCCTAATTGGACATCACATTTGTACAGCGTGTTACACTTTTCTCTGGGAGGGGAGTGTGGGAAATAGCACAGGCTCGCCTGCTGGCCGGGCTGCCGGCCTCAGGGTAATGCTCAGGTGGGCGTAGGGGGGACATTTCTGGGACGAAGGTAAGCTCAAAAGTTTTTAGAACCTTAAATATGAGGCCGAATGAAGAGTAGCACAGGGGACAGCGGGTGGGGTGTGGGTGCTTGTACGTGCCTGCAGGTGTATATAGGTGCTTGCGGGTGCTTGCAGGTGGTTTCAGGGGACTGTAGGTGTTTGCAGGTGGCTGCAGGTGCTTGCAGGTGGTTTCAGGTGATTGTAGGTGTTTATAGGTGCTTGCAGGGGGTTGCAGGTGGTTTCAGGTGATTGCAGGTGTTTGCAGGTGCTTGCAGGTGTTTGTAGGTGGTTGCAGGTGGTTTCAGGTGGTTTCAGGTGTTTGCAGGTGTTTGCAGGTGCCTGCAGGTGCTTGCAAGTGGTTTCAGGTGATTGCAGGTGTTTGTAGGCGCTTGCAGGGGGTTGCACGTGCCACAGGCGCCTTGTGTGGCCGGCTGGAGGTTATGAGGGTGCAGCTTTGACGAGCTGTGGTGTGTGCACAGGCCAGGCTGGGTCCTGCCCGGCTCTGCCTACGCAGCAGTGTGGTGGGCACCAGCCAGGCTTCTGCGTCTCCGCCCTGCAGCTACCCCTGGTCTTTTCAGGGGTCTCAATTCCACTGTTGGCTTTTCAAATGTGGGGTGCTTTTGTGCAGAAAAGGGGTGTCCTGAGCATGCTGTGTCCTTGGGATCCTGTGCTCCGAGCACAGCCAGGGCAGGCCTTGCTTTCTATCTAGCCCCTGCTGGATGTGGCAAAGGACAGTCCGGCGACACGGAGGCCAGCCCGAGTTCAGGGCAGGTGGGGCTCTGCGGGGTCCTGGGCTGCTGCCGGCACCTGCTGGGCCAGGGCCACGTCACACAGAAGCCACCCAAGGGAGGTCTCGGCCCCGAGGCTCAGCATCAGTAAGTGGGGAATCTTGTCCTCTGAGATCCGCTTGGCGTCCCAGCGACCAGGGGAGTCCCCAGCACACCTCGTGGCCTCGGGAGATGTGGCTGGAAGGCAGAGCTTGTGCAGCGTGAACGTGGTGACCACATGCTCCTCAGGCCACCAGACCCACATGCTGAAAGGAAACAGGGAGAAAGTGCACAACTTTGGACAACTTCTTACTCCCTTCTGGCGCCTGTCACGTGTTCCCGTGGGGGAGGAAGTGTGAAGCTCACGGAGGATCACGAGGTGCAAAGGAACATGCATTTTAGTCGCTGCTTGAATTTGGACACTAGCGGGGCTGCTGAATGCACACTCGCATGCACACACACAACTGCCCGTGCACACACGCACACATATACACGTGCATATGCACACACACGCTCACACAAGCACACACCACAAGTACACACGCACACGTGCACATGTACTACACACACACGTGCACACACAGACATGTACACACAAGTGCACACGTACACGCACACACATGCACACACATAGACACAAGTGCACACGGGCAATACATGCTCACGTGCACGCACACAAGTGCACGTCCGCTTCTGTTTGCTCACAGCTGTGATGGAGGCCTTGGTCCTGCAGGCCCGGCTGGGGAGTGTCGGGTGTGTGTGTGTGCATGGTCCTGCTGGAGCACCAAGGGCAGCTGGGGCGCACGTCCAGGAGGGAGGCTCAAGCGTCTGTGGGGCCCCCCAGGTGCCTCCAGGGGACCACGTGGCATCACCCAGGAGCCAGAAGGCTGATTGCCAACCGCAGGCGTCAGGGAAGCCGACCGCCAGCCCGAGGCAGGTGCCTCGCAGGTGAGTGTGGCAGCATGGGCCGGGCAGGTTGGGCCGCCCTGCTGGCCGCAGCCTCTGGGCGTCCTCCCCGTGTTGCCTGGGCCCCAGGGGTGAAGCTTGCACCGGAGCTGCCCCACGCGGGGCTGCCTCCCCATGTCTTTGGAGACTCTCCAGTGAAAATGTTATTGGGTGAGAATAAAAACCAAACAAATTGCTAAGACTCCAAACCCTCTGGGCAAGTGTAACCCGCCCGTCTCCACTGTCCTGGACTGGCCGGTGTCAAGAGGCTGGACCGGGGCAGCACTGTGCATGGACGCCATCACCGGGGATGGGACGCAGGGTGGACGTGCTTGGGGGCCGGGGTCAGAGAGCAAGAAGCGCCAGGGCAGCCGCTCCGGCTGGGCCCGCCCCTGCCCCGGCCCCTGCGGGCCTCCTGGCTCACGCTCCGTGTGCCGACAACGGGCTCCACTTTGCAAATAAGGCTCTAACCTGAGGACGAAAAGCCAAGAACCAGGCCCACCTAGAGGCCCCAGGTGCGTCGGGTGAGGCACCGCGGGCGACAGGCTGTCCCTTAGGGAGCCCGGCCAGGCTGGTGGCCTCCCGAGGAGCCGCCGAGCCTGATGCACAGCCTCTAGGGCGTCTGGCGTCCTCCTGGCCGGCGAGGCTTGGGGCGGCAGTGTGGACGCGCGATGCTCAGTCCTGGCAGCCAGCACCGACCTTGTTTGCGCGTCTCGAACGGAACAGGAAGGAAACAAGTGACTCAGACAGACCCCCCCTTAGGAAGCAGACAATCGGGTGTGCATTTGACTCATTGCTGGCGTCCGCGCCACGGCCACTGCCGGCCACGTGTCCCGTGGCCATTGGCATTCCCTGCACGCGCTCTGGGCCCTCCGCGGTCGCCGTCCCTCACACACGCACACGCACACACAATGCATTATTTACTCGGCCCCCAGCCTCCCAGGGTCCAAGCTGGCAGCGACCACACGGAGGCTGCACGAGCCTTCACGACGATCCCCCGTGGCCCTGCTCGCTGCTGACAGCGGCCGTGCCCCCTTTCCTGGCGAGAGAAGCGTCTCCCCCACCCCGTGTTTGCCGTATGCGCTGCTGAAGCTCACCCACGTCTCCCCGCCGTTCGGCCAACTTTCCGAGGGGAAGGGCGGGCGGGCCGCGGTGGGAAGGCCGCAGGACAGCCTGGGACGGAGGGCGGGGGCCCAGCCGGGGGTCCTGGGGCTGAGCCTTGGGGGAGGGACGCAGGCCCGCGTGTCCTCCCCTGGCTCCACGGCTCCACATTGCGGCACGCCTGCCACTAATTAGTATGATCGACGCCGAGCGAGCCGACATCAGAGCAGCCCGCAGGCAGCCCCGGGGACCGGGGACCAAACGCCACTACCTGACCGCGCGGTGGCCCCACCGACGGGGTGGCCGCCCTCGGCGCTGCTGGGCCCCGCTGCCCGGTGGGGCACGTACTCACCATGAGCCCTGCGAAGTGAGTGCTGGACGGAGGGGGGTCGCCGCCGAGCCGCTTATGTGGCACCTTCTTCCCCGCCGGCCTCCATGGCCGACCCGAAGGTCAAGGTCCCACACAGTGGCCGTGGGGTCGGGCCCCGGGCCAGGTGCCTCGGGGCGACCGTGGGGCGGGTGAGGGTCAAGAGGCCGTCCCCATCTGTGAAGACAGGGGACGGTCAGGGCAGGGCGGAGTGTCCCCTGGCCTCAGCCCCCGCTGGCCCCATGCAGCCGTCCCACCCTGGCTCGGGGCACGCAGCGGCAGCGGCTGCCGGGGACCCGGGGCGGGACGTGAGAGCAGACGCTGCCGCCCGCCCGGGAGCCTTTCCAGCGGGGGGAAGGCAGGGCTCAGAGCCCCGCGACATGTCCGTCAGGTTCCATCAGGAGCAGAGCAGACCCGGGATCCGCCTCCTGACAGGCAGCTGCGTGGGGCCGGCACACACGGGGGCTGGGGTGGCCCCCCAGACGCCCCCGGGGCCCAGCCGCTCGCCCCCGGGAGCCCGAAAGTTGTCAGCGTCCGCATGGGGCTCCGTGGCGGATCCGATGTGGGGGGAGCCGCCCCAGCCCGGGGAGGGGGGCGCCCAGGGCCGGGAGCCGCAGGGGGCAGGTGCTGGGGTCCGGGCCCCCCTCGCGCCCTCGTCCCGCGCCCCCCGCCCCCGCCCAGGCCCACCCGCCCTGCGGCCGGAGCCGCAGCTCAACTTCTCACCTATTTTGGCAGAAGCAGCCGGAGCGGCCGCGGCGCGCCCCGGGGAGGCGAGCGGCTGCGGCGGGGGCTCGGGGCCCGGGGCCGGGCTGCCATGGCGGGGGGCGGCCGCCGGCGAGTCCGCCGATCAACAGATTGCGGGACCGCAGCCCGGCGCGGGCTCCGCAGCCCAGGGGATGAGTCAGAGCCCGCGGCGGCAGACATGCGAGGCGATGCTCCGCGGGCGGCCTCCGGGGCTCGGGCGGGACCGCGGCCGCCTCTGCGCCTGCTTGGAGGGCGGGCGACAGCCGCCAGCCGGGGACGGGACCGGCCGCGAAGCAGGCGCCGTAACCATGGGGACGGGGGAGGCGCCGGGCGGTGGCCGCTCCCGCTCCCCGCTCCCCGCTCCCCGCTCCCCGCTCCCGAGCCCGCAGTGGTTCTTCCCGCGCCGCCCGCCACACTGCGGAGCCGATTTAAAGGGACAACCGGCCGCTGTCGCCTTGGCTCCCTACAGAACCAGATGACTCCGTTAGACATCCCCTGAAGGGAGGCGGGGGGACTGGGTGGTTTTATTTTATTTTATTTTTTGCAGGAAATCCGTGTCTGTTGAGGCTCAGGAACGGACACGTGAGCAAGAAAATTGATTTCAGAGGAATTCTCACGGGCCTTGTGTTAGAGTAGCCTCCAGCTCACACTGTCCGCAGGAGGTGAGCCCACCTTGGGTCTGTCCCCCCGAGGGCCGGCGACCCCCTGCCCCAGCCCGGGGTCCCGGCCCCCAGCCCCGCGACAGGCCGGGTGCCGGGAGGGCGACAGGGCTGAGGGCAGGCGTGAGCCCCGGGGACGGGAACCCGGGCAGGCGAGGGGGTCCCGGGGTTCCAGCCCCGAGCCCCAGGCAGCTGCGGTGGGGGCCCTGGGGAGACCCCCGCTGTCCCCTCTGGGCGGGAAGGTCGTGACACTGGGCCTGCTTGGAGAGTCACTGGGTTCAGGACGCCTGGGCCCCGACGCCGGGGGGACATCCTTCAGGGTGAAGCCTTCAGGGGGCCCTGCCTGAGGGGCTGCGTCCTTGGCTCCTGGGGGTCGGGTCGCTGTGAGGAGCCCGGGCTCCCGACCAGGGACGTGAGACCCGAGGGCTGCACGGATTTTCCGGTCGCCCAGAGAGCGAGTGTCAGCGTGGGCCCCCCTCAGGCCCCGACCCACCCTGCTGCCCCGGGGTTGCACCCCCAGAGCTCAAGGGGTCGAGGGCCCGGGTTGGTGCTTCTGTGTGAGTGGGGGCAAGAGGAGGGCGGGAAGACCCACAGCCCCTGACAACCCCCAGTCCCTGAGCACCCCCAGCTCCTGACCGCCTCCAGCCCTAGACCACCGGCCCTTGACCACCTGCAGCCCCTGATGACCCCCAGCCCCTGACCCCGCAGCCCCTGACCCCCCAGCCCCTGACCACCCCAACCCCTGACCACCCTGTAGCCCCCGATCGCCCCATCCCCCAACCGCCCGCAGGCCCCTCCACGCCGACTGCCCACAGGAACACAGGTCAACTCCTCACCACCTCTGGGGGCTCCCAGCCCAGAGACAATGGGAGGACAGACGCCTGGGGGGGGTGGGAAGGCCACAGAGGAGGGGGTTTGCGGGTCACCGCGGCCCCCTGCTCCGTGCGGAACCCCGTGTGCTGACCCCACACGGCCTGTGCTGTGCCCTGGCCTCGGAGCAGGGGTTGTAGGGCCGGGACCGGGGCCTCCTGCATCCCCAAGAGGTGGCTTCTGGGAGAACTTACAAAGATGCATTGGGAGGCAGAGGGTGGGGCCAGCCAGCCCTGGAGGCCCCGCAGAAGCCCCCACCCCGGCCCTTGGGACCCCCGGGAGGCACGTGCACCCGGACCTTTGTGGCCTGGACGCAGGGGGAGTGCGCCCAGAATCCCAGTGTTAACCTGGTGAAGGTGGGGGTGTCCCTTTGGAATTGCTGGGCAGGCCCTCATCAGGGTGGGGGGGCACGACGGAGGCCTCTGGCAGGTGCCCTGCCCCCCACAGCTGCCCTGCCAGCCCACCTGCAGGCTGCCGGGTGCCCCGGCCTGGGGGCTGCCCCCGAGGGGCGTCTGCGGCAGGTGGGGGCGGGGGCCAGCGGGTCTGCACGTCACGCGCCTGTGAGATGGGGAAACCGAGGCACCAGCAGTGGGTGCCCCCACTGCCATGCTGCCCGGGGGGCCAGGGATAGCGGGTCCAGTGCTCGGTGTGACCATCCGCCGCCGAGAGCCTCAGACCTTCCCTCCAAGGTGACAGTGTCCTGGGCGTGGAGAAGCCGGGGCCCCACTGGGTGTGACTGTGGATGTCACAGGCGCCGGCCCCCGCGTTGCACCCAGAGCCTCAGGGTGACCCTGGCGGTGAGCCCCGGGCCCTTCACCCTGGGCTGCGGGTGCCCTGGTTTTGGGAGCATGGGGCTGGCGTGGGAGACGGTTGTCACGCACCTGTCGTCCCTCCCAGGGCAGCAGCCTCGTCTCCTCGACGAGCGAGTGACCCCTGGACGCGGGCAGCCCCGGGGACTCGGCCGGCACACCCGCCGTCTCCCGGGAAGGCCATACGTCCGGGCTCAGGCCTCCGCGTGAAGGGCTCCCACGGCCGACATGGGTCCGCGCTGTCCACGGGGGAGGCCACGCCGACCTCGGCACGTCCAGCTCTGACCTATCTCACGCCTGAGCTGTTCGTTCAACTGGGAGGTTTTTTCCGTCTGGGGGAGCCTGTTTCCGACGCGGAGGTGGGCGGCTGGTGGTTTCCGCGGGGCTGGACGGGCTGCTCCGCCTGTGTGGGGCCTGCCTGCCGGGGTGGGGTGGGGGGTGGGGGCCGCCCGCCCTGCTGCTCGTCCCTGCTGAACAGCCAGGGTCCTAGAGCCCTGGGTCCCCACGCCCAGGCCACATGCTCGGGGGTCGGGGTTTCTCTGCACCTGCTGCCTTGGGGACCCGCAGGCCTTTGGGTACAAGAGGAAACGGTTCAGGGGAGGCTGGTGGGCCTCGAGGTCGGCCTGAGTGACGCGGCCTGGGGATGTCATGAGGACAGAGCGGCACAGCGGGGCTCAGGGAGCTCGGGTGCCCGCTGTCCTCCGTCCCTCGCGAGCGCCCAGCCCCCACCCGCGCCCAGATGGCCTTGGAGCCCCTGGCAGGTGTGCGCTTTCCTGCGCTGCCCGGGCCCTGGGCCCCAAAACAGAAGCCCCGGGACGCTGGGGACGCGCCTCCGGGCCGGGCGAGCCTGGCCGGGGGCGGGGGCGGGGGGCGGGGGGCGGGCAGGACGCGGGCGCGTGCAGCCGGTCTCACCGCGCACTTAGCATCCAAGCCTCACGGAGCGGAATTAAAACCGGCTCTCCCGTTGCCGTGGCAACCAGCCCCCACCCCCAGGCGTCAGTTTGAGTTTGTGCGGAGCGTTTCTAACAAAGATTTGCAGCAACAGATTCATTCTGCCCTGAAGTGAAGCCTAGTTTGAGACCAAACAGTAAAAGTAACACACGTGTCGGGCCCCAGGGGCACCCAGGCGGCGTCCAAGCCGCGGGGCGGGGAGGCCGCGGGGAGGCCACGGGGCATTTTGCACGACTTCCCGGTGACCTTCCGTGGTTGGCGGGGAGCAGACTGTTCAGGCCCTGCCGGAACGGGCCTGGGCGGTTTCTGCTGTGGGAGGTGTCCTGCGGGGTCTGCGCCCTCGTGCATCTGGGCTCGGGGTCGGGGGTCGGGGTCGGGGGCAGGCCCACCTCGGGCTTCCTGGGACACAGGTGGGTGACCCTCGGTGACTGAGCACCTGGGGGCCGATGGCCTTTCCTCGGGTGCATCCTGATGGCCCCCCGCAGGCACGGGGGGCAGGCGGGGTGCTGAGGTCCCCGGTCACTGGTGCATGATTAGTCCTTTCTCCTTTGAAATCACATTTTTTCTTCTTCCTCGTCTTCTGGCCCCTGGGAGTGTCCTTCAGGGATGCGTCCTGGAGCCGATGCGCTGGGACGAGGGGTCTGCGGGCCGCAGGGCTCCAGGTGGGCCAGACTCGCAGAGGGGGCGTGGGGGGGGATGCACTGGGGGCCTGCGGGCGCCGGTCCGCCTGGAGGAGGTTCGCCTACGGAGGAGGAACAGCTGGGATGCTATTCGGGACCAGGTGGGGAGGGCGGGTGTGTGAGGAATTGTCGCTGGTTCCGAGGCACTGGGGAGTCATGGTGGGTGTTGGGGAGAGAGCAGCCCTCCGCGGCGCCGGACTGTAGGTGTGCCAGGGCTCGGCTCCGGCTTCTGGGCCAGGGCTGCCGCCCGAGGCCGGTCATCGTCCTCGGGGGCCTCCTCCTGGCTCTGCTGACCCCCGTGCACCCCACGGCCATGCTGCAGGCTGCCCCACGGTGGGCACCGCGCGGTGGGAACGCACGTCCGTCGGCCGGCCCGTCGGAGGACACGCCAGGGCTCCCTCGGGAACCGAGCACACTGCTTGCGGCGACCGGCGACCCTGTCGAGGCCCAGACCGGCCCGCGATCTGCTTGGTGCAGGTTCTCGGCGGCCGTGACCGCAGCTGCCCTGTGACCCCGAGGCCCCCGGGCTGTGCAGACGTGCACACGACGGTCCCGGGCACGCATGGGGAGGCCGGGCGCTCCACACGGCGTCGTGCCCAACAGGCCGTCCGAGCCCAGGGTGCAGCACACAGCAGAGGCCGCGGGCGGGACCCCGGAGCTGGAGACCCGGAGACTCCGAGCCCCGACCCCGGGCGGAGAGGAGGCCTGGCCCCGTCACAGGCAGCAGCCCGTGGACCCTGCGGTGGGGCGTCACCTGTGGTGCACGCGGCTCCTCTTCCCGCCTTGTCTGCGGTGGTGGTGGTGGTGGGGGGGATTGCAGCCCCGGCGCGGGCTTTGTGGGGCGGGGGGCGCATGTTCCCTCCAGACCCGGAAGTCGCATGAGTCGTCCGGACGCCACTCTTGTGACCGGGGCCTCCGCGCGACCGCCTCTTGGTGGAACCGCTACGACCGCCACCGGCCCGATGGTTTTACACCAGGACCAGATGCCAACAGTGGACCGAAAGCTGATGTTCCCTGGAGGCGTTGGGCCTGCTGGACGGGGCGGCCATCGTGGGGCTGGGTGGGGGCTGGATGCTCCCTGCCCGCGCCCCAGCTCGGGGTCCTGCTCCCAGGAGCTCCATGTGGGGAGGCAGGTGGCACTCACGCCCCCCGGGCACGCTCACTGGCCCTGCTGTCCCCGAGGTTCACGCGGCACCTCCCTGCCCTGCACCTGTGAGGCTGCAGCCCAGACAGTCCGTGATCTCCCTGCTGGTGACCCGCCCGGAGCCCTCAGCCCAGCTCCAGGCTCTTGGTGCCCCTGCCCGCGTGTCCACCTGCTCGGCCAACGTGGCCGCTGCCCCGATGCTGCCCGCCAAGGCTTCCGCACGCGAGCCAAGGCAATGTTACCAGATTGGAAGTGGTCAGGAGCAAGTCTGTCTCCACCCGGCGATTCTCTTAGAACCTGATTTGTCTGAAAATTAATATTCCCAAGTAGCTGGCTTCCATATTCCACACACGCAGGACGGTCCCACGGCGCCCGACGTCCTGGAGCAGCTGTCCCTCTCCTTGGAAAATATCCTTGGGCATAAAAGCATCTTTAATTTCTGTTTCTCAGCCATTTAGTCCCATTTTGAGCTGCTGGAACAACAGTGGGTGGGAACGTGCTGGACGCCTAAGAGCAGGGGCCGGTTGGGGTCACCTCCGGGTGGGCGACGGCGTGGGCACCGGTGCATGTGCCGGGGGTGGTCCACGCGGACCCCGCGGCCTCGGGACGGGTGCCCACAGCCGCGCAGGACGGGGACTGTTGTCACCTTATTCTTTTGCATCCATACTTCGACTATGACTTTCTTGACCATGTAGAGAAAAACCCCAATAAAATTGGCTTAAACAATAAAAAAACAACATGACGTTTTTACGTGGCGACGTCCAGGTGTTTTCAGTTAACTCCTTGCTTGTGCTTTGGTTTGTCCCACTGTTTGCCCAGGTCACAAAGCAGGAGAGGAAAAGGTAACTAAAATTTATGACAAAGTAAAAAAAAAAAAAAAAATCAAGGGATAAGGAAAAGGCAAACATTGTGATAAGTAGAAACGTCGGGGGCAAAGCTGGTGGATCCCGAGGAGGAATTCGTGAGCACGAGCGTGCGTTTACCGGGTCCTAAGGAAGCTGCGGCGGGTGCCCCACAGGGTCTCTGGTGACACGGGGACGACAGCCGTGTGCAGGGCAGCTGTGAGGACGGGGCGCGGGCGGCCCCCCGGAACTGGGCTTTGGAGGGAAGCACGTTGCAGGGTCCCGGGCCACAGAGCCAAGGCCCTGCTCACGGCCCCGCGCCTGCGCCCCCGGTGCACCTGTCGTCCGGGTGGGCACTGGCTCTGCTGCAGGTGGAGCTGCCCCCTGCACCACCCCCCAACTTGGGGTCCTTCTCTCCCGGTCGGCGTGCTCGTCTACGCAAGCTAAGATCCTCATTAAATACTTGACCAGGACGCCTGCATGTCCCGCAGCTTCTCCCCACGGAGGCACAGGTGAAGGAGGGACCGAGGAGGCTGCAGGGGAGCGGACGGAGGGCTCTGGAAGTCGTCCTGTAGGTGGGGGGAGCGCGGCCGCGGCGGGAGGCCTGGGGAACACGGGTCCCAGCTCCCCGCTGCCCTGCACTCACCTCTGTCTGCAGACCCAGGTGTCCCCCCTGCCATCTGCGGGCGGGGCTCACAGCTGCACTGGCCTCTCCCGTCCTCACCCCTGTGCCTGCCCCACCCAGCCCCACGCATCCGGAGGGCGGGAACCTCGCCCCTGCCCGGCCTCCGCAGAGCTGAGACCCCGAGGGCGGCCCGTGGGGCATCCCTGCTCCCGGGCGGGCAGGCGGGGGACGCTGTCTGTGGGGCGGCTCGCAGCCTTCGCCCCTGCTCAGGGGGTCGGCCCAGTGCAGGGAGCGAGACAACTGGCCGTGCATGCGGGCTGGGGAGCGGACTGTGGGGGCTGGCGTGGGCAGATGTAGGCCTGGCCACCAGGTGGGAGGCCCGGCTCCCTGGGCTGGGGTGGGGGGGCGCCTCCCGCAGGGGTGGAGCGTGAGGGGCCTGGGGCTCCCAGCAGGCAGAGGCCGGGACCCCCGGGGCTGACCACACGGGCCCCGGCCGTGTCCCTGGGGGCGAGGGCGCAGCTTCCCAGGGAGCCCCCGTCTCCTGCGTGGAATCCCGCCGGGCTCCGCTGTAGTCCTGTCGCCTCTGAAACGCGATATAACAAGACGCCGTAATCCTGGTTACTAAGAGATTCGCGATGAAGCATTTTCTCCAAATGCAGTTTGGACACAGCCGGATCCATCAGGCGGGGTTGCAGGACGACTTCCAGAGCCCTCCGTCCGCGTCCACCCCGAAGGGTCCGCGGCACCGACGGGCACGCAGGCCCCTCCCCATGGCCCGGAGCGCCAGGTCGCCGCCCAGGTGGCCGCTGTACGGCCGGACGAGGTGCCTGGTGCCTGGGAGAGGCCGGCCCCCGTCCAGATGCTACGTCTCCTGACCAGGGGCTCCCGGGTGACCCCCGGGGTGGCTGGCTGTGCCCCGCGGGGCGTGGGTGCGAGCGGGGCCCCTCCTCTGACCCCAGCCGTGTGCAGCCGGGCTGGGGGGCTGGTGGGAGGAGGGTCCAGAGGCCAAGACCACCCTGTGCCTGGAGTACCCCCAGGCCGGTGGCCGACCCCTGGCTATTCCTCGCCTGGAAAAGTCGGGGACAACCCAGATGCCGTCTGGAAAGAGGATGTTAAATGGGAGATGAATTTGGAAAGCCCGATGTTCTAATTCTGTGAACGAGAGGCCACGGCTCGCAAGCTCTCGATGAGGCATAACGAGCGTGTGTGGATGTGACACCGGCTGCGACGCCGTGAGGAGCCTCCAGGGCCCCCGACTCCGCGTGGCTCGTCCGCGTCTGGGGTCTGGGGTGCTGGCGGCTGCTCCCCGCCCTCGGGCGCTCGGCCTGGGCCCCGCTGCCTGCGGCCTTCCTGCCGGGGGCGGCCCAGCGGCGCCTCCGCTGTCCCTGAACCGGTCCCGGAGAGGAGCGTAGGCGCCCCAGGACTCTGGGTCGGAGCCCCGGGCCCCGGCGAGCTCCTCCCTCCCCCACAAGCGCTCGGGTCAGCGGCCTCTCCAGAAGGGCCTCCGGCCGGGTCCCGAGCCCTCTGCACCTGGACGTCCCGCCTCGGGAGGTGTCCTCCGGGGGGGGGGCAGGAACCGGCCTGTGCCTGGACGCGGGGAGGGGGAGGCCTGCTTCCAGGTCAACGGCTCCTCAGGCGGTGGCCGGGCCGTCCTCCCACTCGTCCTCCACCCGCCGCTCACTCCGGGTCCAGCCTCTCCTCCCACGGGGCCTTGTCAGAGCCTGAGCCCCCAGGCCAAACCCGCACATGCCTGCTTGGGGGTGACTTGAATTCCCTCAGAGACCACGTTCCTGCCGGCCGCCTCTCCCAGCTCCACGCCCGCTGCCCCCTTCCCGGCTCCCCCGCACGACGCCCACGCTCCCCCCTCGGGCCTCCATGGCGCCTCCATCCTCTCCCCTCTCCTGCGGTGACCAGACTGCCCTGGACACTCAGAGGCAAAGGCCCCACTGGTCACGAGAGAGAGAGGGACAGAGGGACAGAGGGACAGAGGGACAGGGAGACGGGGCGACAGAGGCCTGGGGTGGGTAGCGGGCGGGAAGGCTGTCCCGGACCTGCTGACCCCGGGGGAAGAGCCTGGAGCCCGAGGCGCCCGGGAGCAGCTGAAAGGCCCGTCGGAGAAGCCGCCCTCGTGCTGACCGCCCGCTCCTGGGCGGCTGCCCGGGGTCACAGAGGCCTCGGGGACCCTGGGGGCCTGGGCTCGGGTCTCTCAGGGACATCTGCTCGGGCCGAGCTGAGGTCGGTGCGTGTCTGGGCGGCTCCCGGGGGCCTGTGCGTCTGTCCCCGGCGTCTGCCCAACCCGTGCTCACTGGCCCGTGTCCCTCCGCCCAGGCCACCGCCAAGCTGTGTGCTCTCGGCGACAAGGGGTCTCGCGCGATGTTTCTTGGCAGCCCGCGCCCGGTTCCCGGTACGTGGTTTCCGTAGCGATGCGTCCCTCCTGGCGGGGTGCACCCGCGTGGAGGGCAGGCCGCCCGAGAGATGGGAGGTCCCCCACGTGGTCTGCAGAGCTCGCAGACCCCGGAGGAAACGGCCACCCCTGGGCCGCGGAGCAGCCTCGAGCCTGAGTCCAGGGCCGGCCAACTACCTGCAGGACGAGCAAGCTGCGGGGCCTCCCGGAGGAGGCGGCCTCAGGCTGCGCTTGAGGGATGACCGGGAGCCGCGTGTGGGGAGAGACGGTGGCGGCGGGCGGGGAGCGGGCAGGCGTGCTGGGGGGACGCCGCAGGGACAGGGCAGGGCCTCGGAGGCACCGGGACGCGGGCAGGGGACCCTTCCTCCAGGTGCGGCCCGGGGCCGCTCGTCCCTCAGCCCGCCCTGCCTGTGCCCGGGGCCTCCGCTCCCACCGCACCCACAGCCGCTCGACCACCCCCGGCGGCAGGTCCTCGCTCTGCTCCGGGTGGTGGAGGTGCCCTTGGGCACACAGTTAAACCACCAAGTTCGTCCACGGGGGACGTCACAGGCGTTTCCATTCCTCGATTTCGGGTCAGCAAACGTCTGTGGAGGTCTCAGGCGGTAGAGGGTGCGGGTGGAGGGTGTGGGTGGAGGGTGCAGTCTCCTCTGACCCCCGTCACCCCCCATCCCGTGCCCCCGCGGTTAGGCAGGGCAGAGCCATGGGGTGCGGTCATGGGTCACGTCCCTGTGCTGAGTCCCCGCGTGTTGCCCTGTGACCCAGGTCGCTGACCTGGGAATGACCCGGAGACATGAGCGATTCACCTGCAGGTCGGGCAGGCGCTGGTCACCCCGACCTGGGGCAGCGTCAGGCCCGCGGTGCTGCTGTGGGCACGTGTGTCACGGGGTCATGTGTGATGATTGGGGCGTGGGTGCCCCCCCATCCTGCCGGACAGTCCGTGAGCGGGACGGCACAGGTGCAGCTCCAAGGTGATCCCAGACGGGGCCGTGGGCAGGTGTGTGCAGGTCGCACCCTGGACCTAGAGGGTCGCGGTGGCTGCTTCCCCCAGCGTCAGGGCTGCTCCCCCCATACCCCCCCGTCAGGGCTGGTCCCTCCACCCCTGCGCCCCCGCCCGTCCTTGTCACTCCAGCCCCCGCCCTGTCCAGCCCCGGCGAGCCCCAGCCTGTGGGAAGTGGTGATGGTCTCTGCTGTGACCCAGATCATGCGGGGCGGGGACCCCACTCCTGACGGCCGGTGAGGAGCACGTGTGGACTTGGCCTGTGCCTCCTCCTCAGGTCCTGGGAGGTCAGGGCCCGGCGTGACCCCCGGAGGGGCCCTGTGTGGCTTCCTGGGGAAGCTGGGCCCGGTCGTCCTCCTGAGGCCTCTGCTGGACGCGGTTCTGAGATGCTTCCTGGGGCGGGGTCCCCCCACCTCAAGGCGCCACGCCCCCGGAGGGCCCTGCGTGGAAGGCCGGCCTCCCCCACACCCGTGACCCTGGCGCCCGGCAAAGCTGAGCCCCGGAAGCAAGTGTGCCGGGTCCCCCCGCCCCGGCTCCCCCCGCCCCGGCTCCCCAAACGTGGGACCGTGACCCCAGACCCCGCCCCTCTGCCCCCAGGGGCCGCGCCCGTGGCCCTCGCCTCTACGTCGCCTGCATGTTTGCCTGTTTCTCGGGTGACAGCCGTCCTGGCCGCAGTCCCGCGTGTCCGCGATGGCCTCGTTCCACGGGAAGCGGTGCCCGCAGCAGCCCGCAGGGACGGACAGATGGCGGGCGCAGACGTGGGCACCTGTGTCGGGGACAGAGAAGGGGACAGACTCCGCAGGCTGGGGCGGGCGGCCAGCAGCGCTGAGTCCCGGGGTCAAACCCGGGCGGCCGCTCGGTGTGGACACCACGGCGCGGGGCCTCAGCCACAAGTTCCGGTTCAGCAGGTCCGGGTCTTGGGACCGACACCGACCTTACGAACCCGGTTTGTGTGGGTTTCCGGCTCCGTTACGGCGAAGGCTCCTAGGCAGCCGGTCACTTGGCGGCTCGGGGGTCAACGGGCCGAGTGGGTGGGGCCTGAAGGTTCCCTGGGGGTCGCGGCCTGAGGCAGTCCCCCCTGTGCCCCCTGTGTGGAGCCAATCCTGAGGGCGGCCCTGCCCTGGGCACAGGCGGTGGGGGTCCCTCCGGCCCGGGGACGGGGCACTGGCTTCCGTGGGGATGCTGCCGGCTGTGCCGTCGGGTCCTGTGTGGTGAGCCCCACGGGCAGGGCTGCAGCGGCTCCGACGTGGGTCCTCCGAGGCGTGGGTGCGGCAGGAGTTGGCCGTGGGCAGGCTGGTCGGGGCGGGCAGCGTCTGTGGGGGGAGCCCAGTGGGCGTGCGTCTGTCCCCAGCCTGCTGTCCCCACCCGAGCCGACCCCATGGCTGTGACAGCCCGGTGCCCGCGTGCCCGACGGCCCCCCCACCCCCTGCTCCCGGAACCCGGCTGTTGGGGTATGCGGGGTCAGGACACTCAGGGGGCCCAGGGCCGCGGCTGTGGGGTCACCTACGGGGTCGGGCAGGAAACGCGGCTCCGAGCCACCGGCAGTGCGTTGTCCTCACCCAGCGGCCTCTTCGTCGTTTCCTTAAAATGACAAAACTGAGGACAGAGCCGGGGGCGCGGGGACCTGGGAGCCCCGCAGAGCAGTCAGGGAGCCGGGGCAGCGAGCGGTGGCCGGCCTGGGGGCTCGAGGCCCGACGTCACAACACGCTGGTGAGCAGCTCCGTCAGCACGTGTCAACGTTCTTCTTCTTTTTTCTAAAGATTTTATTTACTTACTCATGAGAGACCCAGGTGGAGGGAGAAGCAGGCTCCATGCAGGGAGCCCGACGCGGGACTCGATCCCGGGGTCCTGGATGGCGACCTGAGCCGAGGGCACATGCATCACCCCCCGAGCCCCCGGGCGCCCCAAATGTCAGCATCTGCGTCACAGTCTCTCCACAGTATTTTCACACACACACAGGTGAGCAACACACTGACGCCTGTGGGAGAGGTCGGGGCACAAATCCAGAGAAGCTGCCCAGGACCCAGGGGCCGGACGTCCGGTGATGGTGGGGGGGCGAGCGGCCGCGGCAGAGCCGGACACACTGGGTCCCTGCGGGCCTCGTACAGCTGGGGTCGGGCCTGGTGCCAGGGCTGCTAGGGGGGGGGGGGGCGCGCGGCGTCCACAGGGCGGGAAGCTCGAGGCCCGCAGGAGCCCAGGCAGGAGAACAGGAGTCAGACGGGCTGCAGAGAACTGTGCTCCTGGAGGGGGACGCCTGGGTGTCACCTGGGGGGATACATAGGGGTCACCTGAGAGTCACCTGGGGGTCACCTGGAGGGGGATACATGGGGGTCACCTGGAGGGATAGATGGAGGTCACCTGGGAGGATAGATGGGGGTCACCTGGGAGGTTACCTGGAGGGGGAGCTTGGAGGTGGCCTGGAGGGGGATAACTGGGGATCACTTGGAGACTCACCTGTGGGTCACCTGGGGGTCACCTGGAGGGGGATACCTGGGGGTCACCTGGAGAGTCACCTGGGGGTCACCTGGAGGGGGATACCTCGGGGTCGGTGGAGAGCCTGGGGGCTCCTGCAGGGGTCTCCCAGGGGATGAACCGCGTCTCCCCAAGGACGGCTCCGTGCTGCCCACAGAGCTCTGCTCACCCCTCTGGACTGACCTCCCAAGGACGAAGGCAGCCCTGTGCCGACACACGAACTGTCTGGCTCTGGGTGACCGTGTCCTCAGGTGCCACGTCCGACCTGGTCCCCGAGCCGTGGCTCCCCGTGGCTCCTTCCCGCCCGCTCTCGGGCACCGCACTCATCCGTGATCCGACTGCGTTGCTGCAAATTCCATTAGTTCTGGTGCTGAGCTGCAATACGAAGACTTTAAGAAATTAATTTCAAGTTTTTTCCCTTGATTTGTACTTGATTTGCTAAAGCAGTTTTCATTTGAAGATGCTCTCTTCTCATTAAAAGAGCAAAGCCAAAAAAAGAGAAAGGGCTACGTGTGTCTGTGACGGGACTACACCTGCGGCGGGGCGGGCACGCGCGGCGGGCGGGCAGCCAGAGGGGACGGCGGCCGCAGCCCCTGCAGGACCCCGCGGCCCGGCTGCGTGGACGGCAGCCGTACTCAGCGCAGTCACTAGCAGATTCCGCCGACGGCTTTCAGGGGTCCGAGGGCCCCTCCCGTGGGCGCGCGACGAGGCGCAGGGGCTATCGGGTGAGGCAGCGTCCCCTCCGCCAGGGCCCCGGGCTGCGCGGCAGGGGGGGCCTCACTGGGGGCCAGGCCAGCGGCCATCGCGCTGCCCCAGGTGCACCTGTGTGCCGTGTCCAGCGCCACCACCACGTGCCCCCACGTTAGCAAGCGGCCCGGACGGCCAGGGAGCCGGTGGCATGTGGGGGGAGCTCGGGCTCAGCGGCAGCTCCGCAGGGCCAGGAGGGGACGGGGCCCTGTGCCTGCAGCGCCAGCCCCGCGTCACCTCCCCCTCGGTCAGCTGCCCCAGAGGACGGTGGCAGGCGGGGGTGGGAGCGCATCTGTCCCCGAGGTTCCTTCAAAGCCATGGCTGGCTCAGCCAGGGCATCGCTGCAGCGGGGGTGGGGCTAACCCTAACTCCCACCCTAACCCCAACCCCAACCTTAACCCTAACACCTCCCCGAAGGGAGGACGCTGTGCCAGAGGCACCCCCGTGAGTCCCCGACCCACACCCTGCCGTGGGCAGCACCGAGACAAGGCCCCAAAGGGGGAAGGGGCCGTGGTCCTGGAAGCGCTTCCGCTAGGTCCGCGGGGGGCAGGGCTGCGGGCGGCATGTGGTGGGGACGGCAGGTGGGGACGGCAGATGCGTCCGGAGCCGAGCCGGGCAGACCACGGGGCCGCGACGCATCTTTTCAGAAAATACGTCCCACTCGAGGCTGGCTGACGGCCACTTTGTCCTGGGGGTTTTCTTTCTCTGAGTTTTTATTTATTTTATTTATTATTTATTTATTTTTATTTATTTTTTTAAAAAGATTTATTTACTTATGAGAGAGAGAGACAGAGACAGAGAGAGGCAGAGACACAGGCAGAGGGAGAAGCAGGCTCCACGCAGGGAGCCCGACGCGGGACTCGATCCCAGGACTCCAGGATCAGGCCCTGAGCCAATGGCTGAGCCCCCCGGGGATCCCCTTTCTCTGAGTTTTTACCCGAGACGCGTTCCTCGGAGTGGCCCAGACACTCCGGGTCGTGGGCGCCCGGTGGCCCCTCCCGCGTGCGGTGAGGGCGGCTGCTGCTCGCGGGCCCGGCGCCCGGCTGGGAGTGAAGAAACCCCACACCCCCGCCCCCGTGAGTGGGCCCAGGCCTAACCCTGAGGCAGCCCATCCAGGCGCCTCCCATGAATTCAAGCAACAAAAACATTCTGTTTTTCCGAGATAAGAAAACTATCCCCCCCTCACCCTGACTGGAAAAGTCCCTGAACGTGGGTCGTGTTGACCTTCAAAGAAATCAATCACGTCATAACCCAAATGCTATGCGACTCCCGCGGTTTTTTGCCTTTAAAAGATGCCGGTAATTGCCAGTCGGGCTCTGCCACCTCGGAGGCGGGGGCCGTTTGCGCAAACGTCCAATAAACCCTCTTGCTTGTTGCATCTGCCTGTCTGGGGTCTGAGTCTCTGGGGCGTCCACCGGGACACGTTGGCCCCCGTGAGCCAGGGTCCAACAGGAGGGCGAGGTCACAGGCAGGCGACCTGGAGCCACGGGGAGGCGGCTGTGGCGGGGATGGGCAGTGACGGGGGCGCCCTGCACCCTGGCGTCCGGGTGTCGTGCTCACGACGGCAGCACCGAGGACCAGCAGAGCGGTGGCTGCTTGGGGTCGCTCCAGGAGTCCTGGGGCCCAACCTCGGGCCGTGTCAGGGTGAGGGCAGGACCCGCTGCCCCAGGTGCCCGCGGAGGCAGAAATGTCTCGTGAGTAAATCGGAGAACATCCCAAGGCAGGAAAATCTGTGTTGCTCACTACAAAGGGCTGAGGAGTCCCGGCGAGGCGCGTCATCCCTACGCGTCTGAGCTGGGTCAGGGGGGCGGTGTGCCCCCAGCCTCGGAGCAGCCCGGCCGCCGGCACAGGCAGGGGGCAGGGTGAGGGGGCAGGGGGCAGGGGCTGGGGGCAGGAGCAGGGGGCACAGGCAGGGGGAGGGGGCAGGGACAAGGGGCAGGGACAGGGGGCAGGGGCAGGGGCACGGGCAGCCGTCCAGTGTCACAGCCTTGAGGGTGGACGTGGCCCCAGGCTGCCGCGGGCCAGGGAGGGACCCCGCTGAGCGTAGCACCTGCAGCCCCGTCCGTCTCGGGGTCCCGCGTCTCAGGAGGTGCCGGGCGGCAGCTGCCCCGAGGGTCTGGAGGCCAGTGGAGGCCTGGGGCCGTGAGGGCCTCAGAGGACCCGGCGTCTGCAGAGGACATTGGTCCCCACGGCAGGGACGTCCAGAGGCAGGGCTGGAGGCCCTGCTGGAAGCCCGGCTGGCGTCCACGCGTGTCCACCCTGTCCCCAAGGCCTCAGTCCAGCAGCCGTGGGCGTCTTTGCTTCCTTGACCCCAGTGGTGGGCCAAGGACACGACCACGCGGCTCCTGCAGCTCCAGCCCCGGGGACGACTGATTAATCACAATATGCAAATGGCTCATTAAAAAAAATCCATCACCCGGGACGGTTAGATTCATTATTCAGGGCCGAGGTGTGCACAGAATTCCTGATGACCCCGCGAGCCAGGGCCCAGCGCGGTCGGTGGAGACGAAACGACCTGCGGGGTGGGGGGACACTGCTGCGCCCTGCCCGGCTCCCTGCCCCACGTCTCCCCAGATCACCAGGACCCAGGGCCCGAGCAGGGGGGTGGGGGGCTGGTCAGCGGGTCCAGGAGGAAATGGGGTGGGCGAGAGGCCGGCGCTGTCAGCTGGCCTGTGCAGGAAGGAAACGGGGTTCTGGCGTCTGCGCTGCCCCCCAGCCCGCCCCCAGGACCAACCCCCGGGCCCCTGGCTGCCTCTGCTCCCCCCGCCCCCTGCAATCCCTGCTGGGAGCACCGAGTCCCCTGTGACCTGCCCCCTGGGCTCCGTCCCGCAGGGACACTTGGAAGCTCCCGTCCGCGGCCGCACCCAGAGACCAGAGCGTGGGCCTGTGAGGGAAGCGGCGCTGCGCGTCCCCGTGAGAGGAGCCACATGGGTCCCCAGGTCCCCGCGCCGTCCTGGCTTCATTCCCGGGCCAGCTGGGGCCTCCTGATGGGCGGGAGGCGGGGGTGGCCGCCCTAGGGTCAGAGGGGCGCGGGCGGGGGGGCAGGGCAACAGCTTCTCCTTGGACCCGGCAGGAGGGCAGGGGGGCAGGAGCAGCCCCTCCCCGCACCCCCTCCTCCCGGGCGGGAGGGTCAGCTGGCCCCGGAGGGGCTCGGCAGGCGGGCTTCGGGCCTGGCTCGGCTCCAGGCTCCAGGGCCACAGGTCATAGCTTCTTGCGTGGGCTCCCTGGGGTGGTCCTAGCAGATGGCCGTACACGGGGCCCGTGGCCCGAAATCGAGGTGTTGGCAGGGCTGCGCCCCCCGCAGGCTCTGGGGGTCGGAGCGGCTTTCCCCGACCTCCCTGCGTGACCCCATCTCTCCCCTCCCGTCCCGTGTCAGGACCATTGCCAGTGGACGTGGGTCCGTCTGGACCACCCGGGGCGGTCACCTGTCGAGGTCTTCAGCTGGTGTCTGTGAAAGACCATCTTCCGGAGGCGGCCACACGCACAGGTGTCGGGCGTTCAGACGCAGGAGACCCTTCAGCCCGGGGACCCGCAGCCCAGGGCACAGGGGCGAGGGCTCGGCAGCGTGGCTGCGTGGGCGGGAGCTCAAGGGCCCCGGGGACCCCTGCTGGGGGCCAGCGTCACCTGCCGCTGAGGGGCCGTTACCTGGGCTCTGAGAGCTGAGCCGAGGTGCAGGGGCGCAGGGACCGAGCTTTGTCACCCTCCTCTCGGGCTCCGGGCCGCGGGAGAGCGGGTGGTCCGGGGGGCCTGGAGCGGGCGGCGGAGTCCTCGGAGCCCGAACCCCGAGATCCAGGCTTTCAGGCCTTACTTTTGCGCCCGAGGCCGGCGCGATCCCGCGCTGGCAGGTGCGCGGAGCTGGGGCTCGGCTCACCGCCCCCGGGCAGGGTTCCTGGGCCCCCTTGCGCACCCGCGTCGCGAAGGCCTTTCCCCGCTCCCTCCGGCCAAGGCCGCCTGCGGGGGTCACGGAGCGCCCGGCACACGGAGGCCTCAAATCCGGGGCCCAATCAGCTGGGACGCACCGGGAGGCCCTTCGTCAGGCGGCCCGGCTCCGGCACCCGTCACCCCGGAGGACAGGAAGGACGTCCGACAAGACAGCAAGACGACCTTGGCATCCGCCCCACAGGGCTTCTGTGACCCGCCCGTGGACGGGGAGGGTGGTGACGCGGGCACGGCCACACGTGGGCGCTCGCTGGCTCTCCGCGGCGCGCCAGGCCTAGTCCCGGGGGTCCCTCTGTCAGGGGCGCCTTGGCTGAGCCTGTTCGTGCAGACCCGGGCGGGGGGGGGGGGGGACCCGCGTCCTAGGTCCTCACGACAACCAGGGAGCCGGGAAGGCCTTCCCTCAGCTCGGAAACACGAGGACGCCTGGGGGCGCTCCTGCCTCCCGAGTTCGGGTTCAGTATTTCTGCCATAATTGTCAGTATTTCTGCCATAATTGTCTCGTTCAACGACTTCACTATTTATTTAGAGTTTTTTTTGGACCTGAAATTTTATTTTTCTTGAGAGAAAGAAAACGCTCCCAAGTGTTTTCTACTTACTGTCCCAACCTGGGAGCGGGCCACGTGGATTGAAGTGTATGACGGAGCATCAGGGTTTAGGCTCACTATGATTTTATATTTTTTAATTTTTATTTTTTAAAACATTTATTTATTCATGAGAGACACACAGAGAGAGACAGGGACACAGGCAGAGGGAGAAGCAGGCTCCCTGCAGGGATCCTGATGCGGGACTCGATCCCGGGACCCCGGGATCACACCCCAAGCCGAAGGCAGATGCTCAACCCCTGAGCCCCCCGGGTGTCCCAACTCACTATGACTTTAAACGTTACGTGCTGACCGAAATGGAAAGTTCATCATGAAGGGTTTCCCTAAAAATACTCCAGAACTGCATTTACTTGGGACGAGATTCATTAAACATGTATTAGGTTTTATGAAACGCTGCGTTCTGAGCTCTCACTTCGGGTAAAGGATCCTCCTCCCTCATCCGCATGTATTTTAAACATTAACGTGTTTCTTAAAATGATGTTTTCTCTACAAAACAAAACTGTGTGTAGCCTTTTAAACATCCGTATCCTATATAATCCTTAAAACTTCCTTCTCGGATGCTCAGCCTGGCGCTTTCCCTGCAAACACGATGGTTTGTGGAGGCAACAGCTTCATTTCGATGCGCGGGGGCCCCTAGTGCCCGGCAGCTGTGACGTCGCGTCTCTCGCAGAATCATCATCTCTTTTGGGCTAAAACACAGCCGCTGGGAAGGGGGGGCAGGTGCCACGGGTCACTTCTGTTCACGGAGGAAAGGGGTCCCCCCCACCCCCCGGCCAGAGCAGCACAGAGGGTGGAGTCTGCCTGCGTCAGTCTTGGGGGGGCGGGGGGTGGAGGAGCCGAAACCAGATGCCGTCCTCCCAGGCTGAGGCCTCGGCACTGCGGTCTGACCCCACTCTGACCCCCGCTGTGACCCTGCTGTGACCCCGCTGTGACCCCGCTGTGACCCCACTCTGTCTCCTGCTGTGACCCCGCTGACCCACTCTGAACCCCTCTGTGACCCTGCTGTGACCCCACTTTGACCTGCTGTGACCCTGCTGACCCCACTCTGACCCCGCTGTGACCCCACTGTGACCCCTGCTCTGATCCCCACTCTGACCCCTGCTGTGACCCTGTTCTGACCCCCGCTGTGACCCCAATATGACCCCCACTCTGACCCATGCTGTGACCCCCGCTGACCCTAGTCTGACCCCCTCTGTGACACCAAGGACAGGAGCGGTCGTCACCTGGAGGCGCAGCTGCGGGGCCCTGAACACAGGTTTGTGTGGAGACAGGCCTGATGGTGCCCTGTCCTGCTTGGGGGCCCCGGGGGGCAGGGTCGTGGGGCTGCGACCTGGGCTGATGCAGCCCCGCCCACAAGGACCCCACGCTCTGCTGTTGCTGTCCCGAAATTCTCAGCACTTTTTCAACAAGGACCCTACGTGTCCAACTTGTACCGGACCTTGAAAACCAGGTGTCCAGCCCTACGTGTGGCCTTGGGGCCTGTCCTCCAGCCATAAGGGCAGGCGGTGAAGGGACACGGGGGGCGTCCTGCATACTCAATGGGGCTCCTCCCGGGGGCCGGCCACCCTGCCAGCCCTGTCACTGCCCGAGGAATGTGGGCTGCAGTGGGCGTGAGGATGCTCGGAGCCCCCCACCCTGCCAGGCACCCGGGCCATGGTCCTGTCTTCCCTGGGGCAGCCCCTGCGTGGGTCAGCGGGGAGGGCGGGTGACCCCGCGCCCTGGATGCCCTCACAGTCCAAATGCCGGGAGGGAGGTGGCTGGCGTCCTGGTGCCGCGTGGTCAGGGCCTCGTGGGTATCAGGTGGGGGCCTCGGGACTCCTCTGCGAGGTCCGGGGACGTGGACTCCGGGGGCGTGTGTGTCGGAGCAGGTGCACGCGTGTCAGCCCGGCCTCTGTAGGGCTGAGCGTGTCCTCACCCTCGCCCCCGCCGCCCGCACTGGAAGATGTCCGGTTGCCACGGCTACTTTCACGCACAAGTCGCGCAGGCCCAGTTGTCAAAAACGGTCCCTACGTCTAGGCTGTTCAACTCCATTAGCCACGGAGAATTGTCAGCGTGACCCAACACGTGTGTTGCATCGGCGCGTTTTAACGGGAGGTTCCTTCGTGTTTGCTCCAAGGCAAAAACGATTCTTTAGAAACCTCCCTTAAAAGTACTTTGGGAGGAACGAGCATCTGGAGAAAACCACGCGCGCAAGGGCAACACGGGATCTGAAACCCAGGCGGCGCCGGGCTCTTGAGTGCTTGGTGACACGTCAGCATCCCCGGGGACAAACGTTAATAGGAAAACAATTTCTCGGGCGATTGAAACAGAACCAACGCTCACAGACATGTCGGTTCTGGAAGGAGGAACGGCCTCCGGCTCGACGTGCTGCTCAGCTGCTCCGCGGCGGCCCGAGGCGGGAGGCTCCCGGGTGAACCGCCCACCGCGTGGAACCCTCTGAACCAGCCGATCGGGGAGGGCCTCTCCGGGCCGTGGGCATCTCGGGGGAGACGATTCTCCCGCTGACTCAGCCTGGATTCGCGGGGAGGCCAGCCCGGACCCGGGGCAGGCGGGGGGCTCCGGGGTTGGCGGCCGCGCTCTCTGCGGGGCTGCCCTTCCTTCCGCGGCTTGGCGAGGCCACGCTCACGGGCTTCTCTGAACTGGGGCTGGTGGCCCAGGTCCCCGCCTGTGACCAGGGCGCGAGCATCCGCTGCGGACGGCTCTGCGGCCCGGGACAAACTGCGCCTGGCCCGAGGCTGGGGGGGCAGGGGTGTCACGGGGTCTGTCCCCAGACCAGAGCTGCCGGCCATTCTCGCCCCAGGGTGGACGGCAAAAGGCAGGGGCGCTGCGAGCTCCCATAATTTGTTATCAGGCTGTTTAAAAAAGAAAATTAAGACCCGCCTGGTTGAGCGAGCTGCACACTTGGCCGCCCCCGCGTGCCCTCTGGGCCGTCCCGCTGTCCCGCGGGCACTCACCTAGACGCTGCACTGCCAGCAGCTGCCGAGCGCCTTTGCGAGAGGACCTCACGGCCCCGACGGCCAAGGAAGGCCTGACCCCGGCACGAGCAGAGGAAACCCCGTTTCTGGTGGCCACTCCGCCCCCACGGGGCCAGGCTGCGGGCGTCAGAGCTGCGGATGCACAGACCCCGAGAGCAAGGTTTGGGGTGGAGAGTCTGCTCCGGGCAGAGCACGGACCCCAGAAGTAAAAGAACAAGGACTCTTCGGACACCGGCAAAGCCGTCCCCCCATACGGAGCGAACAGACCAGAGCAGCCAGGCTGGGAAAAGAAGAGTGTGAGGCTCCCACGGCCCGCTTCGAGCTAGTCCCACGCACCGGCCATCGCGGCCTGTGGCTCTGGCGTGAGGACGGACACGTGGATCGGGGCCGCGAGCGGGGGCCGGACATCAGCCCTCACACCTTGGGCAGAGGCACAGAAGCATTCCAAGGGGGGAGAGGACCTGAGGCCACGACCGCTGGACGTCCACGTGCAAGAAGAGGAACTTGCATGGAAACGAGAACTGGATCAAAATGAGTCAAAGACCTAAATGAACAAACGGAAATTAAAAAACTCTTAAAGCAGAGGAGTAGGACTTCCTGAGCTCGGCTCAGGCAGGGATTCCTTAGAGGGACACGCAAAGGACAAGCAAATGAAGAACCAGTCAAATGGACCTAAAAAGGCATCATTGAAAGAGGCAAAGACAAGCGACAGCCTGGAAGGCGCACTCGCCAGCCGCGCGTCTGTCAGGGACTCGCAAGCGGCGTACAGGAGCCCCTACCGCCCCATGACGCAGCACAGAACCCAGTAAAGTGGACAAACCCTTGAGGGGAGACGTCATCAAAGGAGACGCAGGAATGGCCAGCGAGTGCAAGACGCCACCCGGCCTTGGCCCCCGGGGGGTCCAGGAGTGACCCCGCTGGTCCTCGGTGGCCGCTCAGCACAGTTTTGCTGGGTGCTTCGCGGCAAACACTCACTTGGAAACACCCCGCACCCCGAGGGCGCTGGGGCTCTGAGGCCGGCCCTCCCGTCCTGCAGACTCACCCGAGCCCCGGCCGTGGCGCGTCACCACTCCGCGGCTTCCCACCAAGTGGCGGCATTTACCTACAGTCAGACACAGAGACAGAGACGGAGAGACAGAGGTGGGCAGAGACACAGAGACAGGGACGCGGATGCCCGCCCCGTGCTGGCCCACAGTGTCCCTCACGTTCCGTCCTCATCACCGAGACCCCAGAGACGACGCCGGCCCCGGATGGTGGGTCTGTGGAAAGGCCTGAGGTCCCGTCACCAGCGCCTGGCTCCCCTGGTTAGTGGACGCCTGGAGACAAGGGCGCAGAGCTTCCCCCGGCTACTGGCCCCTGAGGGCGGTTCCCCCGAGGTGCCCCTGGCGTGTGAGGGGGGCGGGGACAGGGTGTGCCCACCCCACATCCCCCTGTAGGGCCCCCCCACCCTGTCCTGTGGACCCTCGGTGCCTGGGCCTGTGCGTGCATCCAGAGCGGGCAGGTGCCTCTGCGGGCGGCAGCCTGGGGGCAGCCAGGGCCCGGGAGGGGGTCAGAGGGGTGGGACGGGGTGGGTTGGGGGTGAGGGGGTGAGGGGGTGGGGGGGTGGGAGGGATTGGGAGGGACGTGAGGGGGGTGGGTGGGTGGGCAAGGGTGGCGTCTCTGGGGCCAGGAGCAGGTGCTGGGAGCACATACGGGGGCGCCCGCATTAAGGCCGCACCTGCCCCTGGGTTGCTCGCCCTGAGGCGCTAACTGGACATGAACTTTACCCCAATTGAAGCAGTGAAGCCGCTGTTCTTTCTTGGGGTCCCTGTCCTGCGCCCTCGGTGCCCCTCCACATCCTGGATGCTCGGGAGGGCCGCGGCCTCTTTGGCGCCACTGCCCCGGCCTGGGGACAACCAGGGACAGAGTCCTTAGCGGCGGGACTTCTCTGTGCTCTCGACACCTGTCCCCGCACGTTCTGTGCTGTCTCTGCGAAGCCCCCGGACGCACACTCCACGTGCACCTCGGGTCGGGTTCTGGGAGACTCCCTGCTCCCCGAACGGCCTCCTGTCTCTTGCAGCTCGGCCAGGCCCCCCGCCCCGGGGCCACCAAGTCCGGTCTGGCCGAAGGTCACAAACCCAGGGCCCCTGGGTCTCCCTCCAAGTCTTGTGGGTGCCCCCTCCTGCCGGGGCAGCTCCGGGCGACCTGCCGTGTGCTGAGCGTCTGGCCCCGGGGTGGGGTTGCCGCTGGGCCACTGCTGGGTCACGTGGTCCCTCCGCCCTCACCGCAGCCACCCGACCTCCCAGGGCGAAGCCCTTCCAGGCAGGGTGACACGAGCCCCCGCAAGGCCTCCAGACATCGTGTCCTGATGCTGCGAAGTCTTGGGGAGATCCCCCAGGGGCTGCTCCTGCTCGGTACCATGCGTCTCCGCGTCTCTTCAAGCCCTCGAAGCATCGGCGCCTTGTGCCTGCGACGTGCGGGAGGCGCAGGGGTCCAAGGGGCCTGCGCTCGGGGGCCGCGGGGCGTCCACCTGCCGCCCAGAGTCTCCTGGGACACGCAGTGCTGCGGAGGCCGCCCTGGGGTCCCCTGGGCTCGCGGCGCCGTCAGCTCCAGGCGTTGGCCCCAGGCTGGAGGTGGACGCTGGGTGGACGCCGGGCCGGGGCTGCCGCGTGTCCCCTGCCCCTTTGCTGCCTATGGGTTGGGGCCGTGACTCCAGGGCCGCGGACGGAGTGTTGCGGGCGGCTCGGTCCTGAAGCTCCTCTGCCCCACACGGGGCTCCCCGAGGCCCTCCCGCCCAGCCCCTTGCCTCCCAATCAGCACGGGAGGTTCTCGCGCCCAGAGGCCCCTGCATGGGGCGTGACACGGCAGCGGTGGTAGCGTCACCCCGGCTGCTGGCCCCGAGCTGGCGTGAGGCCTCCGTCCGAGATGCCCCTGGGAGGCTGGGTGCCACGCCGGCCACCTGTGCCCACGTCCACCCTCACCCGGGAGGCCGGGACCCGGTGCAGGCAGGAGGCTCGGTCCCCCGGGGCTTCCCCTGCCTCCAGGGGCCCCTCGCAGGGACACGGTGGGAACCCCGCCAGCTCCGAGCTCCGGCCCCTGTGCCTCACGCCAGCGGGCAGGGCCGGGCACCCCAGTCGCAGGGCAGCTCCTGGTCCCCAGCTCTTGGGAGGCGCCTGCTGCCGGGCAGGGAGGATGGGTCTGGCCTGAGCGGCCCCGGGCGCCCCTTCACCCTGCTGCCCTCTGTCGTGACGCGGGCAGTCCAGAGGGGCACAGGGCTGAGGGGCTGGGGCGCCCAGGTCAGGGTTCGCCCCCCAGGTCAGCCCAGGTACATCGGCTGCTCAACGTTTGTTCCCCCCGAGGGTTGTGCATCAAAGCCCAACACCCCAGAGGTGGTATTGGGAGGGGTTTAGGGCGGGAAGGTGGGGCCCTGGCCGGTGCCTCTGCCCGCATGACCCCAGAGACCCCGTGAGCCCGCAGTGTGCGCACGGCCGTCCGGGGACTGAGGGGCTCTCAGCGAATCTGCGGGACCCTGATCGCGGCCTCCGGCCTCCAGAACCGTGAGCATCGTGCTTGCTGTTGGTGAGGCCCCGGATGGGCAGCGGGCGCGGGAGGCAGTGCTGGGCCCCGGGGAGGCCTGGGGGAGCAGGGAGGGTGGGCGGGCGTGAGGACAGGCCTGGGGGGTCAGGCCCGGCGAGGAGCAGGTCGCAGGGCAGAGCCAGGAGCTGGGGCTGGGGGCTCCGTGCTCTGGTCCCACGGGGGCCGAGTCTGTGCTCTGCGGACCTGTGGGGGGGCCGGGCCGGTGGGGGCCGTGGGGCCTCACCCGGAGGACGTGCTGTCAGAGCGTGGGCCGGGGCTTCTGCGTGGGGCTGGTGCACTCCCCGCGTCAGGAGCCACGGCTGCCGTCTGTACCGACGCCCCGACGGACAGCAGGTGCCCCGGGAGCCCCGCATGCTCCAGACGCAGGGTGTCTGCACGCGGCACCTGGCAGAGAAATGAGGCCAGTGCCCCGCGTCTGCGGCCTCGAGCCCAGGCCCACGGCACCAGCCACGGCCTGGTGGCTTGTGGCTCAGGTCGTGTCAGGATCCTGGGGTGCAGCCTGACCCCAGTGGGGCGCCCTCGCCCTCACCCTCGCCCTCTGCTCTGCTCGTGCTCCTTCTCTTGGTCTCTCAAATAAACAAACAAAATCTTTAAAAAAATCTGATCCCAGCACTTTGCTTGGGGACAAGCACCTCAGACCTTCCAACCTCCCGGTGTGGGAACCACAACGCGTCCTGAGGAGCCGCCTGCCCTGGTGCTGCAGCGTCCCGGGACCCAGCGGACGGGGCGGGAGCCAGTGGACAGTGAGGGGACAGCGCCCCACGGTCCCAGGTAAACCGCCCTCACGCACCCGTGCTCCGTCCACACTCGGTCCGCGCGCTGGCGTTCCCGCAGGCGGTGCTCCCCGAGCCTGGATGTGGTGCCCACGCCTGCCGCCCCCTGCGGTGCCGGCCTCGACCCCGTGTCACACTGTGGGAACCGAGGCGCAGGGACAGGCCGCGCCCGAAGGTCGCGCGGCTCAGAGGCGGCGTGCGGGGCACTCGCGGGCCTGCACCCCCACACGTGTGCGCACATGCACCTTGTCCCTTCACGACCGCAGACCGTGTCGAGCAGGACTCGAGCCCGCCCAGCGGAGCAGAGTGCGAGCCGGAAGCAGGACCGGGAAAGGCGGCCACTTGCCTCCTCGACGGCCTCGTCGCTCCTTTCGGAAGCAGCCGACTCGCCCCTGCGCCGAGAGCACGTTCCCTCCCCGGGGCCACGGCGATCGCCTGTGAGGAGTCGTGGCGAGGAATTCTCAAAATCCTGCGCACTCTCCACGTCCGTCCCGCGCTGAGAAGACAAGGTCACACAGGCCACGCGAAGGTGCAAAGCCGGTCACTCAACATGCGTCTTCAGAACCGTAGGTGTTGGTGTCGGTCTGTGGACCGAGCTCCCTGTCGGCACCGATGGGCTCTCGGGACCTCGGCGGGGGACCGAAGGCCGTGCACCCGGGGGTGTGTGACGGCGGCGACGGCTGCCCGGGGTCCTCACAGAACGCAGAGGAGCGGGCCCACCTCGCCCCACACACCCCAGTGCTGCAGCCCAGCGCCCGGGCACGGGGTCACTGGTGGGACCCCCAATCTCAGGAAGCCCCAGGAGCTTCTGCGTGACCACCAAGTCTATTTTTAGAAGTTTACCACGGAACTGCTGGAAGAGGAGAGGAAACGCTTTGAGCATCTGCACAGACGAAGCGTAAGGGGTCCAGCCGGCCTGCAGCGTCGTCATAATGTGAAAATCCACCCGGCAGCGGGGGGCACAAGCTCCATTAGCGTCACTTACAGCAGGTGCCCGCGAGGGCACACCTCGCCCTGCCCACTGTGATAACGAGGCCTCTGCTCTGAATCTATCCTGAACCCCGATAACAGGAGCCTGTGCACCCCGGGGAGTCACAGCTCTGACGTCCGTCCTGTGGTCTCCGGGTCTGCTCCGATGAGCGCGGCCTTGTGGGCAACTCCCCTGCTGTGGTCTCGGCTTAGGCCTCCAGCAGTGGGCCCTCCGTGGTCCGGGCACAGGGCGGCTTGGGCTGGGCGGCACGGCGCGTCCACGGCCCCTGCCCGGCTCTGCTGGTGGCGTCCGTGGGGGCCGCCCCCACCACTTGCCTCACACACCCAGGTGCTCGGACGCCTTCCCAGAGCGGAGCAGGGGCCCCGGGAGGCGCTGGCCTCAGGGACGGGGCTGGCGGGTCGGCCCCGGGGGAGGCGGTGGTGTCCACGGGGCCCCTGCGCGGGCGTGCAGCCGGCCTCCGACCCGCGGGGGGGTTTGGGTTTGGTAGCAGCTGCCCTGGTTTGCGTGGACCCCGGGCCTGTGTGCCGCCCCCCACCCCCACCTCCTCATTCAGCCCGACCTGCGGCAGCACCAGGTGCAGACGCGATGCTCACAGCACGTCCAGGGCTGCGGACGTGGAAAAACCACGGTCCTCCCGTCCAGAAGCTGCTTGTGGCTCAGGACTCTGCGGAGGCCAGAGAGCAGCCGGGCGGAGGCACGCGGGGCCCGGTGAGCCCGGAGCTGGGCCTGCTCTGGGAGGCAGCCTGGCCCCCAGTCCAGCGGGGAGACTCCCGTGGGGGGCGGTCTGGTGGCAGGAAGGCCGGAGCGTGCGCCCAGGGCAGCATCCCCAGGGGGTGCCCGCTGCCCGGGGGAGAGAGCCCACCTCCTCTGGCCCTCTGGGTGACGTCTACGGGCTTCGGGGGGTTGAAACACCAACACTTCTGACACCAGTGGTGGAGAATTGGGTGTAATTAGATAAAGATGCTTCTGAAAATGTGTGTATTCGGCCGACGACGCAATCTGGGCAGGGTGCCATCTGCCCCGTCTGCCTCGGGGACACGTGTCGGAGTGGCCGGGCCACAAAACAGGTCACCAGAAGCCGGGGGCTTAGGCGGCACACTTGTCATCTCGGAGGTGTGAGGCCGAGGTGTCGGAGGCCTGTGCTCCCCCAGGGGCCCCGAGGACCCCTTCCAGCCGCTGCCTGGGCCCTGAGCACTGCTCCTCCGCCCCGTCCCCAGCCCCCCTCTGCCTCTGCCGGGGATGCTCGTCGGGGACTCGGGGCTCACCTAATTCCTGAAGTCAATCACACTTCACAGAACTTTTGCCGAACAAGGTCACCTTCACGGGGACCCGCTAAGGGTGAGGACCTGGACAGGTCTTTGGGAGATGCCGTCTAACCCACTACAAGGCGCCTTAACTATAATCTGCCGGGACGGAGCAAGGAAGACCTCAGACTTGGTGAGACATCACGGCGAGACTCTGGTTTCCAGCTCTGGCCTCCTGCCTCGCCCACGCGTGACGCAGAGCCTACACAGCAGGTGCCGTCAGGGCACACAGGCCCGCCGGTGGGTCCCGGGGGTGGAGTGAGGCCCCTGCGGAGGCCTGGCATGGTGTCCCTCATGCAGCGCGGCCGACAAAGTGACAGCCCCCCCGGGGGAGCTTGACTGGTCTCAGCAGGGAACGTGGTGCAGAGTCACGGAAGTTCAATCGGCCAGACAGAGGATTCGAACTCGGGAGCCAGGCTGCTTTACTGCAGGGCTGTGGAGACACCTCCGGAGCGAGGAGCTGGTTAACAGCACACAGGAATGAGAGGAAATCTGTGGCTACGGCTCAGCCCACGGCCACCGGGGGAGGCTGGGCCTGCTCAGCGCTGAGCCCTGCTCCTCGGGCAGTGGGAGGGGGCCACACGGCGGTCCACACTCCCCCACCCGAGTCCACCGGGCCCCTGGCCCCACAGTGCAGGAAGCCCGCAGTGGGCAGGCCAGCGGCAGGAACGGGAGGGTGCCCACCGGACTGTGGCCGCTACACCCACAGGGTCCCCTTGCCGCCGCAGACCTGCAACCTCAGAGGTGCCCCTTGTCCTTTGCAAACCAGCCTGCGCTGGCCACCTGCAAAAGAATGAAGCTGCGCTCTGGCGCCACAAACATTAACTCAAAATGGATCAAGGACCCTAAATTCAAGAGCTCAACCTCTTGGAAGAAAACACGGGACAAAAGCTTCACGACACTGGGTGTGACAGTGATTTCTTGGATATGATGTAAAAGGCACCGGCGGCAAAAGAGAGTAATAGATACATCTGACGTCATGAAAAATAATTTAAGCTTGTGCCTCAAAAGACAATATCCATGGAGTAAATAGGCAACCCACGGGATGGGAGGACGTGTTTGCAAACCATGTACCCGGTGAGAGATTACTATCCAGAATGTACAGCAAATCCCTAAAATTTAACATCAATAAAAAAACCCGATGAGGGCAGCACGGGTGGCTCAGCGGTTTAGCACCTGCCTTTGGCCCAGGGCATGACCCTGGGGTCCCGGGATCAAGTCCTGCATCGGGCTCCCTGCATGGAGCCTGCTTCTCCCTCTGCCTGTGTCTCTGGGTCTCTCTGTGTCTCTCATGAATAAATAAATAAAATATTTTTAAAAAAACAATGAAAATACAAGCAAAGGACTTGAACAGACATCTGTCCAAAGAAGAGGTACAGATGGTCCCATAAGGTGACACCACTAGTCACCAGGGAAATGCGGATCCAAACCACAATGAGACGCCACCTCACACCCATGGGGACAGCCACTTCCAAGAAAGCTAGAAAATACCAAGTGTGGGGAGGATGTGGAGAGATGGCGGGAACGTTAACATGGGGCAGTCACCGTGGAAGCAGAATTGCCCCGTGGTCCAAGAATCCCACCTCTGGGCGTGCACCTGAAATAATCGACAGCATGATTCAGAGAGGTACCTAGGCGCGCGTCACCGACTACAGGAGCTGCACCATGGAAGCAAAACAAACGTCCACTCATAGATTAATGGATAAGCAAAATGTGGTGCATCATACACGCCATGGAGCATTATTCAGCCTCGAAAAGGACATTATTTCTGCAAAACACCGACACACCACGAGGACACTGCTCAGTGAGATAATCCAAGCGCAGGTAGGAGAGTATCATGTGGTTGCACTTCTAGGAGGTACTTAGAATTATGCAGACACGATGGAGAAAGGGGGGCCCCGGGGGCTGGAGACAGGAGAATTGAGGGTTTGCTGGGTGCAGAGTCTCATTTTTACAAGATGAAAGGTGTTTTGGAGAAGACCGGTCTGTGCTGGTTGCACAACACCACGCATGTGTTTAGTTAGTATCACCGAGTCATACATTCAAAAACCATTAAGATGGTAATTTTATGCTGCGTGTTATTATAGCACAGAATAAAACAGTGTGTGTGGGGGAAATCCAAACACCTAGTAAGACACTTGAAATGGGTTTTCCATAAACGACATACACATTCTTTTAAAAAGATGGTTAGAGAACAAATGACACCCATAAATCCTACCTCTCAGTAATTATATTAAATGTAAATGGGTTAAACACATACTCAAAAGGCAGAGATCAATGAAATGGGATTTTTAAAAAAGTTTTTATTTATTTATTCATGAGAAAGAGAGAGACAGAGACAGAGACACAGGCAGAGGGAGGAGCAGGCTCCATGCAGGGAGCCCGACGTGGGACTCAATCCTGGGACCCCAGGATCACACCCTGGGCTGAAGGCGGTGCTAAACTGCTGAGCCACCCAGGCTGTCCGAAATGGGCTTTTTAAAAGTGCTCCAACATTTTCTGCAAAAGACAAAGTTCAGATTCAAAGATGGGAATAGATTGAGAGTAGGAGGCATGGGAATGGACATACCTGCAAACGGTGACCTGGAGTGGCTACGCTAACGTTAGACGACATAGATCTTTAAATTTTTAAAAAAAGATTTTATTTATTTATTCATGAGACACAGAGACACACAGAGAGAGAGAAGCAGATGCTTAACCACTGAGCTGCCCAGGGATCCCCAAGAGGTGACCTAGGTCTTGAGACAAATTTGTTACTAGAGATAAAGGACACGTTCAGATGACAAGAGCCTCAATCCTTCAAGAAGATGGAACATTATAAACATGCAAACACCTGACGACTCAGCTCTAAATGCAGGAGCTTCAAGGGGGCATCAGCATTTGGTCTGACAGTCGGGCACTCGACCCCCCACTGTCTACACTGAAGAGTGGCCGGACAGAGGGTCATGGGAGGGTGCAGACAGACAGGAGCCACCGGGCGACAGACGCCCCAGAAACCCCACCCGACGGCGGCAGCACCACGTTCTTCCCACGTGGTCCTGGGGCATCGTCGAGAACTCTCCAGATTCCGTCGTGTGTTGGGCCAGAAATAGTTCCAGGACGTTGGAAAGGACGGAACTCGGAGCGTGTTTCTGCCTCGGCGGGGGGCTGGAAGGAAAATGGAAACTGGTAACAGGGAAATCTGAGAAATTCAGAACCCATGGAGGTTGAACAGGATGCTCCCGATAACCTGTGGGTTCGGGAGGAAGGGACGTCATAACGAAACCCACAGAGGCCGCCGAGCCGTGTGGCGGGAACAGACACCATGAACACGAGTCTGAATGAGGGGGACCCTGCACGTCGGAAGTTCAGTCTCCCGCCTGTAGGAACTAGGAAAGAAGGGCAGGCTCGTCACGCAGCGGGCTGAGGCCGGCGGTAGGAGACGAGAGCGCAGGGAACGAGGTGGGGGCAGAAGGGCCACAGGGACAGTCAGCAAACCAGACCCAGGTTCTCCGGGAAGGTCAACAATATTGACAAATCTTTAGCTAAAAAGGGAGGACTCTGGGTACCAGCCGCCTCGCGGAAGTAAGTGGGTTTGAAGGAGCCATGAAGATGATTCGGCGAAGACGGCGCATCCCGGGGCAGACACGGCCACTGAAACGGGCACTGCAGAGCCGAGGGTCAGCAGGGGTCTCCGGAGGCCGAGCAGACCGAGCGGACACAGCTGCGCAGGGCCACGGGCCACGGGACGGCCAGCCAACGAGGGGCGGCCGTGGGTGTCCAGTCACCTTCATCGACGGCAATGGCTGGAGCCCCTAGAGCCGGGCAGCAGGGTCGATGAGGCTGAGCTGGGCGGGGGTGGGGTTGGGGGGGGTAGGTCAACAGCAGGAAAGCACGGAGTCGGCGTAGAGGGAGGGGTCTTCAGGGTCCCCGCTGCAGCCTCCCGAGCTCCCAGAAGCCGGGCTCTGCATGGGTCAGGAGTGTGGGGCCGGGACGCGTGGCCAGGGCCCCTCGGACGCTGCGGTGCATTGGCCGCCCACCTGGCCTAGGGGGTCCCGTGAGGCCACGCGGCGAGGGGGCCTTGACCCTGAGGTGTCACCCACAGCACTTGTCTGGGAGCCTGTTGTCCGCCCAGAGGAGGTGCCACTGGGCACGGGCTCCTCCGATCTCCCACGTGCATGGAGGAGGCGCCGGCCTTCATCAGACCCTGTGGGCTGAGCTCGTGGAGGCCACGCCGAGGGCTTCGCGGGACTGGCCGTGGCCCCTCAGAGCTTCTGGCGTGAACGTCCAATCCCGTCGGCCGGGCCGTGGGAAGCCCAGAGGTTTTGTTGCACGGATGACGCTAAGTAGATGTGAAATCGGCACCTGAGTTCTGGAGCGAGGAGGAGCGCGGGATGGGGAGGACGGCGGGCTCCCCGGTGCCCACCTGCCCACCGCGCCGCCGCCCCGTGTGGTCACTGATGGCACGCTGGCCGCACGCCCAGGGGCTCGGGGCTTGGGCGGCAGGGCGTCCCGGGGGGGCCAGGGCCACGGAGCGTGGGGCAGCTGTCCCTCGGGCCACCTCTCCTGCCCCCAGGCCCGGCTGGGGGCCCGTCCCACCCGGTTCCACGGCAACGGCAAACCCGAGGTGTCGTACACGGGAAAACCTGGTGCCGACCGAGCTGGCTCCAGGAAGGGACCGTTCTGGAACTTGTAAGATAGGGACGGGTCAGCGAACCGGGGGTGAGACGGGCAGTCTGAGGTCAGGGTCTGGCTCCCACACCCACATGATCCTGCCGCAAGGACCCCCGACCCCGGGCAGGCACCCGCAGGAGCCCAGGGATGTTCAGTGGACCGGCCGCCCCTGCAGGCCCCGTGGGGGGACGCCCCGAGGTGCTGGCGGTCCTGGACCAGAGCTCCCGCCCAGGGACGTGCCGGGGGTCACCGGGGCAGAGGCGGGCGGTGAGGCCGGAGCACAGCCAGGCCCCTGGCTGGACGTGGGGGGACAGAGACACGGGAAGCAGGCCGAGGACACGCCGGCCATCAGGGCCCCCGGGAGCCCCTCCCCAGAGCCCACGGCTTGCAGCTGGCTGTGCAGCCTGTCTGGGCTGTGGGGAGGACCCAGCGGGGTCTGGAGGCTGCAGCTTGGAGGTCCTGCTCCTGGTCTCGCGCGGCTGGGCCCTCCTGGCTGCACAGGCCCGGGCTCCAGGGGGGTCCCAGGGAAGCGCCCCCACCCGCCTGCCCCAGGCCTCCACCGGGCCCAAGGGGACGGAGCGTGAGGCGGGAGCTCACAGCGTGCTACCCCTGGACGTGCGTGGCCCAGGCTCCGACCATCGGTGCGCAGCCGGGTGCCCCAAGGAGGGGCTGTGGGCTCGGCAGGAACGGGCGCTCCGCAGACAGACCCCCAGCCTGGAGGCCCCGGTCCCCTCGTACCATGGCGACTGCCCTCTCCCGAGTGATGGCACAGGGAGCCCTGACACGCATCCTAGCTGAGGCCTGGACCCAGCCCCGGGACCTCCTCTGCCCCTGGCCGTAGCCCCGGCCCTGCCCCCTGCCCCCTGCCCCAGACCTCAGCCCTGGGTCCCGCCCTGACCCCACCGCCCTGTCCCCTGGGGCCCCACCGCCCTGGGCCACCATCTCGGAGGGCAGAACCTCTTTCAGGGAGAGCCGCAGAGGGAACCCCCGTGGCTTCGGGGGCGCCTGATGGGCCTTCGCCCCACACCCCGGGTCACAGCCTGCCCCACGGCTGCCCCGGCAGAAAGCAAGGTTTTCAAATATTAAAGAGACGCTGTCAGGACTGCACTGACAAACCATATTTTCTGGAATATTTAACCCGGCTCCCGGCCGCTCAGCTGGAAAGGCGGGGACGGACGCGCAGGGACTGTCAGAACCAGTTAACCCAGGTCCCGAGGAGACGGCACTTCCTACCATTGCCCTCAGCCTGTCCTCTCAAGCGGCAGCATTCGTCCCTGTGTCTCCGAGAAGGCCGCCCGGCAGACTCACCCCCGGGACCTCGGTGGGGCCTCTCCTCCTGGGGTCCCGCCCCCCCCGACCAAGGGGAGCCCGATGCCCTCCAGGGGCACCGCCGATGGCCGAGCGCGGGGAGGGACGGTGGAGAGGCCCCGAGGCCCTGGTGGGGCCGGAGCACGGGTTGGGGGGGCCAGGACGGGAGCCCGAGGCGGTCAGAGCAGGACCAGGCCCCCGGCGCCCTCGCCCCCCG